>NC_062561.1:118767432-119080317 GCF_022837055.1 Prionailurus viverrinus
CCCCTGTTAACTTAGGTGGTGCATGGAGATTCAGAATTCTCAATATCTGGCCCTTGCTGGATATTGCTGAATTTTTAGGAACTTGCCAGTTGATATGTGGGAAAAGCTTTTTCTGTTTTATTTTTTTCAAATGTTTATTTATTTTTGTGTGTGTGAGAGGGAGAGTGCATGCACGCACACGCAGGGCACAGGCAGGGGAGTGGCAGAGAGAGACAGGGACAGAGGATCTGAAGCAGGCTCTGCCCTAACAGCACAGAGGCCAAGGCAGGACTTGAAGTCACAAACCATGAAATCATGACCTGAGCTGAAGTTGGATGCTCAACCGACTGAGCTACCCAGGCGGACCCCTCAATTTTATTTTAATATGCCTTTTTTCTGGTTACAATAAGGCTGAACTTTTTTTTTTCCATAGAAATAATAGCTGTGTGTGTGTGTGTTTACTGATTTATAGGGATTCTGTTTATAGTAAAAATATTAGCCCTTTGTGGGTACTGATATATTTTTAAGACCGTGGGGAAATGTTTTAATAATAGATCTTTTATTGAGGTCAAGGTAGAATGCTTGATTGGCTGGGGTGGGGGTGGTTGGAAATCTGATGCTGCCTACCCCCTTTTGTATACAGTATAAATCTAGAAGTATAATGTATCTCAGGATGTTAAGACGTCCTAGAGCACAGCCTGGCCATTACCTTTGTTTCACAGACAGTTCTGTTTTCAGCCAGAGAGGGGGAACTGGCTCAAGCCCCCAAAGCTGGCTATGTGCCGCAGCTCCAGTTTGCATGCCCTGGGCTTTCTGTGTCTTCTCTCCCAGGCTTCTAAATCCTCCTTGTAGGCATCTGGTGCCTGCAAGCTGGTTTTATACAAGCCACTCTACTAGAAAGCAAAATCTATTTGAAAGCTGTTTCAGGTTTTTCCAGAACTTCCAGTTTTTTAGAATCCACCTGTTCCCTTTGCCCCCAGCAATTAACATTTGAATTTCTCAATCTGCAGCTTCCTTTGTACAGTGCAGTGACTGAGTCCAAAGGGACCTTCCGCCAGGGGATTTTAGTTCCCTGGGAGAGGGCTGTGGAGCCCTTCCTCTGACCTGGGGCCAGCCTCCCCAGGAGAGCTCCTTCTGCACACTCCTCCTGCGAAGCAGCAGCAGGTCGCTGAGGATGTGGATTCTCTCCACCTCTCAGAGGTTCTTTCATATAAATATGTTCATACAATTTTCTCCTGCTGCTCTTTTTCCTGCAAGAGTGAAGTTAGAGGCTTCGGTTGCTAAATTTAGCTCTTGCTGACGCACTGGCTCTCTCCTAGCAGTCTCCTCGGGTCTCAGTGTTGCTCTTACCCTCCCTCTTTTGCTGGTAGACGAACACCATCACATCCTACATAATACTTAGCTCTGAGGTGTTTCCAGATGGGAAATGCATTTCTTTATTTTCATAGCTGTGTTCTCGGTGTGAATGGACTGTAGTGAAGGTGGGGGCTGGCAGCCTGGGGGGGGGGGTGGTGGGACCCGGTAGGGGGCTGGCAGCCAGCCTATGAGAAGCAGAGATCCCTAGGGTGGTGACAGGGAAACCAGTGCAGTTCTTGCCATAGGTTTTCTTGCTGTCGGGAAGAGAGCGCGGTGGCTCTTTGGGGAGATCTGGGGGTGGTATTTGACTGGGATGTGAATGGAGAGTTTTCACAAAGGGAAAACCCTCCTTGAAGCAAGCCTTAGTATATTGTTAAAGAAAATTATTCTGACACTTGTTAAAATGAGGCAGATTTTATTCAGGGTATTACAGTAGGAGAGAAACGGGGCTCAGCTTGGAATACAGCAAGGACAAGGGCGGATTTATCACCAAAGAGCAGAATGAGAGGCTGGCGGAATGGAGAATGGATAAAAGGAGAGATCCAGGGTAGGGGGACTTACACATCAAAGTTAGGGGAGTCTCTCTAAACTGATGTAGCAGATTCTGGCCAAGACTGGGCTGTGCAGGCCCAGAAGGATGGAGGCAAAGTCAAGGCCTGGTGGAGAAGAGGGCTCAGAGAAGCCTGACTCAAGTTCGATCAAGGAGAGCATCTTTGTCAGTCCCTCCTGTGTTCAAGGACAGAAGAGACCCTTTTCTTTCTTCAGAACGATCTAAGTGCATTTCTTGTTTGGTTGCCTTTTGTTCATTGAGTACCAGCAGAACCATCTGATGGACTTGGTAGCAGAGGACATTTGCTGGATGGTGCAAACTGTCAGATGTTTAAATGACGGGGACTCATGCTCTGCAATGGTGAGGGGTCCTTTGATGTTTTTATCCAGCCTTCCAGCTTCAGCCTGCAGAGTTTCTTTAGATCTTGGTGGGGGAACGGATAATAAGGAACTGATCAGTCAGGTTGTAGTTCTCAGTGAAGCCAGGTCAGGAGAGCGAGAGAAAAATTGGAAACAATAAGAATTGAGAGCTGGGTAAGGAGTGAGAAAATGTGCAACATGGCAGGCTGAAGTCCAGTTGGACAGGTAGGTAACACAGTAAAAACTAATTTACGAAGAGGTGAAAAATAGCTCAAGGACAATGAAGCAGACCAGAATTTGATACCCACAAGGCTGTGCTATAGTTTCCTATTGAAACGTACAATTTCTACAGCATCTAGCCCTGGTCACTGGGTGGGTTTGTTGGAATGTCACCATGGAAGGTAGCCTGGTGTCACGCAGGCCTGGCTTCAAATCCCTGCACCAGCTGTGAGATGGTGAGCAAACTGGTTTAAGAAATCATGTAATTTGTGCACAGGTGATACTGATGGGCAAGTAGAGACCAGAGTTCATGTACTTAAATGGGTTTGGCACTTATTGGTGCTGGTAGGAGTGGTGCATTGTGCCCTCTCGGCAGAGGAGGGCTCTTCTATGAGGCAGAGAGGGAGCCTCCCACCTAGACTTCAGTGCCCGAGAGGCAGACCCAGCTGGGAGAAGGGCAAGGCTGGCTGTGGCCAATGGAGGCTTCTCCAGAGACACCTCTCACCGGCTGTGCACATTTCATTGTGCACCAGATGGGTGTGTATTTTGGCACTCCTCACATCTCAGGTAGGTATCCTTCATCCTACTGTGCAGATGAGATGGAAGCTTAGAGAAGGTAACCACCGGCTCAAACACACAGGAAGTGGCAAGGCAAGGATTTGAGCCCAGGTCTGACTGGCCCAGAGCCCATGCTCTCTGCCCTGTTGGGCACCCTTGGTGACCAAGGAGGCAGACCCACACTACGGGGGAATGCTCGTGGGCAGTGCTGAGGCACAGGGATACAGTGGGTAATGGCATGGGCTTTGAAGTCAGACAGACTGGGGTTCAAATCCTGGCAATGCTACTACTTAGCTGTGTGAGCATGGGAATTCATTTAACCTCTGTGATCTTTGTTTCCTCCTCTGTAAAATGAAGGTGCTGTTAACTATGCCAAGAGAGAGTATGAGGATATCATGAGAGAAGGTCTGCAAAAGCTTGGCATAGGCCCTGGGGTGTGATGAGCATTCAGTCAATAGTGGCTGCTGTGGTGTATATGGGGGTTGCTGGCCTCTTTCTCATTCAGTTGATCCCCTTGTTGGTTTTTGGGAAGGGCAGACTCTGGAGGGCAAGTCTCAGACATAGGAGTAAACTTGGGCAATTGTCAGTCCCGGGGTGTGTCATTGGGAGCTGTTTATCAGAAAGATAACCATGGAGAGGCACCTGGGTGGCTCATTCAGTTAAGTGTCTGACTGTTGATTTCAGCTCAGGTCATGATCTTGAGATTTGTGAGATTGAGCCCTGCGTAGCGTCGGGCTCTGTGCTAACAACGCAGAGCCTGTTTGGGACCTCTCTCTTTCTCTCCCCCTCACTCTGCCCTTCCCCCACTCATTCTCTCTCTGTCTCTCTCTGCCTCTCTCTGTCTCTCTCTCTCTCTGTTTCTCCCTCTGTCTCAAAATAAACAAACAATGAAAAGAAAGAAATATAACCATTGAAGATTGGCAGGACAAGGAGAAGACAGGCTGGGTACGATATTCCAGAGTGGTCCAATTCTGGTCTTCCTAGTGACAGTCCAAAAGAAGAGACTAGAATAGGGGTTCATTTGAGCCTAATGGGACCTCCTGTAGGAACCTAGCCTGGCAGACATGGGCAGGGTCCAGAGTTCTCCTGGGGAAGGAGGGATTGCCTGTGTCCCTGGCAGTCTCCACTTGAACCTTTCATATCAGCTTGCCCTACAGTGGTCCTGTTTTTTTAGACCCTTCCCTCTAGAGAAGTGTGCTTGCCACCTCCATAAACCACTGGCTGACACAATCTCAGCACTTGCCTCATAAGGATGTGGTAAGGATTCAATGCTAATGGATGTAATGCTCTTAGACTCAAGCTTTACATGTGAGGAATGCCTACCTTCTCTCTGTGTGTGGCTCATTAATAATTTGTTGACTCTGGCACCATTTTAGGTTCAGAGGTCAAGCGATAAGCCAACAAACAAAAAGTCCACACACTCACAGGGGTCATATTCTGATGGGGGAGGACAGACAAGAAACATGTAAGCACATAGATTTGAATGCAATATTGGGGAACAGTACAGCAGTGGAATGGGACAGAGGGGTCTTTTGGGGGTGAGCAGGAAAGTGACCTGTAAGCCCAAACCGTAGTGAAGCAAGGGCTCCAATCATGAGAATGTTGGGGGGTGCATTCCCGGGAAAGGCCCGGGGTGGAGCTGACCTGGCTACAGCAGGAAGGCCCATGGGAGTGGGGGAAGGGCTAGGAAATGAGGTCAGGGTGGAAGCTACCAGATGACATTGGCCTTCTCACCATTTGAACCAGTCATTATTTCCAGATCTCAGGGAGGATTTAGCTCCTCCCTTCCCTGTGTGCATCTTGTGCGCACGCAGCCACTTTGGCAGTAGTCACCTGGGTTAGGAATGGTTGTCTGTTTTTTCCCCACACCCTGAGCTCATTAGGCCAGGAACCGCGTCTGTCTTGTTTACATCTAGCCCCTAGCATGGAATATGTGCCTCACACATTTCAAAATGAATTTGAGGGGTGCCTGGGTGGCTGAGTCAGTTGAGTGTAGTGACTTCGGCTCAGGTCATGATCTCGCGGTTTGTGGGTTCGAGCTCCACGTTGGGCTCTGTGCTGACAGCTCAGAGCCTGGAACCTGTTTCAGATTCTCTGTCTCCTCCTCTCTCTGCGCCTCCCATGCTCATGCTCATGCTCTGTCTCTCTCTCAATAATAAATGAACATATAAAAATTAAAAAAAATTAAAAAAATGAACTTGAGGGGTGCCTGGGTGGCTCAGTCAGTTGAGCATCTATCTGACTTTTGATTTTGGTTCAGGTCATGATCCCAGGGGCATGGGATCGAGTGCCATACTGGGCTCTGTGCTGGGCAATGAGCCTGCTTAAGATTCTCTCTCTCTGACCCTCTGCCCCTCTTCCCTGCTTTGCTCTCTCTCTCTCTGTCTAAAATAAAATAAAACAAATAAAAATTTTAAAGTGAATTTTAGTGATGCTGCTGCTATCTAGCCGGGTTTCTGTGCACCAGTTACCATGGTAAGCACCTTATATTTCATCATCCTGTTCCATCAGCCCCTCCTGAGGTGTTGTTGCAATTTTACCCCCAGAAGATATGCACTTAGGGTCTACTGAGGTGGGATTGGAAGCCAGGACCGGAAGGGCCATGCTTTCTGCTCTGATAAAGCCTGGGGGTTGGCTGCATTCCGTGGCTTCGTGAGGGGTGGCCGCTGTGACCACTCTTCCCCGGGATGTGGTGTGCACTCCTGAGGGTCCTGGCATCACTTTGGCTTTGTGGTCCCACAGGAGTCACCTTGAGCCCTGCCTGCCTGTAGCATCGCATAGGGCCTGTGGGGTACCCTCAGACCTCCTCTCGGCTTCATAATCCACAAATGGAAAAGTGGCACTTAGAACGAATTTATTCAGGTGGGAACTGTGTAAGACATGGAAATAAGGCTTTTGAGCTGCTGCACATAAACTGGAGTGTAAATGAAAAGCTTTTTATTTGGTTTCTGAGCCAGACTTTGAGAAGCCAGTGGGCCGTGTGGTCTGGAAGCGCACGTTATGGGCAGTGGGTCGGAACAGGGGCCACTTTGACCGGCGAGGAGGGAGAATCGCTGTTGCACAGCTGGAACGGCCAAGAGGCCAGGACGTCAATAAACACAGTCGGGACACAGAAAGTCTTTTCCGAAAAGATGGGAGGCGGGGGAGAAGAGGAAAGGCCGTGCCTCACTCCCGGCGTATTTGAGAAGGAAAATGCTTGAGGTAACCCATGTTGGCAGCTTTTATAGCTTCCTCCCAGTAATGTGCCGGGCAGACCCTGAACAGGCTGGTGTTTTATTTTCATGTAACGAAGCCGAGTGGACCAGGGGCAGCTCTCCAGCAGTGGCTCGCCTGGGGCTTTGCCGGTGGAGCGAGGCGGGAGTGCTGGGTCCGGCTCCCTGACACCGCCCTCCTGCCTGCTGGGTGAGCCCCAGGGAGGGTGGGGGGCTGGATTCCCAGCCTCCCCTTCACTCTCACTCCTTTGGCTTGTCATGGTCCTTCAATGGGAGGTCCTCTAGGGTCAGTGTCAAAGAGGGAGGCGGCGGGTGGGGTGGGAAGGCAGCCATTCTGGGAAGCGAGGCACGGGTCTACACTGTCAAAAGTGTTGCTGCTTGGGAACTGCATAGGAACCATAGCACAGGGAACCCACAGAACAGTCTTTGTGCCTTTGGTTGCCACTTGCCAAGGCACTTTCCATGACTAGATTTAACCTGCATTTATAATCTCTTCTCTTTGGTAGTAAGTACATATGTGTGTGAGGTATATTTGGACATTGGATTACGTGTGTGGTTAAAAATATGTATCTTTCACATTGGTGACCCGCATGGGCGTGTTTTTTGAGAGCCAGGGGCTAGGGGAAACGCCCAATTAGCTGCTCTGAGATCCTCAGAACTCAGAAAACACTGAGGTGCAGGTACGATCTGCTGTTTTATGTTCTTGTTATAGACCCCTTCCTGTTTTCTTCCACTTGATTATATGGAAACCAGATGTGTATCTTAAAATTTTTAGGAAGATCTTTTATCCTAAGAACTTCAGGTTTGTTTTTTAACCCATATTAATTGTGGAAAAATTAGAAAATAGCAAAAGTAAGTAGATAAAAGTCCTGTGCTTTCCCGTCATTCAGGGTGATTGCTGTTGCTGTTTGCATGTTGATGCTCTTCTAGACTCTATCCTGATGAGTATGTATTAATGTAAAATAAAATCTAATAAGTGATGATGGCTTAACATTTGAATGTTACTATTTGCCCGCACTTTACATGTGTAGACTAATTTAATCCTCAATAATCCAGTTGGTTTTTATTATTAAACCCATTGTACAGATGAGAAAGTTGAGGCCCACAATGATTAGGTACCTTAAGATCACATAGGTAAGTAGCCATGCTGGGACCTGAACCCCGGCAACCTGGTTCCATAGCCTATGCTCTTAGCTACACATTACACTGACTTGCAAAAGAAAAGGATATGGGTGCCTGGCAGGCTCATCACTTGAGCACATGAGTCTTGATCTTGGGTTATAAGTTCCAGCCCCATGTTGGGTACAGACATTACGTAAAAATAAATTCTTAAAAAAAAAAAAAGAAAAAAGAAAAAACTATTCATATCAATTTATAACTTGGTTTTTTTCACTTAATTTATTATGAACCCCTTTGGATGCCAGTAACTTTACATTCAGAGCATCGTTCCAAATGGGTAAACTGTGATGGATACATCGCAAAAATGGAATGCTATTTTCTTGTGTGGCCATTTTGAGTAATAGTAATTATTACTGTATTTAAAAATAGCAGACATCAGGCCTCCTGGGTGGTTTAGTCAGTTGAGCATCTGACTCTTTATTTTGGCTCAGATCATGATCTCACCATTTGTGAGTTTGAGCCCCGTGTTAGGCTCTTTGCTGACTCTGTGGAGCCTGCTTGGGATTCTCTCTCTTTCTCTCTCTCTCTCTGCCCCTCCCCACTGCATGTATGCCCTCTCTCTCACCCTCTCTCAAGATAAATAAATAAACATAAAAAAATAGCTAACTTCAAGGTTCTGCCTCATGCTGTGCTAAGAGCCTTGTGCGTATTCTCTAATTTAATCCTCATAGTAATTAGGGTTTCTTACAGGGAACAAGTTTTGAAGGATCAGGTGTAGATTTTCCATGGTGTATCTCATTTCCATTAAGCCTCAAATTTAGATTTTTTTTTTTTTTTAAAGTAGGCTCCATGCCCAACCTGGGGCTCGAACTTAAAACCATGAGATCAAGAGTTGCACACTTCAGTGAGTGAGCCAGTCAGGCGCCCCTGAAATTTAGATTTTTGACTTTATCTTCAAATAAAGTTAAATATACAGTAATAATATTTTTGTGTGTTAATTTTAAAAACAACTTGTTATTTTGAAATAGTGTGACTCAGAGGGAGTTGCAAAAATAGTACAGAGAATTTTTGTGTATCCTTCACCCTGCTTCCCCCAATGATAATATCTTCCATAACTGTAGTACACTGTCAAAACCAGGAAAGTTTTTGTTCTCTGTTATTCAGTTTCTCTGTTATTAAAGTTAAATTGTTTAAAAAAAATAAACACAAAATACGTCACACTTGATAATCTAGTTTGTTAGTTCTTTGTTGTTAAATATATAGGAGTCTCTAAGGGGAGAAGGCTGGGGCCTCTCTCCTGCCTCAGAGACGTGAACAGTGTTATTAGCTTCATTCAACAGGTAAGGGATAGGGGTTAGAGAGGGTAAGTCCCTTGCACAAAGTTGCACAGCTTTAGTGCGCTTCAGAGCTGGGACTTAACCTTTCTGACCCTAAGATCCAGTCTTGAGCCCCCACTCTCCCCAGCATCTTTTCTGGTTTGCTGCTGTTCAGGGCAAGGCTCTGAACATAAGTAGGTGTGTTTACAGCATCCATGCATGTGTATGCACACATACAGGTATTTCCCCGCTCTCCAGAGTTCCTTCTCTGAGACTAGAGAATGCCAGAGCTACAGAGGACCTCGAGTTGGGCATTTAGCCCAACGCCTCATTTAGTAGAGAGCAGTCACACCAGCTCGGGGGACCACGTGCTGCAGGCCACCTTCTCCCATAAACATGGTCATTTTTTCCGTTACCTTTGCGACTCTCCTCCAGTTGCTCGTTTCCACATTTGCTGACTTCCAGCTGCCTGGCTGTTGGGTTTGCTCAGTTCCCTCCTGGAGGTGCTTGGGAAGCCCAAGCAGTGATGGGCTGAGCTGAGCCTCCTGAACTTCTCCACCCTCCTTCTCTTCTCCCATCTGCACACCCAGGGCCTCTCAGCCAGTGCCTAGGACTGTAGCAAAGAGCAAAGGCCATGTGCATAGGGAAGATGCAGGAAATAAGATTTCTATAAAGTCCTGTCCATAGGAAAAGATATTTTTACCCCCATCTGAGTCCGTCCTCCTCTTTTACTGCCTTCCTTTCCAACCTTTATTTATTTATTTATTTATTTATTTATTTATTTATTTATTTATTTATAAATGTTTATTCATTTTTGAGAGCGTGAGCGGGGAAGGAGCAGAGGGGCAGAGAGAGATGGGGACAGAGGATCCCAAACAGGCTCTGTGCTGACAGCAGAGAGCCTGATGTGAGACTCAAACTCACGAACCGCGAGATCGTGACCTGAGCCAGAGTCGGATACTTGACTGAGCCACCCTGGAGCCCCCGTGCAACCTTCATTTAGAACTTGAGCTGTCAGCCCAGTCCACTTTGGCAACCCAGGAAGCAGCTAAAGCCCATCCCCTTGCCTTCCCAACCACAGCCATGGCCTGGCACTTCAGCAAAGGTGATGTGTGGAACTTATCATTCCTGTTTAAGAAATCAGGGACCTGTCTCATTTCAACTGTCTAGTTGATCCCTGAAGTAACTCTGGCCAAATTTTTGTTGGATTTTATGCATAGAACCATGGGAGTGCAGACCAGGATTGTTCCAGACACCACTTCAGAAATCCCAGGTGTGTGCCTTCCATAATGTTGCATGGATCGCCTGAGCAGTTGGGACCAAGCCCTTATTTGCTGAAGCTTCTGGCCACTGGTGGAGAGGTGATCCCAGGCCCAGGGCTGCCCCTGGTGGGGGTCAGGATGGGATGGGAGGTGATGAATTCAGTGGACCACTGTCTGAAACTGTTATGAGAGATGGTCTTCAAGTTAAGCATGGCTTGCTGAGTGGCGTCACCACCCTAATCTCATTACCTGCTGGGTCCTGTCCTCTGCCGTCCTCACAGGCAAGCAGAGAGAGACTGTATTTTCTCACCGGAAGCCCCTCAGCCTGAGAGGAGGAAACTAAGAGGGGATTAACTTGCCTCACTCTTGGACCTTCCCAAAGCTCAGTCTGCAGTTGAGACCTCTGGTATGCAGGAATGAATAGCTTCCCTCCCTAAACACGGGGAGGGGGAGCTACCGAGAGAACATTCCAGGCCAACAGGTGCCTGCCAGTGGAGGTCTTTCTGAAGGGTTGTTAAAAGATAGAAATATCAGTACTTCAGTTGCCCTAGTTTTTAAAGTAGATTCTACTATTGTAATAGTCATTCATTCTTCCAAATTTGTACCATGCAAAGTACAGTACAAACGCAAATAAGACGGTCTCTGTCTTAAGGGATGAGCCAGCAGCAGCAGCAGCCCCTGGGAACCTGTTAGAAATGCAGAATCTGGGCCGCCTGGGTCGCTCAGTGAGTTAAGCCCCGGACTCTTGATTTCTGTTCAGGTCATGATCTCCTTGTTCAGGAGTTCAAGCCCCGCATCCAGCTGCAAACTGACAGTGCAGAGCCTGCTTGGGATTCTCTTTCTCCCTTTCTCTCTGTCCATCCCCTGCTATCTCTTTCTTTCTCTCTCTCTCTCTCTCTCAAAACTAAATAAATTAATTAAAAAAAAGAAATGCAGAATCCCAGGGCCCTTCCTAATTATTGAATTAGAGCTTACATTGTCTCCAGGTCCCCTGGCGTCTCACATGCCTCTTAGAATTCACATGTTCGGCACCTCCTTCATTCCTCCACCTGTGACATAAATCACTTGTTGATCAAATGAGTTTTCTACTGACTGTATATTTGAGTTGGCTCATGTGATGAAATCTCCTTGTCATCCCTGTTGGAGTAGGAGAGAACTCACTAAGAAATAATTTCAGTGCAGTGTAATAAGTCTGCTAGGTGAGGTATAGGCTATGGGTTACGAAACTTTTTCTTTCTTTTGATAAAATTTTTGTTGCATACTGTGTGCGTGGGGCTCTGCTAGCAGAGGGTGTAATGTAAGGTCAGTAAACAGACCCCATGGGTTGGGGGAAGGGTGGATGATAAGCAGGATAGAAACATGCAAACAGGGTAACTACCCATGGTGATAAAATGCTTTGCAGGGAAGAAACGGGGTGATAGGAGAGAGTGATGGTACATAGGGCATTCAGGGAGTTGAGCAACACATGAATACTCCCAGACAGCACATGAAAGGCACTTGATAAGGTTATTATTCTTCATACTGGGGTGTACATTTTATCTGCTAACACAGATAGGTTTTTAAATTTTTTTTTAACGTTTTATTTATTTTTGAGACAGAGATAGAGCATGAACAGGGGAGGGGCAGAGAGAGAGGGAGACACAGAATCGGAAGCAGTCTCCAGGCTCTGAGCCATCAGCCCAGAACCCGACACGGGGCTCGAACTCAAGGACTGCGAGATCATGACCTGAGCCGAAGTCAGACGCTCAACCGACTGAGCCACCCAGGTGCCCTGATAGGTTTTTAATTTGCAGCAGCGCATACTAAATTTCTGCCCCTAAACACAACTTCTCTTTTCTTGGCATGTGTGGGTGCAGCCTAACACTTGTCCGGGCTTTCCAGCCTCTCATCGCAAAGTCCACTTCTGCTGTCTTCTCTGCCTAAAACAAGATTGTAAACTGAGCACACAGGACTTCGGAGCCCTCCGGTGCTTGTCCAGTCCCCGTAGTCAGCTCTGATGCCTGCGTCAGCCCAGCTCTATGCTTTGGAGGAAGAACTTCTTTTCCTTTGCTTACATCCCCTTTCTGTCTTCCCTTGGAATCCAAATCCCATGCTCCCTTTTGAGTTGGAAACACATCCGATTGGACATCTTTATAGCTACACCTGATCACACCAGTGCCTGTGAGTCTCTCTTTTCCCTGATCTCCTACTTACCTGATGAGTGCTTGATCTTTGCCAGGCCTTGCACTCAGTGCGTGGCAGAAGTACATGGGGGAATGGACGTGTTCCCCGCCCCTGGAGTGTGGGCACGTCGACTAAGCCTCTGTTTACTGCATCAAATACAGCACAGGAAAATTCCCTGGGAACCTATGCTGGGAAGGGGCCAGGTGCCTGGTACCTTGAGAGTCTCCAGTGAGGGGATCTGGCCTCAGTGGGAAGGCGTTGCTGGGGGGATCGAGGTCAAGATGCTGAACAGGCCTGAACTCAGCACAAAAGGGCAGACGAACAGCATATGCAAAGGCAAGGTGTTGAGACAACCTGGGAAGGAGAGAGGTGATGAAAGTCTCCTGGGAACATGGGGGATCCCTGCACCCCCTCTCCATGACTTAAGGCTTCCCATGTAGCCCTGACTGCTTCCCCCTGCTCTAACCTCTGTGGTCAAATTCAACGGTTATTCTCAAACCTCATCTTACTTGACCCACCAGCAGCATTTGGCACAATCAGTCATTCCTTTCTCCTTGAAACGTTTTTTTTGCTTGGCTCCCTGGACACTATGCTTTCCCGGTGGTCTTCCTGCCTACCTAGCAACTCCTTCTCAGACTCCCTTCTTGTTCTTGTCCTTGTCCTTGTCCTTGTCCTTCCTTCTGGCCTTCCTTGCTGAGGTATTCCAAACTTTTGTCTTCGGATCTCTTCTCTCTTCCTCACACTAGCTGGAATACCAGCTAGATCCTAGTTTAGATACCGTCTCCAAGTTTATCCTTTCCAGCTCTGACCTGTCTCCTGTCAGGCTCACATACCCATCTACCTGCTCAACATTCCTACTCAAATATCAATATCAAAAATCAAGGCCCAAGTCAAATTTGCCTGCTTCTCCCCCAACCACATTTGTTCTCAGTCTTCCCCCACCCCAGTAAATAGTTATTCAAGCCACAGTGTATTCAAGCCACAAACCTTGGAACCATCCTTGACCCCTCTCCTCCACTTCACTTCCATTCAGTGCTTCAGCAAATCCTGTCTACTTGGCCTTCAGTGTGTATCTGTAATCTTTGCACTTCTCACCACCTCCATTGCTACCCTTGGTCTAAATCACCTCTGTTTCTTGGCTAGACCATTGGGATCAACTCCTTCTAATTGTGCTTCTACTATGACCCTGCCATTCTCAGCATGGCAGCCAGAATGGTCCTTGTAAACTATAATCAGGTCATGCCATGCTCTGCTCAAAATCCTTCAAAAGCTGTACCATGTCACTAGAATAAAAGCCAAATCCTTTACAGCAACCCATTTCCTCCTTCCCTTACACACTGTTCCAATGTGTATAAGGTGTATTCTCTTCCATGCATTCTTAGAAAATGTACATAGTTAACTTATGTGTAAGTTTCTGAAACTTTTAAGTATATAATTATATTTTAATATGTAAGTGGTATTGTTATAGATGTCGTTCAGATTCTTTTTTCACCCAGCTCAGTATTTTTAATCTCATCTCGTTGCTAATGTATGATAATGTAACCAGCTACACACACAAGATAAAAAATTAATTTGATGCCATAATTGAATTAAAAAGGAGAAATGAAAGGAAATTAGTGTATAATAAAAGATGTAATTTGATATGTAAATGCACAGGCACAGATATACTAGAAGACATAATGAAATACATGCTTTTAAGGAAAAACTCTGGCTTTCAGAGAAGGAAAGATTTAACTACTGTTGTTGGAAGTTTCTATAAAGCTTTTGGTATTTTGAAGTAAGAGCTAAATAGATACTATGTGATAAACAGTTTCCTCAGGTGAATGTTTGGCAAGACATTTTTAAGTCCTGCAGGGCATGGTGTATGTGTGTATTTCCTGCACCTTGTGGGATCTCTAGTGTTCCCACCCTATTCTCAGTCATTGCCACACACAGAAGTGCCCCCGCAGGTGTCTAACATGCCTCCTGGAGATGGATCACAGACCTTAATCTAAAGCCATGTTAACACCATAACATTTCTAGAAGAAAGCATAGGGGAAGATTCTTTGTGACCTTTGCTTCAGCAAAAAATTCTTAGATGCAACACCTAAAGATGAGCTCTAAAAATCAGAAATGGATAAATTGGACTTCACCAAAACTAAAAACTTTTGCTCTTCAAAAGTCACTGTTAAGAGAATGAGAAGATAACCCACAGAGTAGGAGAAAATATTTGCAAAGCACATTTGTTTTTTTTTAAGTTTATTTATTTATTTGGAGAGAGACAGAGACTGCACAAATGGGGGAGGGGCAGAGAGAGAGTAGACAGAGAATTCCAAGCAGGCTCTGTGCTGCCAGCACAGAGCCCGACGCAGGGCTTGAACCCATGAAACCGCAAGATCGTGACCTGAGTGAAACCAAGAGTCGGATACTTAACTAACTGAGCCACCCAGGCGCCCTCCCTTATAGTCTTCTTAACCTTTTTTTCTCTAGCTTATCTTATTGTAAGAATTATAGTATATAATTCATATAGCATACAAAATATTTATTTGACTGTTTCTGTTATCAGTAAGGCTTCTGGTCAACCGTAGGCTATTTGTAATTAAGCTTTTGGGGAGTCAAATGTTACATACAGATTTTTGACTGTGAGAGGGTAGGCACCCCAACCCCTGCATTGCTCAAGGGTCAACTGCAGTCAAAACTAGTAAAACCCAGAAGCAACACAAATGTCTATTTACAGGGATAAACAAATTGTAATACATCCAAAATTCCCTCCGAGAGAGGGAATCTAAAGTCTAAATTTCTGCACTTCATGTTCAAGCCCTTCAATATCAATTTTCTTTCCACATTCTCTCCTGACAGGTCCCTCCTGGATGCCCTCTATGTCAAGTCTTCTAAGTTTTCTCAATACTCTAGCTGATTTTATAAGTGAAGCTTTGCAACTACAGTTGTTACGTCTTGGCTGGCCTATCCTTTATTTGGGTAGTTTTTCTTTTACATTTCTTTTTTAGATGATTTATATATGTGTGTGTGTAATCTCTCTGCCCAACATGGGACTTGAACTCATGACCCCAAGATCAAGAGTCACATACTCTACTGACTGAGCCAGCTAGGTGCCCCTATTTTGGCTTTCTTATCCTGTCACACCCCTTCTGAAGGCACCCCCATATCCTCCAGAGTTAGAAGCTCCTTTACTTAAACCTAGCAGAGCTCCTAAATATGATACAGAATTCATTTATGAGTATGTGTGCCCGCTGAATGGTCAGTTCCTCAGGGGCAGGAACTAAGACTTGGCCTTTTGTTTTTTTCATCCTTTGCACTTCATATAGAGCTTGGTAGACCACAAGTATTTGAAGGAATAAATGAATGAATGAGTGAAAGAGTGAATTGGTATTCAGTTACATGTTTTATTATTGACAATCATAATCTCTGCAGCTGGGATGGTTGTATATGTGAGTTGGATCTTGTTTTTAACTGAAGATAAACTCTGTATCAGCAACAAAACCCAAAGTTGTCACCCTAATCATCTCATAGGTCACCAGGACACATACTGTCACCTAAAGATTCTTATAATGTACATAACTATTGCAACACTAAAAATAACAATAACCCAAATGTTCCTGAACAAGGAACCTATTAAATAAATCTCAGTTCATATAATGCAGTTCTTTGTGTTGGGTAAAAAGACTCATCTAGTTCTGTACAAAGTAATGTGGAGATACGTACATAAATATAATTTTGAATACAAAGTTTCCAAACGATAAAATAGGATCCTGATTTTGAGCAAGAAAACTGTATATGTATATAGATCTGTGTATATACTATGTTAGTTTGTTCTTTTTTTTTTTTTTTTTTTTTTTTTTTTTTCTGAAATTTATTGACAAATTGGTTTCCATACAACACCCAGTGCTCATCCCAAAAGGTGCCCTCCTCAATACCCATCACCCACCCTCTCCTCCCTCCCACCCCCCATCAACCCTCAGTTTGTTCTCAGTTTTTAACAGTCTCTTATGCTTTGGCTCTCTCCCTTTCTAACCTCTTTTTTTTTTTTTTTCCTTCCCCTCCCCCATGGGTTCCTGTTAAGTTTCTCAGGATCCACATAAGAGTGAGACCATATGGTATCTGTCTTTCTCTGTATGGCTTATTTCACTTAGCATCACACTCTCCAGTTCCATCCACGTTGCTACAAAAGGCCATATTTCATTTTTTCTCATTGCCATGTAATATTCCATTGTGTATATAAACCACAATTTCTTTATCCATTCATCAGTTGATGGACATTTAGGCTCTTTCCATAATTTGGCTATTGTTGAGAGTGCTGCTATGAACATTGGGGTACAAGTGGCCCTATGCATCAATGCTCCTGTATCCCTTGGATAAATTCCTAGCAGTGCTATTGCTGGGTCATAGGGTAGGTCTATTTTTAATTTTCTGAGGAACCTCCACACTGCTTTCCAGAGCGGCTGCACTAATTTGCATTCCCACCAACAGTGCAAGAGGGTTCCCGTTTCTCCACATCCTCTCCAGCATCTATAGTCTCCTGATTTGTTCATTTTGGCCACTCTGACTGGCGTGAGGTGATACCTGAGTGTGGTTTTGATTTGTATTTCCCTGATAAGGAGCGACGCTGAACATCTTTTCATGTGTCTGTTGGCCATCCGGATGTCTTCTTTAGAGAAGTGTCTATTCATGTTTTCTGCCCATTTCTTCACTGGGTTATTTGTTTTTCGGGTGTGGAGTTTGGTGAGCTCTTTATAGATTTTGGATACTAGCCCTTTGTCCGATATGTCATTTGCAAATATCTTTTCCCATTCCGTTGGTTGCCTTTTAGTTTTGTTGGTTGTTTCCTTTGCTGTGCAGAAGCTTTTTATCTTCATAAGGTCCCAGTAATTCACTTTTGCTTTTAATTCCCTTGCCTTTGGGGATGTGTCGAGTAAGAGATTGCTACGGCTGAGGTCAGAGAGGTCTTTTCCTGCTTTCTCCTCTAAGGTTTTGATGGTTTCCTGTCTCACATTTAGGTCCTTTATCCATTTTGAGTTTATTTTTGTGAATGGTGTGAGAAAGTGGTCTAGTTTCAACCTTCTGCATGTTGCTGTCCAGTTCTCCCAGCACCATTTGTTAAAGAGGCTGTCTTTTTTCCATTGGATGTTCTTTCCTGCTTTGTCAAAGATGAGTTGGCCATACGTTTGTGGGTCTAGTTCTGGGGTTTCTATTCTATTCCATTGGTCTATGTGTCTGTTTTGGTGCCAATACCATGCTGTCTTGATGATGACAGCTTTGTAGTAGAGGCTAAAGTCTGGGATTGTGATGCCTCCTGCTTTGGTCTTCTTCTTCAAAATTCCTTTGGCTATTCGGGGCCTTTTGTGGTTCC
The DNA here is from genome assembly GCF_022837055.1 of Prionailurus viverrinus. Lineage (NCBI taxonomy): Eukaryota > Metazoa > Chordata > Mammalia > Carnivora > Felidae > Prionailurus > Prionailurus viverrinus. The sequence continues at coordinate 118,784,873 of NC_062561.1, forward strand.
ATATGAATTTTAGGATTGCTTGTTCTAGTTTCGAGAAGAATGCTGGTGCAATTTTGATTGGGATTGCATTGAATGTGTAGATAGCTTTGGGTAGTATTGACATTTTGACAATATTTATTTTTCCAATCCATGAGCAGGGAATGTCTTTCCATTTCTTTAAATCTTCTTCAATTTCCTTCAGAAGCTTTCTATAGTTTTCAGCATACAGATCCTTTACATCTTTGGTTAGATTTATTCCTAGGTATTTTATGCTTCTTGGTGCAATTGTGAATGGGATCAGTTTCTTTATTTGTCTTTCTGTTGCTTCATTGTTAGTGTATAAGAATGCAACTGATTTCTGTACATTGATTTTGTAGCCTGCAACTTTGCTGAATTCCTGTATCAGTTCTAGCAGACTTTTGGTGGAGTCTATGGGATTTTCCATGTATAATATCATGTCATCTGCAAAAAGCGAAAGCTTGACTTCATCTTGGCCAATTTTGATGCCTTTGATTTCCTTTTGTTGTCTGATTGCTGATGCTAGAACTTCCAGCACTATGTTAAACAGCAGCGGTGAGAGTGGGCATCCTTGTCGTGTTCCTGATCTCAGGGAAAAAGCTTTCAGTTTTTCCCCGTTGAGGATGATGTTAGCTGTGGGCTTTTCATAAATGGCTTTTATGATCTTTAAGTATGTTCCTTCTATCCCGACTTTCTCAAGGGTTTTTATTAAGAAAGGGTGCTGGATTTTGTCGAAGGCCTTTTCTGCATCGATTGACAGGATCATATGGTTCTTCTCTCTTTTTTTGTTAATGTGATGTATCACGTTGATTGATTTGCGAATGTTGAACCAGCCCTGCATCCCAGGAATGAATCCCACTTGATCATGGTGAATAATTCTTTTTATATGCCGTTGAATTCGATTTGCTAGTATCTTATTGAGAATTTTTGCATCCATATTCATCAGGGATATTGGCCTGTAGTTCTCTTTTTTTACTGGGTCTCTGTCTGGTTTAGGCATCAAAGTAATACTGGCTTCATAGAATGAGTCTGGAAGTTTTCCTTCCCTTTCTATTTCTTGGAATAGCTTGAGAAGGATAGGTATTATCTCTGCTTTAAACGTCTGGTAGAACTCCCCTGGGAAGCCATCTGGTCCTGGACTCTTATTTGTTGGGAGATTTTTGATAACCGATTCAATTTCTTCGCTGGTTATGGGTCTGTTCAAGCTTTCTATTTCCTCCTGATTGAGTTTTGGAAGCGTGTGGGTGTTCAGGAATTTGTCCATTTCTTCCAGGTTGTCCAATTTGTTGGCATATAAGTTTTCATAGTATTCCCTGATAATTGTTTGTATCTCTGAGGGATTGGTTGTAATAGTTCCATTTTCATTCATGATTTTATCTATTTGGGTCATCTCCCTTTTCTTTTTGAGAAGCCTGGCTAGAGGTTTGTCAATTTTGTTTATTTTTTCAAAAAACCAACTCTTGGTTTCGTTGATCTGCTCTACAGTTTTTTTAGTTTCTATATTGTTTATTTCTGCTCTGATCTTTATTATTTCTCTTCTTCTGCTGGGCTTAGGCTGCCTTTGCTGTTCTGCTTCTAGTTCCTTTAGGTGTGCTGTTAGATTTTGTATTTGGGATTTTTCTTGTTTCTTGAGATAGGCCTGGATTGCAATGTATTTTCCTCTCAGGACTGCCTTTGCTGCGTCCCAAAGCGTTTGGATTGTTGTATTTTCATTTTCGTTTGTTTCCATATATTTTTTAATTTCTTCTCTAATTGCCTGGTTGACCCACTCATTCGTTAGTAGGGTGTTCTTTAACCTCCATGCTTTTGGAGGTTTTCCAGACTTTTTCCTGTGGTTGATTTCAAGCTTCATGGCATTGTGGTCTGAAAGTAAGCATGGTATAATTTCAATTCTTGTAAACTTATGAAGGGCTGTTTTGTGACCCAGTATATGTATGTTAGTTTGTTCTTAGGAAAATCTGGAAAAGTATTCACTCAGGGAATTGGGACATGATGGGAAAATTTCTTTTTTTAACTTTATATGCTTCAGTAGTATTTGAATTTGTTATGAGCACATAACAAATTCTTTTCTTTTAATAATGAAAAAACTCACACAGATTAAAAATATATCCCTGGCCAGTAAGACTTACTGTTATTTATTTCATGTACCCCCAAACATTAATTCTTAGATTTTTAACATTGTAGATTTATATAGCATCTTCCTCAATTGCAAGCTGTTTAAACTTATAATCTTTTTTTTTTAAGTTTATTTATTTATTTATTTTGAGAGAGAGAGAGAGAGAGAGAGAGAGAGAGAGAGAGAGAGAGAGAGAATATGAATCCCAATCAGGCTCCGGGCTGTCAGCACAGACCCTGACATAGGGCTGGAACTCACAAACCATGGGATCATAACCTGAGCTGAAATCAAGAGTTGGACCCTTAACCGAGTAAGCCACCCAGGTGCTTCTTATCTTATTTTCACCTTCAGATATCTTTTTGGGGAGCTGGCGTGAGGAGGGAACCCCAGTGCAAGAAGGGTGGACGCTGTGTCCGGTCGGAGTGTGGATTGCAGTTTCATTCTCCTACTCTTAGCCTGGTGTGCTCTTCAGTAAAGTTCAGCTGCTACCTGACCAAACTAGAATGCTCGAATTCCTTTGGTTGGGTAAGCGCGTGGGCTTTGCAGTCACAGACCTGTTTTTGACCTCTGGTTTGCTACCTATTAGCCGTGTGACCTTGGTCAGGAGTCTTAAGAGCTTCGACGTAGCTTTCCTCATCTGCAGCATCAGGATGCTGGTGGCGTGTGTGTCCTAGTGTGGTGGTGAGGCTTGGGTGTGAAGTGTCAGAAATGAACGTGGAACTTGATGGTTTGTGTTAGTTACTCCAGTAAATGTGGTGAAGGAATACCCAGCGCCTGAGAGACACGAGGCCTCATAAAAGGAAATCAAATGAGGGAAAGGACAACAATGTTTAGTGTGGGTTGAAGATACAACTCAATTTCCCAGTTCCTCTTCCCTGCTCCTTTTAAAAAAGTTAAGCCTTCTTTGCTGAGTGCTGGCAGGTGCATCACTGCTAGCTCAGTAGGAGCTGTAGGAAGGCCCAGAGCAAATGCTCTGCAGTGTGAACAGGGAAGAGAGACTTGCATGGACTGGTGAAGAGCATTTATAGGCCAAGACGCTTGGAAACCCTGTCGGCAGTGCTGCAGCGACCCGGGAAGCCAGGCCCTCTCCTCTGTACTCAGAGGGCATTGGTGGTGTGACCAGTACGCTAGCCCTGGGGCTGAGAGCTCCATGAGTTCCCAGGCAGAGTCAAGCTTTCCAGTGGGCTTCTTGTGCCCAGAACATCTCTGTGACTGAACACACTTCTGAGAAATGGTCCCGACCTGCTCTGTCGGCCTGACAGAGCCATCCTGGCCCGCATCTTACCGTGGGGAGAGATGAGAGAAGTAAGGAGAGGCAGCTGATGTGCCATTAATGTGGCAATGCCCGGAGTACTTCTTAGCTGTGGCGGCGTGGTGTCCTTGGGTCTCTGGGGACAACTGGCAGGTGGAAGTAGAGGGCACTTCTCACACGACCTTCACAACTGTGTGAGGCGGGGGTGTGTGGCCCCGTGAATGCAGTCGGGTCCGCTAAAGTGTTGGCTTACGTAGGACCCTCTTAAGAGCAGTGTTTCGTTTGTTCTACGTCGTGTTTGCAAAAGCGATCATAGTAACAGCTAATATTTATGTGATGCTCCCCACGTGCCAGGAACTATGCTAACCGCATGTGTATTTTATGCATATAATTGATACACAAATACCTAGAAAGTTACATAACAAATTACAGATGAAAATGTGTATATATCTTTTATTCCTCACACTTTGCTCTATGAAATAGGCACTAATATTACTTCTTGGGTTAGCGGTTTTTCAGATGGGGAACATGAGGCGTGAAGAGGTTTAGTAAGTTGCTGAAGGTCACATGCAGGTAAATGGCAGAACTGGGACTCAAAACACAGCTGCTCTGGTTCCAGACCCCAAGCTCCCATTAATACTACATTGCATCTCAATTTGTTTGAGCCAATATTTCGAAACTGGAATGTTTTATGTCAAAATCTGGAGAGCTGACTTTTTTTAAAAAATTATTTTTAATATTTATCTAGAGAGCACGCACATGCACACGCGCGCGTGCAAGAGAGAGTGGGGGAGGGGCAGAGAGAGGGAGGACAATCTGAAGCAGGCCCCAGGGTCTGAGTTGTCAGCACAGAGCCCAACACGGGGCTCAAACTCACTAGCCATGAGATCATGACCTGAGCCAGACTTGGACGTTCAACCGACTGAGCCACTAAGGTGCCCCTGGAGAACTGACTTCTGTTGACATATCAGAAGAACTGGGGACACGGGTCTGTGTCCCCTTGTAGTAACAATTGGCTGGTACCCAGTCAAGACTGCCCCTTAAGTGGTCTCTGCGTTACCCCTGTCCCCACCTGCCCGTCTCACATCCAACTCTGAGTCCTACTCTCTCCACCCAACTCCCATACTTATTTATATCTGCAGACGTTTCCATTTTCAACCCCTGGGTTAAGGTTGTATAGTATTCACAGATAGTGGTATTGATAAACATGTCAGGCACTTTTCCTCTGAAATAGGGACTCTCTTCATCTCCATTTTCTGTGTAAGGTCCTTACAGCAATGGAGAGGGCAAATACTCACATGAAGTAATGCAGACAGGGTTTGAGCTTTGCCTCGACCCAGAGTCTGTGCTTTGGTGACTGTATTACACCTCCTCCCCTTCGGGTCTGGGGGTTTCCTCCCACCCAGTTAGAGATTCTGTGGGAAAGCTGATAATTAGAGCAGAAGAAATTATGGTACTGTAAGAACCAAGGGTGAAAAAGTCAACCTAATAGCCCATGTCTGTTTTTGCCTGTACACAGAGTGGACAGTTCTTGAGCATAATCATTTTTCTACAACTATTTGTTGACTAGAAAATAGACCAGCAAGAGTTTTTGTTTGTTTGTTTTGTTAGTTTTTTTTAAGTTTATTTATTTTATTTTATTTTATTTTATTTTATTTTATTTTATTTTATTTTATTTTATTTTATTTTTTTAATGTTTATTTATTTTTGAGAGAGAGAGACAGAGAGAGAGGGAGACACAGAATCCGAAGCAGGCTCCAGTCTCCGAGCTGTCAGCACAGAGCCCGACGCGGGGCTCGAACTCACAGACCGCGAGATCATGACCTGAGCCGAAGTCAGCCGCTCAACCGACTGAGCCACCCAGGTGCCCCTTAAGTTTATTTATTTATTTTGAGAGAGAGAGAGGCAGAGAGAGGAGAGAGAGAGAATCCTAAGCAGCCTTCACAGTGTCCGCATAGAGCCTGATGTGGGGTCAAACTCATGAACCATGAGATCATGACTTGAGCAGAAGTCGAGTCAGACACTTAACCAACGGAGCCACCCAGGCATCCCTTGTTGTTGTTGTTGTTGTTGTTTAAATAAGCTGTACATCTAATGTGGGATTGAACTCATAACCCCAAGATCAAGATCAAGAGACCCATGCTACTGAGCCAGCCAGGTGCCCCAGAAGGAGTTATCCTTGAAGAGAGAAGAGAAATCTGAGAACATTTCAAAAAATGAATTGGTACCTAGTATATATTTAAAAAATTTTTAATTTACTGAATTTGCCTCTTCCCCCTGATTATTGGACAAAAGGGCCTTTTTCTAGCCAGTATCTCCAAGGAATTTTTTTTTTTTTTTAAATGATACAATCCTGGCTCATTTCTCAGGCAAGTTTATTTTAAAGTTCCCAGGATTCTCTTTAAGTGGTTTGAGATTTGGAGCTAGTGATAGCAAGCACAGCTGAGAAATGAGGTTTTGGCCTGGTGATTGTCTAACCAGGTGGGTTGGGGTCCTTGAACTTTAAGAAGCTTTTGTATTTCCAGCTGTACCAGGGGGATTAGTGGCTTAGTCCCACCTCATGGGAGCAAGTTTTATTGTTACCTCTTATAAGGCTGAAACCATAATGCCATGGTTTTTTACACAGCGCCATCTGCCACAGGATCTCACCGTGCTTACTTAGAGGTCCCCCCCCTGCCCCCGCCCAGTCCCTCCCTCCAAATAAGTTCAGATCTGGAAAAGCGAATGCACTTTGGATGTAGCAACAGATGTGCGTGGTAATACGTTAAAATGCAATTGGTTGGTTGTCCATCAGTTGTGTGGTCATTGAACATCTGATACAGGCCAGGCAGTGTGCTAGAATGTGTGCAGTGTCAAGGAAGAGAATCGAAATGTGGTTCCTGTCCTAAGGGACCTGGCTGGTCAAAGTAGACAGAAAGCACGCAAAAAGTACAACATCCACAGGAAGTAAAAGAAGTTAGTAAGAATAAGTAGAAGAGAGAACATGCAGGCGTGAGTCATTTCCAAAGGCAGGCTGCAGATGTGGAGTAGCAGGGTGTGAGTTCTCTTTGGTAAGGTCCCTCTTTGAGCAGCAGCAGAGCCCAGAAGGAATGTGCCTGCAGCCGCACAGTGAGAGGGGCGCTTCGAGGGGGAACAAAGCTGCTTGTGTAAGCGCCAGGGGGAGTGCTGTCTCTTCAGCGGGGTCCGGAAATTCATTCTGTAACAAAGAACTGTAATTCCGAGTCAATGACACCTTCTCAGTCCTCACAGACTATGCCCAAAATTATAGAGGAGGCATGGCGAGCTAGTTCCGTTCAGCCCGAACTGGATAGCCGTGTACTTTGCTCAAATGCCTGGGATCTGGTGGAGATGGGCCGGCAGCCAGGAGATACAGCAAGTCGATACAGGACTGGGAGAGCTCTGATGCTGGAGCAGATAATGAGGAAGGGCCAGGGTTTGAAAGCATGACCTCTTAGTCTTCCTGTGTAATGAACGGAACATAATGGAGGGCTGAGATCTGAGACCTTAGCGCACCTGTGTCTGTGCCCAGCCGGGCTGCATCTTTGCATACCTTGAGTATGCTCTGTGGGAACTTCACAGCCTTCTGGCCACCTTTACGGCTTCGTGAAAAGAGTAGAAGGCAAGAGATCCTCTCTAAAGTAGAGAGGCGTGTGGCTTAATGGGTAAGGACTTGAACTTCAGTGTTAAGACCTAGCTACCCCATTTACTAGCTGTGTGGCCTTGAGCAAGTTGCTGACCCTTTCTGAGCCTCAGAAACAGGAAAAAAAGGGCGCCTGGGTTGCTCAGTCTGTTGCGTGTCTGACTCTTGGTTTCCGCTCAGGTCATGATCCCAGGGTCGTGAGACTGAGTCCCCTGTAGGGTTCTGTGCTGAGCGTGGAGCCTGCTTAAGATTCTGTCTTCCTCTGCCCCTCTCCCAGGCTCATGTGCATGCGTTCTCTCTCTCAAAAAAAAAAAAAAATGGGAAGAAAAAAGATGATAGTACCTATAGGGTTATTGTGGAGACTAAAATATAGAGGATAGGAAAGCACTTAATGTGTATGGCACATGTGAGTGCACAGTAAGTCAAATCTTTTATTATTAAAGGAGATGATCGTGAAGAGGAATGTTTTAAATTGCTTTTTCCTTCTGTAAGTTCTGGACCTGGATGAGACAGAGTGGGGATTCTTCTATTCTTCTCCCTTAGTTCTCCACCTCAGTCTTTGAGAAGATAGGTAACTCATGCAATGGATAGGAGGTGGGATGAGGATTTAGAGAAAGGCCCTTGTCTCCATGCCCTCATAACCCAAACTTACTTAAGACTATGAAAGGTCAGCTCTCTGAAGGCGTGGTTGGGACACTGCTGCCCAGGGACCAGAATATGTTATTTCTCACCCCTTAAAGAACCTTAGAAATCGTAGAACAATGCTTCTTAAGCACTAGCATACAAAAGAGTCACCTGTGATTCTGCATTTCTTTTTTTTCTCTTTTTAAATGTTTGTTTATTATTAAGAGAGAAAGAGAGTGAGAGAGAGAGCTTGCACATGTGCAGGCGCACATGTACAAAAGAGCACGGGAGGGGCAGAGACAGGGGAACGGAGGATCTGAAGCAGGTTCTGTGCTGACAGTACAGAGCCCGATGTGGGGCTCAAACTCATGAACTGTGAGATCATGAGTGAGCCACCCACTTGCTCCGAGATTCTGCATTTCTGACCAGTTTCCAAATGATGCTACTGGTTCTCAGACCACATTTTAAATAGCAAAGTCCTGAAAGGCCTTGGGTCCTTGAGTCCTGTGGCATGGTTGAAACCTCTCTAGAATAATTTAGTGAAAATGCTCATCCAGTTCTGCCTGAACACTTCTAAGGATGACAAGCTCTTTCTGTATCCAGATGGCAGATGTGATGAGAATGTGTATCTTTTACTGAGCTGATAGAGCCATGCGTTGATCCTAGTTCATTACTTTGACAGCAGGGGGGGTGGGGATATGACACAGATAATCCTGAGGAGGCTTTTAACCTGGTTTTGGTCTTAGGGAAGAAGTCCATGAATGGGCCTCCACAACACTGATGGGGTCGGGGTGGGGGGCCCCAACCCCCTGAAAATATCTATAGAATTTTGTTTGCATGTGCATTTTCCTGGGGAGAGTTTCCATAGCTTTAAATAATTTTTCAAGGGTATCTGTCTATTCTCCCTAGACCATTAAGGACCATTGAATTCTTCTTCATAGAATGTTGTATCCCACACAAATCTATTTGGAAGGCTAGGCCCTTCTTAGTCTCTGTATTTCTTGTCTCTTTTTAAATTTGTTTTATAGAATTCTTTGTGTAGCATGGTTTCGGATACGCCGTTAGTCTTGCCAATTTTTCCTAGTTTATCTGGTCCCTCTAAGATTGTGTCCCCCCTGCCCCCGAACCATGTACAAGTTAAACTCCAGGAATCATCTAACCAAGAGTGTGTGACATCTCTCTTTAATTTGACTTGAGACTTCTCATAGTTCTTCCTAAAAGTGCACTTCTTTGGAAACCATAGTGTGCTGGACAGTACTATCAATTTGGAATGCTATGTTGCATACTAAGAAAAAAGAAGAAAAATTAACATTTAAAGGGAATTATTGGTATATGTAACAAGGCACAGGCCTAGGGGTGGTACTGCCTTCAGGTGAGGCTTGATCCAGAGGCTCAGACCACTTTGACCAAACACCCAGTTTCTTGTTCTGTCTTCTCATAGTCAGGTCTCAAGTCTTTTTCACATGTACCATGCTGAGCCCCATCTTCCACCATCCTGAATTCTTTGTATTGGTTTTTGGATCATGTATGCAGCACCTGATATTTATTACTATGAAGTACCTTGTCAGACCATAGTCCTGATTGTACCATCCCCCCCTTTGTCTCCGCGTCCAGCTTAGGGTCATCTTCAAATCTGATCAGTGTGCCAGCAAAGTAATGATGTTGAATTAGACAGGGTCAAGGCCAGAGCCACAGCACACCTCCCCCCCGCCCGCCCCCCGATACTTCTGCCCGGATTGGTGTTACATACCTTTGAATGTGGATGAACATATCTCAAAGTGCATTCTGAAGGACCCTAGTCTATAGGATGGTCCTCAAAAATGGACCCATATTATAATCAAGTGTAGTTGGATATGCTACATATCTGCAATGCTTATATTAGAAATTCTGATGAAAGAAATTGTTAGAACTAGTTTTCCAACAGTATTTGACCATTAAATTCTCCTGCCCCGCCCTGCTATGTGACTCCTAATAGTAATAATCTGTAAACAAATATGCTAGAGAGCACAGTCTGACAAATGCTCATGTAGATGTTCCAGTTATCAGTTACTTGTTTTATCATCTGGCCCAGATTCTTCCATTGTTGACCACAAGGGTAAAATAGATGTTGTAAATGCCTTGCTGAAAACCAGTTGACCTTGCCCATCTATCACCCCTTCAGAAGAGAGACTATTTTCAACTGAACACTGTTTGTCTGGGACGGCTTTCAACCTAAATCTGCCAGGTGAAGCCTGAGTGCCTTGGATGGATGTTTTTTGGGTGTTTTGGTAAAAGCAGAATCCACATGTACTTGAAGGTGCTCAGGGAAACCCAAAGCTGGGGTGGGCAGGGTGGAGGGGGAATCGTTCACAGTAATAAGGGTGATTGGAAACAACAATAACAACAACTCGAAGCTACTGAACCTTTACTTTGTGCCAGGGATGCTACTCAGTGCTTCTTATATAATACTTCACTCTTTGCTCGCAGGAACCGTACATATGAGTTGGGCGATACCGTTGTCCTCATTTTATGAATGAGGGGCCTAAAGCGTCAGGAGCTTGAAGAGTTACTCAAGTGGACACAGCAAAGGAGACATGGAGCTGGGCATCAAACCCATGTCGGTTTTTTTTTTTTTCCACAATCATGTAGTTCATTAAATGCTGACTTTGATTATGGCATGGTATTTTGTGAAGCTGAAGACACAGTCCTTCCCCTTAAGGGACTGGCACTTTATTTGGGGGAAGGTTTTTGTAGTTTAAGGCATAGAATACTTACTAGGCAAATAGAAGGAAATGCATGAAAATAGAACGCCAGATGCCGCACCGGTGGCCTGCTCAGACCTCCACAGCCGAATCTCTATAGCTTGCTTTTGAAAACCCACTTGCCCATGAATGTCTCCTTCCCATTCTTCCACATTATCTGTTGTCACAAATTCCCTTCTTAGTCTTCATCTTCCCCCTTGTCCCCTTGACCTCCACTTGTCCCCAGGGGAAACCACTAACCTCTTGGCCTCTTTAGTTTTCGGTCTGTGCGAATCCCCAGCTGACATTCACAGCACTTGGAGGTGACCTAGTTTGAATGAAATGCTGGCTTTTCAGTTATATCTTCAATAGGCTGAGTTGGCAGCTTGTCAGCAGGCTTATGTCACCTAATGACTGTGTCAATTCCCTTCTTGTCTGGCTTCCTGTTAGTAAATATCCTCAGGATGCTCTTGGAACCCAGAAGGTGTAGGAGGCCTGGTAAGGGAGCCAAAAAGAAAAGAGGAAAAAGAAAGGGGGAGAAAAGGAGAAAAGACTTGCCCTTCCTTGCAAAAAAAAAAAAAAAAAAAAAAAAAATTACAAATACAAACGAAGTATACCAGAAAAAATAATTCCCTAAAACAGAGGGAGACTGAGGGTGTCTCCCTATGGAACAATTTTTGCTCCAAGGAAGAGCTTGTTTCTTTAATTTTTTTTTTTGACCTGTTTTGATCTCATTTATCTCCACCTCCTGCCCCCCCCCCCCCCCGCCCCCCTCCCCGCCCCCCTCCCCCCAGGCTCTTCCTTCCTGTTTGGCACTTTTAAAATGGTATTACTTCTCTTCCACAATAGTGACCTGCTGGGAGTAATAGCAGAGACATTTCCTCTCCTGTGGCTCTAGTTGTCTTTTTAATAACAATCCCCACCCCACCCCCTTTCCCTCTGCTGCTCTTCATAAACATTTTCCTAAGGCTTGGTAGAAAAGCTTCAGGTGTGCCTGTTAGGTCTTGCAAAGGTTAGCCATGTTGGCGGCTTGAGCCACCCCCCCCTTCCACCACCCCTGCCCACTCTTTCCTGGGGACAGCAGCATCCAGATTTCTGCCCACTGCCCTCCTTTTGAACAGTAGCCTCAGGTTTGGATGGTGCACTCTCAGAGGTTTGGCTCTTATATTTGCGGGTTAACAGTGATTCTGTGAGCTCATTCTCTTGGGAGTTGCTTTAGGGATTCTAGGCCCTTCCGGCCCTGTGATGGTGGGTCAAGTATCTCAAACAACAGTGGAGGTGCTAGCCTGTCCAGCCTTGCCTGAGGCCAGACAAGGTCATCTTTGGAGGCCCGGGCAGCCCCATGGTTCTCTCCAAGGACTGCCTCTTCAGAAAGCAAAGTTCATGTTTGCACACACCACCAGAACAGATGAATTGGATAGAATTCTCCGTATGTCCCTTCTTCTAAAAACATGGATTCATAATCCTGAAGTTTAGTTTCAAACGTTCTACCAAAACACCACTATTTTAGTGAATGTATCTCTCCCAGAGTTGAAAATCCTAAGGTCACAATCCTTCAGCCCTTCCTTCCTTTGGCTAATTAGTTTATTCCTTAATTCATCCATTTGTTTCTTTATTTAATAAAGCATTTGTTGAACACTTCATTGCCAAGTGCTGGGTGAACAAAACAGAAAAGTTCCTGCCTTCGTGATGTTTCTGGTGCCGTTGGAGAGACAGACAGTCATGTGCCTGAGCACTGAGAATCCTGCCATGCAGTGAATGGTGGGGTTGCCTGTATGGAGAAGCGATGGGAGACCTGGAGAGGGTTGCCAGGCCTGGCCCACTAGAGGTAGTGACCTGTGAGCCCAGATGGGAAGGATAAGGAGCAGCCGATTAGAGTGTCCTTGGCAGAAACGAGCTTGCCACTTTCTAGAAACTGAGAGGAAGCCAGGGTGGCTGGAATGAAGAGGGAGGTAGAAAAATGAACTTAGAAGGGTAAGCAAGGCTCGGGTGTTGAAGTCTTAACGTTTTCAAAAAAGCATACAAAATGTGCACCTAACTCCATAGTCTTTAAAACACATACATAGAAACCTGGGATACAGTAAAACTCAGTAAACGTTAGCTATTTCAAAGACGTTTTAGGGGTGCCTGGCTGACTCATTCAGTTGAGCCTCCAACTTTGGCTCAGGTCATGACTTCGCGGTTCGTGGGTTTGAGCCCTGCATCTGGCTTTGTGCTGACAGCTCAGAGCCTAGAGCCTGCTTCGGGTTCTGTGTATCTCTCTCTCTGTGCCCCTTCCCCACTCACCCTCTCTCTGTCTCTCAAAAATGAATAAACATTAAAAAAATGTTTTTTAATTACTATTCCAGGGGTCAGCTGGGTGGCTCAGTCAGTTAAGTGTCCGACTTCTGCTCAGGTCACGATCTCAAGGTTTATGGGTTCAACCCCCACCTCGGGCTCTGTGCTGACAGCTCAGAACCTGGAACCTGCTTCGGATTCTGTGTCTCCCTCTCTCTCCCTGCCCCTCCCCTGCTCACACTCTGTTATCTCCAGTGTGCAGGCACTATGCTAGGTGTGGGGGAGCTATGCAGGATCAGCCCACTCATTCCCCTGGGGAAGGAACCATCTAGCTGCGGAGTAGGGCTTCGGTAGACACAACTCCACTTTAAAATAGTTCAACCAGAGGAAGGGTCCTTGCCCCAAAGTGGGGCTTCAGAGAGAATATCCTAGAGGAAGTGATGGCTATATGACTCAAGAAGATAGTAAGAATTAGCCAAGGATAGGCAGGACTTTCCAGGAGGTAGGAAGAGTTAGCAAAGGCCTGGAGGGGGAAACAGTGTGGAAAGTGAGGGGAACCACAAGCAGTTTGACCAGACCAGGGAGGAATGTGCCACGGGGTGGGGGGGCCGACGCTGCAGAATGAGACAGGGATGGTGTGCCTTCCTGGGGAGTGTGGCGTGGAGTCCATGGGCCACGAGGCCACTGAATGACCTCTGGAAGGGCGTTCTGTGGTTGATTTGGGCTGGGTGGTGTAGTGACGTGCCACAGCAAGGTAGACTCAGGAGGCTGTTGCTCTTGTGTGGGTGAGAGGTATTGAGAGCAAAAGTAGGGCTGTGTATTGGTTGGTCTAGAGAGGAGGGGGTGGGCGAGAGAGAAATTAGAAGGTGGTATGCAAAGGCTTTGGTGGAAAAGGCTCCATGGGGGACACATCCTAGGAGAGACGGGCTTTCAGGGATGGTGGGACTGAGGACAAAGGTATTATTCAGTGATCTTGGCATTGCCTCTACCTGCCCCCACACCCGATGTGTCCTGAGTGCTGAGTTTTGTTCAGGGACCAGGACATCCCCATGTGGGCAAACATTTCCTTAAATAGAAACCACGTGGATTTGGGGGCTAACTTCTGGGTTGCTGATGTGTGCTTATGTGTGTGTTTATAAAAAGACAGTGATGTACAAAACTTGAGTCTTTTCAACCCTGGCAGGACCTTTGGGAGGAAGAGTGTCACCATGTCAACTGCTGGGCTTGTGAGAACCTGGGTCCCAGGAGGGAGGAGGGGGATGAGAAAAAGGTATGTGGGCATCTGCCCGTACTCTGTGTATGACCAGTAGGGGACGGTTTCTGTTTGGAGTCTTTTTTGGGAAGGAATATAACGAGCAAAGAACCACTGCTCAGTCAGATCCATGAAATTGAAATAATTTGCATCCTGCAGATCTTCCGCCCGTGAGGCCTGCTCTGTGTGTCCCACCCTGGTGAGACTCTAAAGCTGATCCTGGAGCTGAAATGACCAGACAGAGTGAGCAGTGTGTATTGTGTGGTTATGATTTAATAAAGCATGTGTTGTTCCCCACTTGGCAACGCAGCCAAGTCGCTCTTCTAGCAGGTGGTGGGTAACTGGACCCAAGCCCCCTGATCGTCGCTCAGGAACTCCCTGGTCCAGCCTTTGATATCAGAACAAGAGGAGAAAACAGTGACATAGGACACTTCCTGTCCCAAAGGGGATGTGATACAGGACACCTGAAACAACAGGCAGAAGGAAAGCTTCACCAGAGCTGTTTTGGGGGAGCCAGCCACAGCCTGCCCTCCCTAAGTCCTCTAAGACCTGGTCAGCAGTGGGATTGGGCAATAGCTGTTGGACCAGGGTTCAGCTCGATGGGTTATCATGTGTTCCCGTGTGGGCAGGGCACACACTCGATACTGACCTCCCACCCCCTGCCCTTATGAAGGATATGATCCAGTGATGAAGTTGAATAAGCAGGCAGGCACTAAAAATTATCGTGATGAGGTTTAACATTTTTTTTCTAGAGCACAGAGAGGTGTTGTGGGAGCCCAGATGATATGCTCCTGAACTGTCCTGGAAAAGTCAGGGAAGGCTTCCTGGAGGAAGAGGAATCTAGGCTGGGACTTGAAGGATGAATAGGAGTTGGACTATACACAGTTGCACAGGCTCCAAAGGTCTAGGTTGAAAAGAAAGTGGAAATTTAAGCTTAAGAATTTTATCTTATCTTATCTTATCTTATCTTATCTTATCTTATCTTATGTTTTTATTTATTTATATTGAGAGAGAAAGAGTGAATGAGTCAGGGAGGGGCAGAGAGAGAGGGAGAGAAAGAGGATCCCAAGCAGTCCTCACACTGCCAGCACGGAGCCTGATATGTGGGCCTCCATCCAATTAACCGCGAGATCATGACCGGAGCTGAAGTCAGACGCTTAACCCAGGCGCCGCAGATATCGTGACGTGTCTGTTCTCAAGTACTCCTCCCCTAACGGTGGTGGATTTCTCAAATTCAGGAAATGTAACATTGGTACAATACTCTTTTCTCACAGTCCAGATTATAATGGTTCTAACAGTTTTTAACTCAGATCAAGTCCAATCAAGGGCACATTTTGCATTAAGCTGTCATGGGTCTTCAGTGTCCTTTGATCAAGAATGGTTTTCTGGCCTTTCTCCTTCCGGCATGACCTGACACGTTTGAGGAGTCCAGGCCAGTCACTTTACGGATGAGACAGCTTATTCACTGAAGTGTTAGGAGTGATGGCACACCTCCTGTGTGCCGGGCACCGTGCTGGTGATAGGAAGATACCTTGAGCAAGGTGGGTGTGGCCATCTTCCTTCTGGAGCCCATAGTCTAGTGAGAGAGCCTGATGATAAATAAGCAGGCTACACAAAAGTGACACATGCTGTGGGGCACTAAGAAGAGTTCCTGGTTGGACAGAGTCTGCTCTAACAAAACGGAGAAATAAAATAGGCCTGAGATAACAGAGGGGAGAGTGTTCCTTTTGATGGGTGACTGAAGAGGGCCTCTCTTTGAGGTGGTGATATTTAAGATGAGAGCTGAAGGATGAGGAAGTGCCCATGAGGAGGCCTGTGTGGAGTGTTGGTGACAGCATGCCTGGCAGAGGGAACAGCATGTGCAAAGGCCTGGAAGTTGGGAAGTGTTGGGCTTGGCCGAGGAACTGGGAGAAGGGCATTTTGCCTGGGGGAAGTGGGGAAGGAGGCATGAGGTGAGTTGCTGCTGTGGGCAGGGGCTAGTGGGGCTTATTTTAGATGCGATGGGAAGTCCCTGGAGAGCTGATAACGGGAGAGTCCTGAAATGAGATGTTCTTTATTTTATTAAGTTTATTTATTTATTTTTGAGAGAGAGGGAGTGCAAGTTGGGGAGGAGCAGAGAGAGAGGGAGGGAGAGAGGATCCCAAGCAGGCTCCACACTGTCAGTGCAGAGCCTGATGTGGGGCTCCAACCCACCAACCTCCAAGATCATGACCTAAGCTGAAGTCGGACCCTTAACTGACTGAGCCACCCAGGCGCCTCGAGGTGTTCTTTAAAAAGTCCACCAGCTTCTGTCTGAACCACCACTGAGGGTGGTGCCAGGCTGGAAGGAAATCACTTCCACGAGTTAATGAGGGTATTATACACACAGGGTATTGTTTGTAAGAACTTAGAGGTATCACAAGGGATGATTTAAATGCTTTGTTTTTGTAATTGAAATTATACCCGAGTGATTTCTGAGGCACGGACTTGGCCTTCTGGAGAGATTGGTGGGGCCATGTCTTGTTTCCTTATTTGTCGTTGGTTTTTCAGTGATGAGAGCCAATGCTGTTAGTATCTAGAAACAACGTAGTGGTCCCCTCTCCTCCCAGGCAGCTTGTAATTTGGTCGTGGGCTGGCGTCTCTGGGGATACCTGCCACCCTTGTCTGTGGAGCTCCTGCCTCCCACCTGCTCCCTCCATGCCCCTTCCCAGAGCCCACCCACGTTTGCTCAGTTGACCACCCTGGAACCAAAGCAGACCTTCAGAAGAAGCCCAACGGCAGGCCCAGCAAAGGCACCCACCCGTTCTTGGGCAGGCCCAGTGCAGCCAGGGGCCCTCTGTCAGTGTGCCACATGCCAGGGAGCCACAGGACCCGGCCACCATCCCAAAGCTTCAGAACCAGAGATGGAGAGAGAAGGATCCCCCTTTGCGGATTATCATCTCAGGGTTTAACAGCACTGAAGTTAAAGTTACCTTTACCGTCAGCTCCAGCTTTATGCTGGTTGCTATGTATTAATTCACAGACACACATCAATTTCTCTTCTCATGTGTCCTCCACGAAGTTTGTCCTCAGTTTTGATCTTCTGCATTCATTCTGCCTGTCTTTTCTCTGGGCCGAGAACGGTGCTGGGAGCTGGGGGGAGGTCACTGAAGAACGAGCATGACTGGAATCTGGGGCTGGCTAGAACAGCTGTGAGGCAGCTCGCTGCAGGCAGGGCAGGGAGGGAATCTATCAGCTGCAGAGCCTGCCCCCTGGCCTATCAGAGGCAGACCTCCCACCCCACCCCACCCCATGCCCCCTGAAGCCACACTTAACTGTAGGAGTCCCGTCTCCAGTCTTGGGTCTTGGAACATTCCATGCTCCCCACCTCGTTAGAGTCTTGGCACCTGCTGTTCCCACTGCTAGAATACGTTTCCTGCCCCCACCCCCTCAACAGCCAACTACTACCCTAAGAAGCCTTCCTTTTCCGGCCACCCTGACTATATCTGATAAGTTTATTACATGCATGCACGGAACTGTTTCCTTCAGAGTACATAGTTCTGTTTTATGTATTTAGTTTTATTTTCAAAGTACTCCCTGCACCCATTGTGGGGCTCGAGCTCATGACCCCGAGAACAAGAGTTTTACGTGCTACCAACTGAGCCAGCCGGGCGCCCCCATAGTTCTGTTTTGAGTAACGCATGCATATATGTATGTGATTATTTCATTAGTATTTATCTTCCCTACTTGGCTGTAAAGTCTGACAGTGGCAGGAACGTGTCTTTGGTTGCTCATCACCTAACCCCACGGTAACCTGTGTTTAAGCGTTTAGGGGTTGGGTTCCCCAGAGAACTGCTAGTTCCTGGTACTAGATGGAGGCTTGGGAAGTGTGTGCACGGTGGGTGTGTACATGGTGGGCAGCTCCTGAAGGCTACAGGATGGGGCTCTTTCTCCTGCAGGCACAAGCTGAGCCGGTCTGTCAACACATCCTTTGCAGATGTGAAAGAATCCAGTAAGATGGAAATGAGAGAGGGCTGGGCAGGAGAGGATGTTTGTAGATACTGGGCATTTCCTGACCTTCTAAACAGCAAGAACCCAGGACACCTGAAGCGGTGGCTCCCCATTTACCTTCAGAGCAGGCCACAAGGCACCTCGTTTCACTGATGTCTCTATTCCATCACCTTTTTACCTCTTGGCTACCAGTCTCTATAGTAGGATTTGCTAGAGAGGAGCAAGGGGCGTGCTTCATTTTTCTGCTCTGTGCCAAGTCTCAGCCAGGGAGAGGAAGCTCTGTAATCAGATGTTTTCTCTCCTCTGCTCCTTTGTTAGGATACTGCTCTGAAAGAATGTCCCGTTTCATTGAAGAGCTGAGCCAGCCTCAGCACGAGCCCTTATTTCAGTTGGATTGTATTTATTCCCAAATGGTGCTGGGCAAATACACTTCTGTGTCCCCACTTCCCTGGGATGTCCTGCCGAACAACATTTTGAATTAATACTTAGAATCTGTGTGGCAGCAGGTGCATAACCCAGGAATTGGGTAGAGATGTGGTCTTTATAATCTGGAAAAAGAGATCATTCTTGAGTACTCCCAAACTGGGCTTCAAGCATGAGTGCCTAACTAGCCCTTCTCCTTGACCGTCTAATGAAAATAAAATACAACAGTGCGCAGTCTAGGTCAGACTGAACTGCCTACAAGGACTAGGGAGGTGGAGCTCTCCTGTAGTTGTAGAGTGTACTTCCTTGTTAGCTCTCTAGTCCTCACCACTCCCTTTTGTCCTAAGATTACAATTGACTTCCAGTTTTGAAGGAACAGACTCCTTAGGTGGTCACACATCTTAGTTTCTATTTTGGTTGTTAGATGTTTGGGATGGGGACTATGGCGAACTAGCAAGATTGTGGCTGCTCTTGTGGTTATTCAAGAGGACGACTGCTTTTCAGCAGAGATTAGGGACCCTGTGTCACCAAGATAATCTGGGTTTTCAAGAGCAACTCGATATCTGGATTAATGTAAGATTTTCTAATTTTTTAAATATATTTTTTGAATGTTTACTTAATTTTGAAAGAGAGACAGAGCATGAGCAGGGGAGGGGCAAAGAGAGAGGGAGACACAGAATCCAAAGCAGACTCCAGGCTCTGAGCTGAGTCTGACAGGGGCTCAAACGCACGAACTGTGAGATCATGACCTGAGCTGAAGTCAGATGCTTAACGGACTGAGCTACCGAGGTGCCCTGTGGATTTTCTAATTTTTAAATGTTGACCACAAACCCATGATGTGAAATATTCTTTGTGGGTCTCACAAAACTTATCTGGGAGTGACATTTTGCCCAAGAGTTAGCAGTCCCTGGGCCAGTGCAGGGTGAGTCATCAGAAAGGTGCTATTTCTTCAAATGGCAGAATACAAGCAAATGGGTGTAGATGAGAGAAGGATTTAACCCCAAAAAGAGCTTCCAGGAAGCTGCATGGGGTGTTGGAGGGAGATGGGCTTTGGCCCATGGGGTCCCATGAGAGAGAGTGTGAATGGCCCAGTCAGTCCACCTCACGGAGTCTCACCTTTCCAAAGCATGAAATGGGAAGATGGCATTTGTTTCTTAGAGCCCATCAAGGTGGCCTTTGTAGTGCTCAGTTGCTGTCACTCCATCAGGCCTCACCTTCAACATGATCAAACAGAACTGGTCATGGCGCTCAGGTGTTCTGATGGTTGTTCAACAGCCCCATGTTCCATCTCACCAGTTTGGGCTCAGCTTTCTTCCTTGACCTGTAGCCATTGTCTGGGTCCTACCCCACATCTGTCTCCTGTCTCTCTTGTATTCCTTCCCTCCTCTTTACCTCCCTTGCCATCATTGCCTTGAGGTACTTATTACCTTTTAGCGGGATGATGGTAACTGTTTATACACCACTAGTCCTCCTTCCTCCCGAATCACTGGACACATGTCTCCAGCCCACCTTCCTGCGGTGTATCTCTGCTGGGGGCAGTGGTTAGCCCCCTGACCAGTTGGTAGAGGTTCCCATGCCTGGCCCCATCACTTTCTTCATCTTCTCTCTTGCCAGCCCGTCCAGGCTCTTCTCCTGATACCCCTGCTTCCCTCCTCTCACCCACTGGCCCCCAGCCCCTTTGGTCTCTTCCAGTTGCTCACGTCTGCCATGTTCTTTCCAGGATCCTGATACTTGGCACATTGGTCTCCCTTCTCTTCACTCAGCCAACCCTTAAATGTTTGTGCCTCACATGACATTTCTCTAATCTCCCCCCTTATTTGCCCATTGCACCCTAGACTTCTTGGCTTTTGCCCCAGTGGTAATGAATTATTTGTGTATAAATGTGTCCATCTCTTGCTTGCTTATTGGACTGAAGGGCTGGGAAGGCGGCACCACACCTGGTTCTTCTGTGTCCCCTGTTCACTGAATGACTGTAGACTCTTCCTACTTGAACTTCTGCAGAGAAATGGAATGACTGGCTGTTTCATGCACTCACTTTAGAGTCTTTAATTACATGGGGTCTGGCATGGTCTGCCTTGTGTCACTTCTGTCTCTACCCCTATGGGCTGTACCGTGTTGCCATTTTATCTCTTTGTGTCTTAATCTCTTCAACTGTAAAGTGGGGCAGATAATAGTACCTATCTGGCAGCATCCCCATCCTACCTTGTGTTAGCTGTGTTCCCCTTGGCCATGTAACCTCCCTGAGCTTGGGTTTCCCCTTTAGTAAAATGTGGGTGGTGATAGTAATACCCTCATCCCCGTTCATCCCCATTGTCGGGAGGATGAAATGAGGGAACGTGCAGGAAGTGCACTGCCCCACGCCTTGCATAGAGGACTGCTCAGTAAATGATTACTTCTTTTATGATTGTTATTAGTCTAGTGGTTGTTCTGGCACAAATTAGAGAGACCTGTTTCTGGTAATGCTTTTAGGGCCATGTGTGGGGAGAATTAGATGCTCCTGCACTGTTACTTGGGTTGCTGGTGGCAAGGGAGCGTTACATGGAAAGACCCATGGTCCACTACTTCTCTCTCCTGGCTCTAGCTCTTATTCTTAGGGCCCGTTTTTGACCTTGAACTAAGGTATTAGCAAGATAGCCTGTTTGTTGTGACTGGTGCAGCCTTGGACCATCTTTCATTTCCTGGAGGCAGCTTCCTCGACCATGCCATCAGAGATGCTTCTCCGTCCTCATTCCTTCTCCATCCCCCCCCCCCCCCCAGTTTATTTCTATCATAGGATTTTCCCTGACTCATGACATTATGTGTGGTTTGTTTTCTTCCTTCCTAGACTGGAAGTTCCACGAGGTCAGAGACTTTGTATGGTTGTCTTTGGGGAGAGCAGAAAAGAAAACCCTGCAGAGGACCTTGGATATACTTTAAAAGGTGAGGATTTTAATCTGGTATCAAGTCTGATTTGGAGGTTGGAAACGATCAGAGACAGGAGGGCAGCTCTCTCTGTATCAGTGGAGTTTGACTCTGTCATGAATGGATTCTCTTAATTTCACACGGAACTTTCCATGTGTGTGGCCTGTCCATCTCCAAGGAGAACGCAAAGCCTTCTCACCCCACTCTAAGCCGAGGATGTGTTTCTCCTTGGTCAGCTGGTGGCCTCCCAGAGCCCACTGGCCCGGCTGTACCCGGCTTATCTCCGGATGACCTCGATCACGGTGAGTTCAGAACAGTAGTAGAAATAACAGCAACCAGCATTCATCTGTGGAGCTTTTCCTGTGTGCCGGTAGCTCAGTAAGTGCTCTTAGTGCCCCCGTTTTATGGAGGAAGAAACAAACTGAGGTTTGCAGAACACAAGTTATTAGTCTAAAATCATTCAAGTAGTAGGGCCAATGTGCAAACCATGCCATCTGTTTTGAAAAGCATCGGCTTCGCTGTTGTGGTGCTGAACCGTGGAAGACTTTACATCACTCAGGTTTGGTTTGAGATCTGTTGCGGGCAGGTAGAGAGAGGGAGAAGGGCAAGGAAACGCTGTAGATTTATCTTGCTAATTTTACCAGGGCTTGAGCTAATATTAAAGTCATTTTGAGCCCTCCACTGACAAAGGCGGAAGAGAGAACCCAGTTCGATATTAAATATTTGCAATGGAAAATTCACAAAGCCTTTCTGAATGGAAGATATTTCCGAGTCATTCCCCTGGGACTAATTCAGCCAGTTGTTCCTTGTGCGGCATGCTTCCTGTGGTTGCTTCACTCTTCTCAGAAACGAACATTCCTGACTTTGAAGTCCTGGGGTTATGCTGGGCTAGCGGCTGAACTCTGCCTCGGTTTCCCTGGCAATGAGTGAATAGAGGGGACAGGGCTGTGTATTGCATTTAATTGTCCGAGTTATAATTCTCTGATATGTGAAAGTTACATTAAGCCCGGCGCCTTGGGTCACAGAGGTAGGATATATCACAATCATAATAACCGTAGTAGCGGATGCTGAGTGAGCATTTGCCGTGTGCCGTACTGAGTGCTCAGCACTTCACATGTCCTCGCTCTTTGAGTCCTAACTACTGCCCCGTAGTCAAGGTCCTATTAACCCTCTTTTATAGACTAAGGATCAGCATCACAGAGGTTAAGTTCTGGGCCCCGCTGGCACGAGGCAGAGTCGACACAAGAAGCCAGGAGGGCTTGACTCAGAGCTTCCACGCTGTCACTCACGATGCTGTGTGCCACAGAACTTTGAAGTGGTCGATGGAGGAGCTAGAGATCATTCCAGACCCCTGGCTATGGTGGGCCAGAATTGCCAGCACTGAGGGTGGAGGATGTCCATGTCTGCTTTGGCTGCCCTGTCACCTGCTGCATTCCTGGTGATCTCGGTCTGCTATACATCCAAGCAGGCGAGGAACCAGGGTGGCTGCTCATTTTCGGTTTGGAGACATGCACCGTGAGCCCTTCAGGGGAGAAAGCCCTGGAGTGTCGGAAGTAGCAGTGTCCTTTCCTTCCTCACGGCCATGTCGCCTGAATTAGTGGGAGCTCCGGTTTCCGAAGAGGTAACCTCCGGGAGGGAAACTCAAGGAGGACAGGGACTTTGTGAATGTTGTTTGGTGCTGTGTTCCCAGGACTCAGAATAGCACCTGGCACGCTGTGAGGTGTGTTACACATTTGCTGAATCTTCACTCCTACCTGGCCCCCTGCTTCTGCTGTTGACCTCTGCTGTATGTCTCCCCTTCAGCTAGAGCTTCTCATATGCTTTTGCACAAAATGCTGTTCCGTCTGCATAACGTGGTGTTCCCTACTCTTTGCCTGCTGAATTCCTTCTCCTACTCGGGTCTCAGCTTCAGTGTCACCCCTTTTGATGGGCTTTCCCAGATCTCCATGTAGCCCTGCCCCCACGGCCACATGGTGTCCCTTTGCTCAACGCTCTCTAACACCCTGTACTCTTCCTTTAAGGTATGTGTCCCGGTCTATACTTATACATAAATGAGTGGAACCGTTCAGTGTCTGACCTCTCACTAAACTGTTAGCTCCACAAGGGCAGAGAACCTGTCTGTTTTGTTCATTCTTGTAACTCCCTGGGTTTAGCGGGTGGTCACTAACATTTGTGAATGAATGAGTGTGTTCTTCGCTCTCCCCGCTGGTAGCAGATTCCTCCAGAGTGATAGGTTCCAGTGTAGTTAATATTTATAACTGGATGAAGAGTTTTCTCCCCACCCTGATCTTCACACCCACGGCATTAGCATAACTCAGACTCACTGCATCACTGAAGGGAGTGGTTTATTTTCCCTTTGGATTTGAGGACACTCGGCTCACGGAAAGCTCTGGTCTGCCTTCACCATAGTTACCTGTCCCCATGCCAGAGGGTCATGGCTATTTCCTGAATATCTTAGGGTTCTTGGAGAGTCATACAGAAAGAGTCTTAGTTCTCAACCATCTATTTTATGGGCAAGGGGAAGAAAGGCACGTCTGTGGACCCAACTGTCTGTCTGTCTGTCTTTCTCCCATTCCTTTCCCTGCCTCATGGTATCATGTTGGCATTGAAATGAATGAATCATTCACTAGGGAAAATAGGATAAGTTGGGAAAAATCAAAACCATTGATACTTTCCATCAAGGAAAAGCTGGGTTACTGCAGTCTGGGGGTGAGCAGAGAGCTCTTGTGTCTGAGGCCAGAGCTGGAGGGAAGCCTCCGAATAAAACATTTTGCAGGCTGTGAACTGTCGCTGGGCTCCAGTACCCTTGACCTCTCTCACAGGTGGCCACTTTGAAGGGTAAGGCATACAGGAGAGACCAGAAATTCTGCTTGGGCCCTTCTGGTCTCGCTCTTTCCTTCATTCCCCTTTCTCGTTATTGACGAATGCGGCTTGGGCTTGTCCTCACTCAGCCCCTTCCTCGTCACTGTTGGCTTTCGGCTCGCCCGCCTGACATCCTGTGGACGCTGCAGTTCAGACAAACAGCAAGATCATCAAAGAGAAGAGCATGAATGAAAAACTGCTTTATGACATGCCTTCAAAGTGTCTTTTTAGAAGTTCAAAGGATGTGGAGAGGAGGCAGGGGAATCAAAGACGATGGGGGAGAGCAATGAACTCTCCAAGGGATCGTCGGGTTTTTCATTGTATATTTTCTGTGACGCTTGTGATGTAAAAATCAAAAGTAATCTCAGCCCTCAAGGGCTCTGTGTGTGTGTGTGTGTGTGTGTGTGTGTGTGTGTGTGCGTGTGTGCGTGTGTGCGTGCGTGTACATCTGATGCAAAGAAGGAGAAAACTCACCTTGGTGGTGGACGGCTTTACCCTGGCCTTCTAAGTCCTATATTAGCATCTGCATTTCTTGTTGGAATCTCGATCGAATATTTTGACCTGGGAAGGCTGTGTCCAGAGATGGAGCTTGAAGGCTGCTTATGTGGTTCGATGGAGATGAATAATTTAGTCTCTGCAGAAATCCCCCATTACCTTTTCCATTTAAAGACGAGCTAGAGTCTGGTTGTAGCAGTGGATGTGCAGAGCTCAGAAAAGATCTGGCGTAGATCATAAGATCCCAGAGCTTCCCTTCTGACAGATAGAACCAAGATTCCACTTGAGGCTGGAGCCGGACCTAACGGATACACTTGTAGGAGCACCACTGATACTTTGATACTTTTAAATGCCTTGTGCCCAATATACCCAGAATATTTTGGCAACTAACATAGTACCTGGCCCATGGAGGATGCTTGAATGAAATGCATGAATGACGGAAAAAATGAACAGCTTTGTTTTGTAAGCCTAGAGAAGATTCTTTCACGGGAATGTTTCCTATTGTCCTTGGGCTGTTCAGGCCCAGTATACAAGGATAGTCTTGAGCATGAAATTTGGATTGCCGTTGGTCAAGTCTGCAAGCGATTTCAGCGGGAAGGGACAGATAGCCCAACTCAAACTGGATTGCGATAGAAGGAATTTTGTTGAATACCATTATTGAAAACTACAAAGGTAGATTTGACCCTGGCTTGATTGATAAAATGAAATGAATGTGTACATGTATAGTTCACACAGTACAACAACCCTAACGCTTAATGTGATGGTGTTTGGAGGTGGGGGCCTTTGGGACATGATTACGTCATGAGGGTGAAGCCCTCCTGACTGGGATTAGTACTGTTACCAAAGAGACCCCAGGGGACTCCCTGGTCCCTTCTGCTCTGGGAGGACACAGCGAGAAGATAGCCGGCAGACCAGGAAGTGCTTACCAGACATGGAACTTACCAGCACCTTGCTCTTGGCTCTCCAGCCTTCAGAGCTGTGAGAAGTAAATGTCTGTTAGTTACATGCTACTAAGTCTGCGGTATTTTTGTCACAGCAGCCCAAATGGACTAAGGCAGCTGATTGAAGGGCTCTGACAACGTCCTTAGGACTCTGTTTTACCCTCTTCATCTCTCACCTCTGCTTTGTGTGTGTTAGCTCTCTGCTTTCCCCCAGCCTCTCCCCGAGGGTGCCAGGGCACAGGAAGTATTGTTTCACAGCTAAAAATATAGTCTCTGGAGCCAGAAGCACGCTTAATTTGAATCCCCAATCTGTAGCTTAATAGTTTGTTCAACCTTAGACTTGTTTCTTTTTTTTTTTTAATGTTTATTTACTTTTGACACAGAGAGAGACAGAGACAGAGAGAGACAGTCAGATGCTTAACTGACTGAGCCACGCAGGCGCCCCAAGACTTGTTTCTTAACATCTCTGTGCCTCGTTTTCCATGTCTTTACATTGGAGATGATGATGGTGATGGTGATAGTCATAGCTAAAATATACTGAGCACTTGCATGTGCCTGGTGTTCTAAAGACTGCATGTAGATAAATTGACTAGTCTTTGCAACAACCTATGAGGTAGGTACTATTTTGGTGCCATGATACAGATGAGGAAACTGAGGTATAGGAAGTTTAAATAACTTGCCAGAATTCACATGCAATACTGTTGACCTCCAAACTATGCCACCTCATATAATAAATAGAACTGGCAACTCCTAGGACTCATGTGGGAATTAAATGAGATAATAATTGTGTGTGTGTACACACACTCACACACACACATACACACACACGTGCTTAGTAAGTCCTTGGCACGTAGGATTTAAAAACTTAAAAAAGAAAAACAGCTGCCCGCAACTTTTGGTCTCTATGCTATGCTCTTCGTGACCTCAGCAGAGAATGATTGTCTCTTCTAAGAGTGCCACAAAACTCTCAGAACTGGGTCTTGTTGGCTCTTTTGGGGTCACATATCCATTGTTGAACCAGCCATTATGGCCAAGAGATTGCGATGTTCTGACAAGCGAAGCTGGTTCATATATGCCTCCCCTCAGACTGAGGGTGGAGTCAGGACTACCTGGATCACATCATCTGAAAAGTGAAGGAGAGTTGTTTCTTCAGATCAGAATAGTAGGGTTACTTGCAGCGGATAGAGAAACTACACACAGTGTCCACACTGGCAATAGAGGCTGGATTTCTTTGGGAGAAGAGTGTTGTGGCTGATAAACGAAATGAGAAGGTGGTCTGAGAACCCCCCCCCCCCCCCCCCCCCCCCCCGCCCAAGTCCTGTTGAATCATTTAGCATGGAGCAGTAAGGAAAGAGGGATGAATAGGCTTGGAAAGAATCACCATTTTATTTACTTATTTATTTCTTTAGAGAGTTCGAGTCGGGGAGGGGCAGAAAGAGGGAGAGAGAGAATCCCAAGCAGACTCCACACTGTCAGCATAGAGCCCAACGTGGGACTCGATTTTACAAATTGTGAGATCATGACCTGGGCTGAAATCGAGAGTCAGATGCTTAACTGGCTGAGCTACCCAGGCACTCCAAGAGTCACCATTTTTAAGGCTCAACTCACTGTATTGTTTAGGGCAGCACTCAGAGAGGTTAAGTCAGGAAGTCAAGTGCTAGTTCATCTGGATCTACAGGAAGGTAAATAGGACATAATTACCCAGATGGCATGTGGGCAGGCCTTGAGGCCACCTTGTGAGAAGTGCTGGGCAAGCATTCGCAACCACTAATGATGCCCCTTAAGGCCCTGGTGCTGCTTAGAGATGGCGCCACCAGCCATTCCCAAGGTCCCATTCCCATGGTCCTGGGTGAGTCAGGCCGTGCTGTTGCAGCAGGGCCCCTGCCTGATTCACCCAGTCCCACTTCCTCTACTTCCTGGTGGTCCCCACCCACACAACCACCACACCCAGGTTAGCCCTGACCAGTGGGACCAAAATTAGCATCTGAGGCAAAAATGGGAATCTTGGGCCAAGGTCTTGTGGGTGGTAGATGAATTACAAAGGGGCCCAGAGACACAGATACCAGTTTACCAGTTTATGTTTAGGTCTCGACCATGTTCCACTTACTGGGCCATCTCTTGTTGGAGGAGACATAAAAACATTTCCTTGAGTGGCCAAGTCTCAGCAACTAACTTCAGTCAACCATCTCAAGGTTAGCCTGGCAACGTGAGTGTGTAGTGGGGACCATCGCCTTAAAAATAACTTGATGATAGAAACTCAGCTCTTGGGGCGCCTGGGTGGTGCAGTCGGTTAAGCGTCCGACTTCAGCCAGGTCACGATCTCGCGGTCCGTGAGTTCAAGCCCCGCGTCAGGCTCTGGGCTGACGGCTCAGAGCCTGGAGCCTGTTTCCGATTCTGTGTCTCCCTCTCTCTGTGCCCCTCGCCCGTTCATGCTCTGTCTCTCTCTGTCCCAAAAATAAATAAACGTTGAAAAAAAAAAAAAAAGAAACTCAGCTCTTTGTCACAACTGTTTATCATATGTGTATATGGGTCTAGACAATTTTGTATATTATTGGCCATGCTGGTTCTTCCAAAGACTCCTGCCCTGCATTCTTCTGTGCATTGATGGCCTTGCTTAAGACTTCACTGAAGAATGAGACCATCAACTTGACAACCCTCCTTCTCCCTCTGTTCTTCGCTGAGGCTCCAGAACTGTCTCCTTCTGCAAACTGTGGGTATCTTATCCACAATTTTTTCCTTCTATCTCTCCCTGCTATATTATTGATTTATCTTTTCTGATTCCTTTCTTTAAACCTATGTTGAAATGACTCATTCTGCAAATAAGCACCTTCCGTCACTCTCCACAATGCCTGTAGCTATACCCTTTCTACCAAATGTCTTGAAAGAGAAGTGTGTTTATTATCCCCACTTCTCAACAGCCGTTACAATCTGTTTCCATTTCTTTTTTTTTTTTTAATTTTTTTTTAACGTTTATTTATTTTTGAGACAGAGAGAGACAGAGCATGAACGGGGGAGGGGCAGAGAGAGAGGGAGACATAGAATCGGAAGCAGGCTCCAGGCTCTGAGCCGTCAGCCCAGAGCCTGACGCGGGGCTTGAACTCACGGACCGCGAGATCGTGACCTGGCTGAAGTCGGACGCTTAACCGACTGAGCCGCCCAGGCGCCCCAATCTGTTTCCATTTTTACCACATCACTGAAATTGCCCTTCTAGGCTTACAACAACTTGAAGCCCTCCAAATGTTTTAAATAGTTCATCCCTATCAGTAAAAAAAGAAATTGAATATGTGTCTCAAGGTATGAATATTCATTTGTAAATTACAGACATATGTTAGTATGTAAATATATGCACTTATAGAAAACATAAATCAATACAAATGATGATTTAAATGAAGAAGGTCAAATATTTTCCCTAAGATGACAGTCTCCTGCATGTTTGGGTCTCATTACGGATCCAATATATTTCATTGCATTTTGTTGACAATTTTATTGAGATATAATACAATGAAATCAGTTTTAAATGTACAAATCACAAAAATTCAATGAGTTTAGACAGTTGTATAAAGTCTTACAACCACTACCCCAGTCATAATATAAAACATTTATATCATCTCAGAAAGATTACCTATTCCTCTTTGTTAATCCTTTACCCCTGGCAACCAGTGGCCTGCTTTTTTTTTTTTTTTTTTAATTTTGTATGTTTATTTATTTTTGAGGGAGAGAGAGAGAGAGAGAGAGAGAGAGAGAGAGAATGAGCGAGGGAAGGGCAGAGAGAGAGGGAGACACAGGATCTAAAGTAGGCTCCAGGCTCCAAGCGGTCAGCACAGAGCCCAACGTGCGGCTTGAACCCATGAACTGTGAGATCATGACCTGAGCCAAAGTTGGATGCTTAACCAACTGATCCACCCAGGCACCCCAAGAGTTTATTTTTTAAAGTAATCTCTGTGTTCAATGTTGGGCTTGAACCCAGAACCCCAAATTCAAGAGTTGTATGCTCTACCAACTGAGCCAGCCAGGCACCCGTAAATATATGTTTAATCTGCCATCTTGCTATTTGTTTTTATTTGTTCCATTTTTTTGTTGTTGTGTTTTTGGTCTTTCTGCATTTTTTGGATTAAGTGTATATTTTATGATTTCATTTTTCATCAACCTTATGGAGGTATAATATACATACCATAAAATTAACCATTTCAGGTATACAGTTGAGTGATTTTTAGTAAATTTAGAGTTGTGCATCCCTCACCACAATCTAGTTTTAGAATATTTCTGACACCCCAAAGGGATCCTTTGTGCCCATTTGCAGTAAATATAATTCCTTTTCTAAAAAAAAAATTTAATGTTTATTTACTTTTGACAGAGACAGAACATGAATGGGGGAGGGGCAGAGAGAGAGGGAGACACAGAATCTGAAGCAGGCTCCAGGCCTTGAGCTGTCAGCACAGAGCCCGACACGGGGCTCGAACTCATGGACTGTGAGATCCTGACCTGAGTCGAAGTCGGATGCTCAACCGACTGAGCCACCCAGACAGCCCTCCCCCCTTTTTCTTAAATCTCCTTTAGTGGTTTAATCAGCTGTATCTCTTTTAATTTTCTGAGAAGTACCTGTAGGGTTTACTGTATACACCTTTAACTACATCTTTTCCCTCCTTTTGTTACTGTTAGTCATTTGTTTCTCTCTGTGACATGAACCCCTCAAAGCATCCTTGCTATTTGTCTTTTGAAAAGTCACTTCTCTTTTAAGGAGATTTTTTTAAAGTTTTAATTTAAATTCCAACCAGTTAACATACAGTGTAACATTAGTTTCAGGTGTACGATATAGTGATTGAACAATTCCATACATCGGGATGCCTGACTGGCTCAGTCACTTAAGTGTCCGACTCTTGGTTTCGGCTCAGGTTTGATCTGTTTTGTGAGTTTGAGCCCCTCTTCGGGCTCTGCTGGCGGTGCGGAGCCCCCTTGGGATTCATTCTCTCTCTCTCTCTCTCTCTCTCTCTCTCTCTCTCTCTCTCTCTCTGCCCCTCCCCTACTTGCACTCTCTCTCTCAAAGTAAATAAACTTTAAAAAAAGTTCCATACCTCACCTCGTGCTCATCACAAGTGCAGTCCTTAATCCCCATCACCTATTTCAGCCATGCCCCACCAATCTCCCCTATGGGAGAACCAACAGTTTGTTCTCTTTAGTTAAGAACCTATCTTTTGGTTTGTCTCTCTCTCTCTCTTTTTTTCCCTTTGCTCATTTGATTTGTTTTCAAAATTCTGCCTATGAGAGATTTTTAAAGTAAGAAAAAGGTGTATTTACCCACATTCTTTTTATGCCTGGTGTCCTCCATTCCTTTGTGTAGACCTCACATTACCCTTTCCTATCATCAACCTTCGGTCTGAAAGACTTCCTTTAACATTTCTCATGGTGGTGGTCTGTTTATGATGATTCTTTTCAATTCTGTGTTCAAAAATGCCTTTACTTCACCTTTGCTTTTGCAAAAATATTTTTGCTGGGTATACAGTTCTGGGTTTAGAGTTTTGTTTTCTTTTAGCACTTTAGAGGCTGGGTTGCATTGGTTTTGACACAAAGTCCTCCATCAGTCTTTATTCCTCTTTGTCTTTTTCCCCTGACTATTAAAATTTTTTTCTTTTTGTCACTAGCTACAAACACTGTGGTTATGCTATGCCTTGGTATAATCTCTGTGTTTCTTCTGTTTGAGATTTGCTGCGTTTATTGCATCTGTAGGTTTATAGATTTCATCCAATTTGGAAATCTTTCAGCTTTTATTTCTTCAAATATATATATATATTTTAATATTATTATTTTATATTACTGCTAGGCTCTGTGCCCAACATGGGGCTTGAACTCATGACCCTGAGATCAAGAGTTGCATGCTCCACTGACTGAGCCAGCCAGGAACCCCTCTGCAAATATATTTTTATGCCCCTACTCCTGACTTATTTTTTCTTGGACTCCAATGACAAATGTATTTGCCTGCTTTATGTTATTTGACAGCTCACTGATGCTCTGTTCATTTTTTTTTCCAGTGTTTTTTTTTTTTTTTTCCCTGTCCGTGTTTCACTTTGGTTTGTTTCTATTGCTATGTCTTTAAATTCATGATTTTATTCCCTGCAATGTCTAATGTATTCCTTAATTCCATCCAGTTTATTTTACATCTCAGACATTGTATTTTTAGTCTCTAGAAATTAGACTTACAACTTTTCCTGTCTTTCATGTTTCTCCTTAACATGTTCATGCTTTCCTTTAACTTTCTAGAACTTACATAGTTAGAGTACTGTTTTAATATTTTTGTATGCTCGCTCTTTCTTTTCTTTCTTTCTTTCTTTCTTTCTTTCTTTCTTTCTTTCTTTCTTTCTTTCGTTTACTTGTTTATTTTGAGAGCAAAAGAGAGGCAGTGTGAGAGAGAGAATCCCAAGTAGGCTCCATGCTGTCAGCACAGAGGCCAACGCAGGGCTCGATCCCACAACCCATGGGATCATGACCTGAGCTGAAATCGAAAACTGGGCACTCAACCGACTGAGCCCCCCAGGTGCTCCTATATGCTTTTACTCTATCATCTGTGACTTTTCTGGGTCTACTCCTCGTGATTAATTTTTTTTCCTTTGTCATTATGAGGTATATTTTCACTTCTTTGCATGACTAGTCATTTTTTATTTGATTCCAGATATTGTGCATGTAACAGTGTTGAGTGTTGGAGTTCTTTGTGTTCCTGTAAATATTGTTGGGCTTTGTTGCTCTGGAATGCAGTTCAGGTCCTTGGAATTAGTTTGATTCTTTTGAGGCTTGTTTATCAGCTTTGTTTAGGTGAGTCCAGGAGACTTGCTTTAGTGTAAGCCAGGGGCTGGCAAACTGTGGCCCACAGGCCAGCTGCCTGTTTGGGGAAATAAAATTTTATTGGAACACAGCCACACACGTTTGTTTACGTATTGTCGGTGGCTGCTTTTGTGTTCTAGCTGCAGCACTGAGTAGTTGTGGCAGAGGCTGTAAGCCCTACAAACCCAAACTATTTAGTGTCGGATCCTTTGAGAAAGAGTTGGCTAGTATCTATTTTTAGCTAATTTGGGCTCAGTATTGAAGCAGTACCCATGCTCCTGAGGACCTTCCTGATGTTCCATGTATTGGGATGTCTTTCCAGTTTCCCTGGTTGGATGATCGGCTACTCTTGGCCCTGTATGAGCTCCTGGGGTTATTCCACCTCTCTCGTTGTCCCTCCCTGCGTCGTGGTCTGGAAACTCTGAGCAGGAACCTGTGGCACTCTTAGGGTTTACCTCGCTTGCTTACCTTCCTTTAAAGGATCATCATCTTGTGCTGTCTGTTGTCCAATGTCTTCTAATGTCTTTTTTTTTTTTTAATGTTTATTTTTGAGAGAAAGAGAGAGCATGAGCAGGGGAGGAACAGAGAGAGAGGGAGACACAGAATCCAAAGCAGGCTCCAGGCTCTGAGCTGTCAGCACAGAGTCTGATATGGGGCTTGAACTCATGAACCATGAGATCATGACCTGAGCCAAAGTCAGACACTTAACCGACTAAGCCACCCAGGTGCCCCTGTTGTCCAGTGTCTTAAATGTCTCATAAATTTTGTGTGTTTTTCTGGTTGCCTAAGGTAGGATATTAAGTTTGTCTCTCTTGTTCCATCATGGCCAGAAGCTGTCATCCATTAACTTTTTCAACTTTTCTCCCCCGATTACATAAGTAATGTGTTTCTAGCCTACTAGTTGCCCTGAAGTACTGCCTCTGACTTGCCCATCCTGACTTTTTATAATTATTATACTTTTTCCACAATAATTTCTCCTCCTCCTCCTCTTCCTCCCCCTGCAACTCCTTCTTTTCTTCCTCTTCCTCCCCCTCCCCCTCCTCCCCTTCATCCCCCTCCTCCTTCATCTTTTTTTTGGTATTTTCTTTTTAAATTAATTTTGAGACAGAGAGAGAAAGCATGCATGCAAGATCAGGGGAAGGGCAGGAGGGGGGAGGGGCAGAGAGAGAGGGAGAGAGAGAATCCTAAGCAGGCCCCTCATTGTCAGCACAGAGTGCCACACAGGGCTTGAAACCCACGGACCGTGAGATCATGACCTGAGTCGAAATCAAGAGCCAAACACTCAACCAATTGAGCCACCCATGTGCCCCCACAATAATATCTTCTTCATCTGTGGTCTGTTTCTTCTGCTTTTCTTTGCTGGCTCTCCCTCTTTCTCCCGCCTTAAATATTAGGGTAGCTGGTAGTGCTCATTTTTTCCATCTTCCCGCAACTTTAGCCACTATCTGGATGGGGAGGCAATAAATACTTAGGGATCCAAAGTACAGCTTGGAGTTGTTCAGGCCTGGATAGAAAACTCAGTTTGACCATTTATTTGGATGTGTGGAAACTCAAGAATTATAAGAATAATTTCTTTTTTTTTTTAATGTTTATTTAAATTTTATTTCTTTTAATGTTTATTTATTTTTGACAGAGAGAGAGAGACAGAGCATGAGCAGGCAAGGGGCAGAGAGAGAGGGAGCCACAGAATCTGAAGCAGGCTCCCGGCTCCGAGCTGTCAGCACAGAGCCCGACATGGGGCTCGAACTCACAGACCGCGAGATCATGACCTGAGCCAAAGTCAGATGCTCAACCGACTGAGCCACCCAGGCGCCCCATGTTTTATTTATTTTTGAGAGAGAGATAGCGTGAGTGGTGAAAGGGGAGAGAAAGAGGGACAGAGGATCTGATGTGGGCTCTGTGCTGACAGCAGCGAGCTCGATGTGGGGCTTCAACTAATGAACCCAACTGTGAGATCATGACCTGAGCCAAAGTCAGATGCTCAACCGACTGAGCTACCCAGGCACCCCAATAAGAAAAATTTCCAAAATTTTTGGGGGGTCCTCTTAATATTTACCTGGTGGTGTGCTAAGTACTTGATACGTATCGTCTTTAGTCCTCCACAACAGTTCTATGAGGCAGATATTTTTGTTACACCCATTTTATAAAGGTGGAAACTGAGATTCCAAGAAGGTAAGCCACTTTTCCCTATTAGACAAGTCAAATTTAGGGCCCAGGTCAGGCTGACCAGACTAGACTGACCGGCTGCCCTGTTTTCCCTGAGATTTTTCTTGTGTTAGCACTGAAAGTCCTGCTTACTAGGAAACCCCTCAGTCCTGGGCAAACCAGCCCTGTTGGCCTCTTCTCTCTACTCGATTAGTACTTTATGCATAGTTTAAACTCTCAATGCAGGTTAACCATTTTATATGGTGCCTGACACACAGTAAGTGCTGAAAAGTAGGAGCTGTCAGTACTGGTCCTATTTCTAACCCTTCTGAATGTGTCATAGCTGACGTTTGTTATTCTGTTGTCTTCCTAACATCTGAGCAACAATGTTGTGTATAGGACATCTCCTGCCGTGTGAGGCAGGACCCATTTCATACTCCAGAGGAGGCCTGTGGCAGTGGCTTACCTCCAATCCCATCCCCATCCTGGCAGCTAGAGCACAGGCCCGTGGCCCAAGCCGGACCAGAAGCAGGGCCTGTGCAGAATCCCTCCTTGTGCAGGTGGTCGTGGTGGACACATCCAGGCTTCTTGGGGGCGGCAGCCGTGTTCTAGAAGCAGAAGGCTGGGGCAGAGAGTGAATTTGGTGCTGCTCCTGGCTGCACAGGTGTTGACCATGGTTCTCTGGCTGGTAGAGAAAATCTGTGAGTTGTCAGATTCCCTTTAGTAAGTTCCTTATCTGCTTGAGTTTGCCAGACTTGCTTTCTTCTCTCTGCAACTGAGAATGCGGATTGATATATATACCATCTGGATGTTGTGGGCACTTCAGACTTAATGGGTCCCAAAAAGGACTCATTACCTTCCTTCAGATACCTACATCATCTTACTCTGAATCTCAAACACTGTTCCTCACTATTGACTAGAGTTGTGTAATTTCAAGCCAGAGAGTCATTTTTAAGTTCCTTTTCCTATACCCCCAGCCCTGTGGCGTTTACCAAACAAGGGTCTGCGTCCTCTGGTGTTGCTCACAGACTTCTCTGCCACTCCCTTCCCCAGGTTCTGTTGTGTTTTGCCTTGATCACAGACAGCCTCAGATCCCATCTTTTTTCCTGCCGTTCTCCGGGCAGAAAGCAGAGGACAGCCAACGCGCTTTCTAAGGCCTGAAATGAGGGCAAAGCAGAAGAGAAACGGAGGTAGATGAAGGCAGATCCAAACCCATGAAATTCATGCCTTGGTTGGGAGAGAAGAGAAACTTGTTTTAAAGGTTTGAAGGGAGAAAGAGTACAAAATACCATTGATCCTCATTATTCATAGATTCTATAGTTATAATTTTGCCTACTTGCTAAAATTTATTTGTAACCTGAAAATCAGTACCGGTGATGCTTTTGTGGTCCTTTGTGGACGTGCTCAGAGTGGCACAAGTTTGAGTCCCACGGCATGTACTTTCCTAGCTGAAGTGGATGAAAGTGACACTCTGCCTTGTAGTTTGAGCCCTTATACTGTAAGCAAGCGTCTTTTTCACAGTCTGTTTTGTGCCACATTTTTTTGTGCTCTTTGTTGGTGATTTTCCTATTTGTTTTATTTATTTATTTTATTTTTTATTTTATTTTTTTATTTTTTTTGGGACAGAGAGAGACAGAGCATGAACGGGGGAGGGGCAGAGAGAGAGGGAGACACAGAATCAGAAACAGGCTCCAGGCTCTGAGCCATCAGCCCAGAGCCCGACGCGGGGCTCGAACTCACGGACCGCGAGATCGTGACCTGGCTGAAGTCGGACGCTTAACCGACTGCGCCACCCAGGCGCCCCAATGTGATTTTCCTATTTGAAATAGCCCCCAGGCAGGGTGCTGTAGTGCTGTCTAGCGTTCTCAAGTGCAAGAAGGCTGTGATGTGCCTTATGGAGAAAATACAAATATCAGATAAGCTTCCTTCTGCCATCAGTTACAATGCCCCTAACCATGGGTTCAGTGTTCACGGATCAACAATACATATAAAATAGGATCTTTGAACAGAAATACACATAAAACAAGGTTAGTTAGGCATCGCTCAATTGATGAAAATGGTGCGACCAGAGGCTCGCAGGAAGTTAACCCTGTATTTCCCCCTAGGAGCTGTGATTCAGCGTTTGCAAATTCAGTGTCTGTGGTGACTTTATAGAACAAAAGTCTGATGAGTAGTGACTGCCATTCAGCCTCTTGATCCTTAACAGTGCTTGATACGGCAAAGGGAAAGTGGCTTCACGGTACCCCCAAGTTAGCCCTCCTGGGAAATGATTGTATCAGTAAAGATTCAACCAGAGAAGCAAAACCAGCAGGAGGTATCTAGTCTAAAAGATGTATTACAAGGAATTGACTTACATAATTTAGGAGGTTGGCTGAGTGAACCCAAAATCTATAGAGCAACCTATCAGGAAGAGAAGATCACAAGGCAGCTGGAACCCATGCACATGGCAGGAGCTGTTATCCATAGACAGTCAGGAAGAGAATACCAGTGAAGGGAAAGCATTTGTATATCCAGAAGCTGTTGGGATCTCTTTTGTCAGGAAAAGCTCAGTGTCTTTTAAGGGCTCACCTGGTTAGGTTAGACCCACTAAAGATAATTTTTCTGGTTTCATGTCAACTGATGAGAGCCTTTATGGTCACATCTGTAAAATCCTTTCAGAGAAGCACCTGTGTTAGTGTTTGATTTACTAACTGGTGGAAGGAGTCTGTATGCTATAAAATAGCTCTGCCCTCTTCTTTCCTTGTCATTTAGTCTAGCTAGGTTGACCCATCTGAAGACCATCACAATGAGGCATCAAATGTAGGGTTTCTTTCTTTCTTTAAAAAAAAAATTTTAATGTTTAGTTTTGAGAGAGAGAGAATGAATGAATGAGCGAGCGGGGGAGGGGCAGAGAGAGAGGGAGACACAGAATGTGAAACAGGCTCCAGGCTCTGAGCTGTCAGCACAGAGCCCAATGTGGGCCTTGAATCTACCAGCTACAAGATCATGACCTGAGCCGAAGTCAGATGCTTAACTGACTGAGCCATCCAGGTGCCCCTCATAGGTAGGGTTTTGTTTTTTTTTTTTTAAGTTTATTTATTTATTTTGAAAGAAAGAGACAGAGAGCAAGTGAGCAGGGTAGGGGCAGAGAGAGAAGGAGAAAGAAAATCCTAAGCAGGCTCTGCTCTGTGAGTGCAGAGCCCAATGTGGAACTTGATCTCATGACCTGTGAGATCATGACCTGAGCAGAGATCAAGAGTTGGACATTCAACCACCTGAGCCGCTCAGGTGCCCCTCAAATGTAGTTTTTACTGCAACTTACTTCTAGGAGTTAGATGGTTTTATTGGGCTATCTTCCAACCAATCCACATTTCATTTAACTCCTCCCTCTTTTCTAGGTGTAAGTGTACATAGAGTCAGTACTTTGACCATCCTTATTTCACAAGTGGAGACGCTGAAGCACAGAGAAGTAACTGACTCATTTAAATGATGGGGCCAGACGCTGTGCTCTTTTTTTTTTTTTAAGTTTATTTATTTTGGGAGAGAGAGAGAGGCACAGAGAGAGCATGAGTGGGAGAGGTGCAGAGAGAGAGAATCCCAAGCAGGTTCCATGCTTTTAGCGCTGAGCTGGACATGGGGCTCAACCTCACGAACCTTGAGATCATGACCTGAGCTGAAATCAAGAGTCAGCTGCTCAACCGACTGAGCCACCACAGCACCCTTAGAGTCTGTGCTCTTAATCTTCCTCTTGTGCTAAGTCTCACTATGGCATTGGAAGGAGTCATTTCTACTCTAGACTCCTGCGTGTTTAGGGAAGGCAGGGTCTCTACAAGGACCACATGGATCTGGTGAGCATTGATTGTCTGGTAGCAGAGGGTGCATACTCTCTTGTTGGAGACATTAGTGTCCCTTGCAAGTGCCAGAACCTTAGACCTTAGTTCCAGAGTTCTGGTCCTTCTGGCCCTTCTCCTGGGGCATGTGTCATCCAGAGTCCTTTGAACCATCTTAACTCTGTGAGTCATACAGATTTCCCATTTGCCCCACACTTAGGCCTTATTATGCAGAAACTCTCTCAGATTTGTTTCCTGTGGCTTCAACTAAATCTCCTGGCCTGGGTTAGACCTTCCCACAGAAGGTTCCCACAGAACTTTTCTGTTAGACTCTGGGCCCCCTTCCCCCATTTATTCACTCATGCATCCAAGCCACCAACGAGTAAATGAGAATTTACTTCGTGCCAGGCACCTTGCAAGGTACTGGGGATACAGCTTTTAATAGGACAGACAAGCCCTTGGTGACTTCAAAATGATTACATTCCCAGGTCCCAGAAATAAAGGCCTGGGAGTAGGATTGCCTGCTGAACAGGAAAGCTGGATCCAGTGGGCCTTGCGTACTGCCTTTCTTCCTTTTTTAGCAGATATTTATAAGTATGTGTGTTTTTCTTATATAGGTGAACACATTAAAACAGTTTTACATCATTAAAAGCCCCTCTTCATCATCCTCATCCCTTTTCTCCCTTCCCTACTTCTATTCTCTACCCCACAGGTGACCCTTATGCATTTATTGCATATCTTTCCAGATATTTCTTCCATGCATTTATAAATAAATGTGAATAGGGGCGCCTGGGTGGCGCAGTCGGTTAAGCGTCCGACTTCAGCCAGGTCACGATCTCGCGGTCTGCGAGTTCAAGCCCCGCGTCAGGCTCTGGGCTGATGGCTCAGGGCCTGGAGCCTGTTTCCGATTCTGTGTCTCCCTCTCTCTGCCCCTCCCCCGTTCATGCTCTGTCTCTCTCTGCCCCAAAAATAAATAAAAACGTTGAAAAAAATTTAAAAAAAAAATGTGAATATATTGTGTTTGAAAGTACTTATAATTGTATACAATAGTTATTCCAGAAGTGCTTATTGGTGCATAGATGGATGAATGAATCCATTTTCACATGTGTTTCACCCTGGTTTCCTTGCTTGCCTCCCTGATTTCTGAACCCTTCCTGGTCAGAGGGGTTAGGCAGATGAGGGGACCAAAGGCTCTGGATTCTTGGTTTCCCCTTGAACTACATTAACCGGATGTGGACATAAGAGCTGGCTATCTGTGTTAACCAGTTCAACCTGCCACAACACAACACAACACCGCAGGGTGGGTGACTTAAACAACAGAAATTTGTTTTTTACAGTTCTGAAGGCTGGGCATTTTAAA
The DNA here is from genome assembly GCF_022837055.1 of Prionailurus viverrinus. Lineage (NCBI taxonomy): Eukaryota > Metazoa > Chordata > Mammalia > Carnivora > Felidae > Prionailurus > Prionailurus viverrinus. The sequence continues at coordinate 118,824,469 of NC_062561.1, forward strand.
CCAAGGTGCTAGCATGATGGGTTTCTGGGGGGAGCTGTCCTCCTGTCTTACAGATATCACCTTCTGGTTGTGTCCTCACATGGTGGGGAGAGAAGAGATTGGGAGTTCTCTTTCTCTTCTCACAAGGCCATAGTCCTGTTGGATTAGGACCCCACTCTTAGGGTCTCACCTCACCTTTCTTACCTCCTAAAGACCCTGTCTCCAGATAAAGTCACACTGGGATACAGCCTCAACGTATGGATGTTGGGGGACCAATATTCGGTCCCTAGCACTGTCCATGATGTCTTTACGTGCCTCAGGGCCACCACGTACAGAGCTGGGCTGCTCTAGTGCTCCTGGTTCAGGGTTCTGCCCCCAGTGGGCATGCTGTAAGATGTTGATTGACTCATGCATTTCTTAGAGTAGAACTACTTGCCCTGGGACCTGGGGGAAGCTGAGGGCCTCCCAGTGGCTTCCATCCCTAGCATTCCATTTGAATGAGTGGAAATTTCAACCACCACTTTGTGAATGGTTCCAGATGTGCCTGCTGGGGGAGAGCAAGATGGCTTGGGGAGAGCGAGGTAGCTGGAAAGACAAGCTTAAAATTAAAGAGTTAAATTAAGTTTGAGGTGAGTGACAGCTGCCATCACCTAAGTGTTCAAGAAGGGGAGCAGTACCATTGGGAGATGCCTCAGCCTGGTAAAAATGCGGGGCTAGCCCTGTGCCATGATGAAACATTGGCATGCTAAAGCCACCTAATTAACCTCATCCCTCAGCTCAGATCTTGGTCAGTTTTAAAGGCTCAGAGGACAGAGACAGATGCAAGAGAAGAAAATAGAGAGTCCACACAGTGTGACAGAGAAGAGAGAACAGTTCCCTGGGAGATTGAGGGCTAATTAGACTTTGGAAAGCGATTTCAAAGGAGAAACTGTCAAGTGCCCACAGAGAATCTGTCGTGGGGATTGTGAGTCACTGAGGATGGCTCTGAGACACGTTTCTGTAGTGGTTCAGATGCTGGGATAAAAGACTGGGATGCAGGGTTTTAGGGGGATGGAGTGGATGACGTTTGTGGAAGAAATATTGGGGGGAAATGAACTTCTGGCTTGATGTGGCAAGAATGCTTATATGGCAAGCCAAATGAAGAGTGTGTTATTCAGAAACGAAATGTCTGCTTGATGTAGGAGAACCATGTGGCAAATGAAACTGCAAAGTAAGAGTGGCAGAAATAGAAGGGTTGCTCAAGGACAAGGACTGTGAAGCTGGTGACCTGCTGTCAGGGTGGGTCGACACGCATCAGCCCTGAAGTTGGACTTGGGGACAGTTGTTCAGCCTGAGGTGGTCATACCTGGGAGCTGCACTGGGGAAAATCACCATGTATCATCTGGCGGTACAAGAAGAAGCTACCAGACGGGTTAAGAGCCTAGATCTTGTGATTAGGTGAGCTCTAGCACTTCCTCTAGGCAAGTTACAATCTCTCTAAGCCTCAGTTTCCTCACCGGGAAAGGTGGGTAAAATAATAGTACCTACATAATAGGGCTGTTGAAAGGACTAAATGAGGAAATGCCTGGAAGAGGCTTCAGTTCGTGGTAAATGCTTAACAAGTATTAGGCGTAATTGCACCAGTTAGGCAATACGGTTTGTGTCCTTACGATAAGGACGTTTTTGCTTCCCTTTGTCGAGTCAGAAAGAATAGACACGTGAAGAAGGAAATAAATAGAACACAGGTGCAGTCAGATGGATTTTGGCCCAAGTCATGTCAGATGGAGCAGAAGAGAGTGCTTCAGCTATGGTCGAAGTGTTTATCAAGTTAGGAGTGGGAATTGAGTAACATGAGTATGAGTGGATTGAAAGGGAGGAAAAGAAAGTGGATTTTACATTCTTGTTACCCCAACTATCACTAGCCTGGGTAAAGCACCCACTATGAACGTTGTGCCCCATTAGATGGGGGATTACGTGGAAATAGATGGACTGGCCCTTGCTCATGTGGTCTTCACAGGGCAAGTTGCCATCAGCAAGTGAGTGTATCAGTGATGGAAGGATTAAACACCACACGCGGGCAGGAGCCTGATTCTGTCTCGGTGAAGACCCACCACGTGGGGGACTCTAAATATGTCTGACAGAATCTGAGTGTCCACTTCCTGCATTGCACTGTTCTACGTGCTCTGTGAAATATGCAGCCTGATCTCCCATTTTAGCCCCGCATTTGGGAGAAGATGAGTGGAGAGAACATAGAGGAGGCTTTAATGAACATTCCAGGAGAGAAGGGATGAGCCCAAATTGGGGGGAGGAGAGTGGGATAGAACAAGAGAAGAGTTCCAGTCCAAGATGGCAACATAGGAAGACCCTGTGTGTCCAGGGACACACCAAATCTACACCCGTCTGTAGAACAATTCCTCCCGAAAGAGAAGTGGTAGCTGACTGAATCGCTTCTGCAGAACAAAAGATAGACCACACAGAGGAGAACAGCAAGAGAGGCAGAGACTTGGTAATAAAGGGAACCCTACACCCCAGGCTATGAAGGATAGTACTGAGGGACCAGAGCGGTTTGTTGGCCCTGGGGCACAGAGAAAAAGCCTAGGTTTAAAAGGGCAACTAGAATATAAAGGAACCAACTCTAGAATTCTGCCAAATGGAACTCTGTCCCGGACAGAGGGCAAGTGCGACAGTTCGTGTTCCCCATACACCTTGACAAGATGGACAGGAACAGAGGACAAATTGGTAATTGCCGAAGGGGAGAGGGGAGGGGGATGGAGGATGGGCAAAATGGGTGACGGGGAGTGGAAGGAGGTACTTCTTCCAGTTAGGGAATGAATAAGTCACGGGGATGAAAGGTACAGCGTAGGGAATAAGCTATGAGTGCTGTAATGGCATTGTGGGGTGACAGATAGTAGCTACACTTGTAGCGAGCCTAGCATAACATGTAGAGGTGTCAAATCACTATATCGTATACCTAAAACTAACGTAACACTGTGTGTCAACTGTACTTCAACCAGAAAAAAAAAAAATCCAGATACAAGGGATATTGCACTGATAGATAACATACGACTCAGTGAGTATGTGGAAGAAAGGGAAGGAACGCAAGGGCTTTGAACTTTAGTGACCATGAAGTCCTATGAGCAGAAATGGGGGGCACCAGAGGAACTTGGACCAGTGGCCATCACATTTTAGTGTTTGAGACCCACTAGAGAGCTTAATACTGCAGATTCCTAGGGTATACCCACACCTACTGAATGTGAATTTCTGGGGTGGGCCAGAAATACGCCTTTATAGCAGATACCCCTTGGGAAATGCTGGATTAGAGAAAACAAACATCTCAGCCCGGCCCTCCAGAAAGCTGGGGCTGAGGCAAGGGCTGTGGTACTAATACTTTATCAGGGAGGTGAAATCCCGAGATGGTGACAGTGATGTAGGAAAGCTGTAATAGGGTACGTTGATGTTTTTGTGTTGGCTACCATTTCAGAATAAGCCATGAAGAATCAAGCAGATCCTTCCACGTGTGGGTTTGCTCCACACGGTTTGCATGGAGGGATAACACCTCAGCATAGTTGGAGGGTGAAGGAAATGGGGGAATCTGGCTTTCTCCCCACGCTGCCCTGACACCTGTTTTCCACTGGGAAAATTCACTCCAGCGGGAGTTCAGTTCCCTGCCTTTCAGGATTGTGCCTTTCAGGATTGGCCCTTTGGTGACTTCTCTGGAAGCCAGTCCCCATACTTCTGGTACTCGAGTGGCAACCGGGGTGGGTGGGATGCTGACTTGGAAAGAAAGCAAGAAGGAAGCGGTTGAGGACATGTGAGAAGGCATGCAGATTTGTTTCTCAGTGGACCCAAGAAGTCAGGCTGGCAAAGGTTTCTAGTCCCCCACAGTGGGGGACACAGTTCAGAAGCTGGATATTAAAAGAAAGATTTGTAAGGAAATTATCTAAATAGAGTTATGTTCACACTGGTAATAAGAGCAAAAGCCTAGACTTTGTATCCATAAAGTAAATGTCTTTAAGTCCTTTTTTTATTTGCATTTCTTGTCCCAGGAAAACTTCCAGTAGAAGACACTGATGATGAAATGACACGTGTGAGCAGTTGCAGGGTGTTGCAAACAGGAGGCTGCATAAATTCAAGGTATCACCTGTTTAGTTTATACTCCTGAATTAACTTTCTGCCTTCCCAGTCCAGAGGTCTAATAAAAGGTTTCACTCGGGCTAGAGAGCAAATGTGTTTGGGAATCTCATCCAGAATCCCACAGCTTTTCCTCTAAAGACCTGTAAGTTCCTGAGACACTCTAAAAGGAGTATAAAAATAATAATTGTAATTCTTGAGTGCTGCCAGTGGTATACTGGGTTCCAGAGAGTAATAACCTTGTGTAACGCTTACGTGAAGCTTTCCATCTGTGTGTTGCCAGAACTTGGCTACCATTACAACACTGGCAAATGGCATTAATCTGTCATAGAAACAGGAGAATTTAGTTGCAGGAGTTTAAATAACTAACCATGTCCTATAAGGAGCTGACAGCAAATAGACAATCAGACTTATTTAACACTATCATCCTGAACCATTTAAAAATATTTCAGGGGGCTGTTGAGATATGATTCTGGGAAGAAACATCTCTTGATAGTGGCAAAGATGTTGATAACTCATTTGTGGAGAGTCAATATTAGTTGGCGTGTGTGCGTGTGTTCTGGGGGCAGGGTGTAAAAATTGGTAGCTGTTTTTAAACGTGGCTGATGGGCTTGTGAGGGAAGGTGGTGGATGGGTGAGGGTTGGTCGATAACTCATGGTTTGAGGTAGAAGTTCAAGGATGGAGAAGCCAATGATCTGTGGGTTATTAAGTGCCTGTAGGCAATGTAGGTTTGAAGTAACAAGTAAGAAAAAGGTGTTGAGCAACTAAAAGGGCAGAACAGGGAACAGGGAAGAAGAAGAAGTGAAAGGCAAAAAAGGAGAGAAGAAAGGAGGGAAAAATGGAGAGAGATTGAGACTGTGATTATTGTAGGAAGTGAACATAATCCATCAGCAAATTTAATGCAAGAGATATTTGCCACACAAAAGGAATCGTTATTGGTGACTGGATACGTAATATTCATTCAGAAGGGTTTTATCGAACAGTTACATACATGACATTGAGACACCAATGGGAAGAAGAGTTTGTCTCTTGTTTACTGTGTGATGTCTTTCTTCCCTAAGTCTTCAGACACATACCTGTTTAGAAAAAGAAAGTCAGTGGGGCACCTGGGTGGCTCAGTCGGTTGGGCATCCGACTTTGGCTCAGGTCATGATCTCACCGTCTGTGGGTTCAAGCCCCGCATTGGGCTCTGTGCTGACGGGTTGGAGCCCCGAGCCTGCTTCGAATTCTGTGTCTCCCTCTTGCTGTGCCCCTACCCCACTCAAGCTCTGTCTCTGTCTCTCTCAAAAATAAATAAATATTAAAAAAAACAAAAACAAAAACAAAAAGTCAGCAAATATGGTTGAACAGAATGCTTTGTCCACAAGGTCTCTTCTAGCTCTAGAATTCTTTGATTCTGGGCCACGATCCCTGGGGCTCCATGGTGTCTGTAGCAAGTGTGTGCTTTGCAGGCTGGATCCCTATAGGGTTGGACAGTTGTTGTTTTTACTTCCTGCCCCTCCATCTTATTTCTATTAGATAGGATTATTTCAGTTACAGATTGATAGAAAGTGTAACCAAAGGCAACTTAAACATAAAAGTAATTTATTGGCTCACAATACTGAGAAATCATGAGTGGATGCATTCAGGAGTGGCTTAATTCAGGACCTCAAATGCCATCACAGTGTTCCGATTTCCCTCTTTTTATCGGTTTTGCTTTCCGTGGATTGACTCCACTTTCACATCTATTCTTCCCCGTGGGATCACGATGACTGCCACAACTTCAGACTCATCACCTTTCAGTCCCAAACCTGGGTAGGGAACATGTCTACCCAACTGAGTTCCCATACACATCCTGGAAATCATGCTGATTGCACTGGTTTAGGTCTAATGCCCATCCTTGAACCAAACATTGTGGCCAAAGGGATTAAATTGTGCTGATTGGTTAGGAATGGGCCACATGCTCCTCCCTGCCAGAGCCTTGTGGTCTGGGGAGCTGGGGACAGTGTAACCGGGAGATGGGGGAATGCATTCTGGGTAGCCAAAAATTAATACTGGGCTACCCCAGGCTCAGTGAAACCTAGGAAGAGACCTGAGGTTCTGATCCAGAAAATCCAACAAGAAAAGGCCATGGGGGTGGGGGCCGGGGGCAAGAAAGAATTCCAATCCACAGATGGCCCTGGGATTGAATGTGACATGTCCAGGGTGGCAGCTCACTGCCCCCTCAGGTTGCCCTTTGTTCCTTGGGCTGACCAAGGATTTTGTATAACCCTGGTACATAGTTACTTTCAGGAGATTACAGGGGGAAAATACTCCACTTCCTGTTTAGGATTACACTCTTAACCCTCCCCTCCCACGCAGGCCATATGTTCATTCTAAGCCTCAGCATCCAGCCAGAAAAGCCCTTTGTGTTTTCTTGGCAAAACTAGAGCCCAGTAATTAAAGTCCATATGCAAAGCTGCTACCTCCAGCCCACACCGAGGTCTTTTAATTAGTATGTAATTGGTCAGAGAGGTAGTATCAAATAGCTCCCAGTCTGGCTGGCTGCAAATGCCGTGTTTGAAAAGTCCCAGACCAGAGAGGGATAATAATAAATACTTTAAGTCCCATCTGTTGGAATGATTTGTTTAAGGTATAAATTTCTGTTCTGTTACTATTTTTAACAATTCTGCTTATAGCATTTCTTAAACTCTATAACAACTAGCAGCATACTCACTGGAGGTAGGAGTGTGAGTAAGTGAACCAGAAGAAGGCTTAGCAAATCTGTGTGTTTTTTGTGGTTTTTTTTCCTCCTTTAAAGAAACTCATAACATGCAGTCGGGATAGGGAGGGAAAGAAGTGAGCTGGGCATTTGGTTTGAGTGGCTGGTCAGGAACTCTGGGGTTATGTCCTTTCACGAGAACAACTGTCAGGGAAGTCAGCCCATTAACAATCTGTGGTCTTTGAAGTGAGCAGTGCCCGGGTCTTTTAGCGTTGCCCCCAAAGCACCGTGTGAGTTTTTCTCAGTGCGAGGAAGGACTTTGAATTCATCTTGGTAGACAAGGGTCATCAACTGTGAAGAAGCAAAGGGAGCAAGAAGCAGGGAGGCTGACCTTTCATTGCCTTCTGGAAGCCATGTAGACTAGACTAGAGTAAAGCTGGAGTAATCATGATAATGGTAAATATTATCATTACTGGTAGTAATAATGATATCATATCATATCATCATCATCATCATCATCTTGGCAGCCAGCATTTTACTCTGTGCTCACTATGCACCCAGGACTGTGCTCAATATTTTACATGATTGGTCTCATCTGATCTTCACCCTGATCTGAGGTTGCTACTATTGTTCCCTCTGTTTTGTAGATGAGGAATCCAAGACTCTGATGGCTTGACTGACTTGCTGAAGGTCACCGGCTAGTAAGTGGCAGAGTCAGGGTTTGAACCCAAGTGGTCTGAGTCTAGAGCCTGGGCTTAGCATCATGCTTGCTGTCTCCTCCCAAGCGTCACTCAGTGCCTTGGTTTTGCTTGAAGAGTATGTCAGGGAAGAAGGAAGACAGAAGGCAGATGGCTGAGCTTCTTCCTGGTTCTTTGTGTTCATTTAGCCTTTGGGGCACATGTATAGTCGAAACTTGAGGTTTAGAAATGTAGGCAGCTGGGGTGCTTGGGTGGCTCAGTCCATTAAGCGCCCAGCTGCAGCACAGGTCATGATCTCACAGTTCGTGGATTTGAGCCCTGCGTCGGGCTCTGAGCTGACACCACCCCCCCCCTCCCCCGCCCGCCTTCCGAGCCTGGAGCCTGCTTTGGATTCTGTGTCTCCCTCTCTCTCTGCCCCTCCCCCACTCACGCTCTGTCTCTTTCCCTCTCAAAATTAGACATTAAAAAGAAAAGAAAGAAAGAAAGAAAGAAATACAGGCAGCTAAGCAACATGGCCCTCTAGGAGAATGAGTCTGAGGTCCCTCTCAGCTCTTGTGCCTCTACAGTTGACCCCCAAATGTGGGCATAAGAAGTGTGGACACTTCACCAGCACTGCACCCAGAGCAGGGTGTGAGAGTGTGTGTGCAAGGTTGAGGGGAGGTGTATGGAGCTTTTAGGCCACTAGAAGGCCCATACAACCTTGAATGGGCCTTTCTTTGTCCCCTTCATATGGCAAAAACTCTAAGGGTCTGCACACTGTTCCCTCCAAGGAACCTTCTTTCTCTCCTGTCTCCTCACACTACTACTTGAGGAGTAAAAGATGGACCGGCCCGTGTCCCGTTTGCCTTTGTAGATGAAAGTTCTCCTAGAAGAGATGATTGTGCTGAGAGATGATTTGAACTGAGGCCTGTACCCCTGAGAGACAAAGGCCTCATGGACTGGCCTTTTTTCGTTGTGGCCTTATTCTGTTGTCTGTCTGTTCATCCATTCATTTGTTCTTCTTCTTTCCCTTGAGCACACTTTCCTTCCCTTGGTTGGAGAGGGTCTGAGGAGGTAAGGAGGCCTACACTTACTCCTTTCTGGGCGTTGGGTCCACCACCCCCATTTTTGTTTGCTCTCTCATCTTGTGTGTTATGGTGGTAGCTGGCTTTTGTGGGAGGCTCAGATTTGGGCCCAGAAGTGAACATTCAAGGCCCTCATGCTTAGCTAGCTCTACTAGGGAGCTCACAGCCCAGCCAGTCTTGCTGGAGTTCTGCTCAGAGCCTGAGGGCAATCCCAGCCAACAATGAAGTGTTGCTCTGCCTTGCTTTGTTCTCTGTGCACCCCTTTTCCCCATAGGCCTCTTGGGGACAGTGGCTGGTTTGTGGCAGGACTTGGGTTTGTGCCTTGGCCAATCCCATCGTATGCCATATTATTCTTGTGCCTTCACATCCCTATGCATGTACCCAAGTACTTGACCTTGGACGTTGGGCAGACTCCCTTATCCTGAGATGGGTCAGTCTGGGTGAGTGGAGTCCAGATTGAAGGAGATGGGAGGGATTTGTGCTAGTGTCATTCTGAACAAAATGCCAGAAATGAAAGCATTTGTTTAAAGTAGCATGGAACCGGGAGTGAGGGAAAGAGAGGGGACAGCTGTAGGAACGGACAAGAAAGGAAAGTCACAAAATCCCACTTCTAAAATGAAGTCCTCTTTGTAGAAAAATGTAGTGATCTTTTAAAATGCCATATTTAACAGATTAAAAGTGACTAAATTAGAATTTGGAGTAAATGTTATTGTCTGACACTTAAATCCTTGCTTCCAGAATGTTTTCTCCTTACAAAATAACAGTATTTCAGTTCTGGTTGTACTGCTGTGTTAATAGATCTTGGGTTTAGGAGAATAATGGATTAGTCCCGTAGGAGAACTATTGATAGTAACTCTCATTTTTGCAACGTGTAAAACAAACAGTCGGTTAAAAAATATATATTTGTAACACTCCTGATAAAAGGGCCTCTCCTGACACTACACGTAGTCGGGTTTATACCTAGGAATGGTTCCAGCATGCAGGCGCAAAGTGGGCTTCTTGGTGACTTGTCTGCACCTGCTGGAGATCTGGTGCACCTGTTACAGTTACAAGGCAGCTATTAGCCATGAACTGACACCAAGATGACAGGTTCAACTCCAAATTAAACAGTGTCATGTGTCCACCAGGGCAGAGAGTGAGGGGGCGGGGGCATGTGTTTGGCAAATGGTAGGAAGCCACTGCAGCCTGGGGAAGATAGTGTTCTGATTAATAACAGTCAGATACCAAGAGAAGTGCCGTTAGGGTGGGCTTGTTGAAAAAGGGAGACCTAACTTTTGAGTCCTGATCGTATGACCCTGGTAAGTCTCAGTTTACCAACTTTTTTTTTTTTTTTTGAGTTTATTTATTTATTTATTTTGAGAGAGAAAGAGAGCAGGGAAGAGTCAGAGAGAAAATCCCAAGCAGGTTCTATGCTGTCAGCACAGAGCCCATGTGGGGCTTGAACTCATGAACCCTGAGATCATGACCCGAGCGGAAATCAAGAGTGGGCCAGACTGAGCCACCCAGGTGCCCCTCAGTTTGCAGTCTTAAAATGGGAATGAGAATGCCTGACTTATGAAAAGAAGGAATTCCTTGAAAGTGAACTCATGCAATTCTTGCTGTCGTAAATGCAGCAAAGTTGCACCAAACTGCATTAGTAGGAAAATAGAGGCAGCAGCAGTGGAAGATGAAGAATTTTGTAGAAGCATTCAGCCTGCTGAATTGCGGCATGGTGTGAGAGAAAGGTTAAGTCCCCCAGTCCTGGATTAAGTTTTTCTCCCTACTTTCTCATTCCTTCTATGAGACAAGGAACACAGATTAGCCCAGCAGACCGGTAAGGGCAAGGGACACGGGTACAAGGAAGCCTGGAGAAAAATTCACCATTAATATTATAATGATTTGTAAACCGAGGACAGGGAACTCTAAATAATACCTTGCACAGAGAAAGCACTAAATATGCATTTATTAGGCAAGGGAATAAAGGTAGATTACTTTTTTTGATTCTGTATTTATTATTAGTGTCTTATTCATGTTTTTTTTTTTTACCTCACTGATTTTAACATATGTATCTTTATACATGATGTTAAAATAGCAAGAGAAAAAAAATAAACCTAGTGATTGGGCTGACTGGATAAAATCAACTAAATAAATGAGAATAATGATACCTGATAAGTCATTCATTCATTCATTCATTCAGCCTAATGATTGAGGACATTCTGTGAGCTGTATGCTCCCTTTGAGGGTGTGGGGAGATGCCTGTAGATGAGACATCTAAGTCCCCTGTGGGACTGTGAGGACAGATACACTAACACATGCTCACATAGGGAGGTAGCTTCAGATATAGACTAGTGCTATGGAAATGATCATGCACGTAAATGTACAATCACAGAGAAGTCCATCCTTTTGTCTTCCCGTCCTCTATTTGTTGAACACCCCTTGTGTGCCAGGCACAACTGAGGCGCACTGATGAGCAAGAAGGACTTGGTCCCAACCCTCGAGGAGCTCACAGCCAATTGGCAGAGAGGATGCTCTCTCCATTATTATGGCCCCTAATGGATTATGTAACTTGTAACTGTTATTTATTTGGGATCTCTTATCTTGCTAAATGTAATTTCTTCCTTTAAAAATACCGACAGCATGTTTGTGGTGCATGCTGTTGTAGGAATAATACATTCCTGATGAAAACATCACTTTTCAGCTGAAGAAGTCTTGAGGTTGAGACCAAAGGGGCTGACACAGGTATTCTGTATTGATTGTGGTTCGTCTGTGGATTGGCTTTATTTAAAACCTTTTTGATGTGGTCTTAGGAGATCTCAGCATTTGCCAATGGCGAAGTGAGGCTGTCTGGGAGGCGATGGGTGAGATGAGAGCTATGTATGAGTTAGTGGAACACTATTTGCTGGTAACAGATAAACGTCAACATTTCAGCAGCTTGCTATCCAATCCACTTCTCACCTGCTGTTCCTGGTCAGTGGGTGGTTCTCCTCTAAGCAGTGCTTCCAGCTTCCAGGTGTCTTCCATGTTGTGGCTCCCCCGTCCCCATCACGTAGCAACCAAGATCACACAGAAAGGAAAAGAACATGGCATATTACACATGGGAGGTTGTAACGGACCAGGCCTAAAGTGGCACCCTTCGCTTCCCCCCATATCCCGCTGGCCAGAACGCAGTGTCTTGGCCCCATCTGGGAGGTTGAGAAATGTAGTGTAGCTATGGGCCCAGGAAGAAATGGAAGCTGTTTTAAGTACGAAACAATGAACTTTCTCTGTGACCGTCTACAATTTAATTTTCTTGGCACTTGAGAAGAAAAAAAAAAATGCTGAGGGGCCCCTGGGTGGGTGGCTCAGTCCATTTAAGCATCTGACTTTTGATTTCGGTTCAGGTTGTGACATTGAACCCCACATCGGGCTGTGCATTGGTGGTGTGGAGCCTGCTTGGGATTCCCTCCCGTTCCCTCTCTCTCTGCCCCTTCCCCACTCATGCTGTGTCTCTTTCTTTCTCTCTCTCAAAATAAGTAAATACATTTAAAAAAATAAAAGCTGGAGATGGAAAATATTTGAATGTCTGTGTATTCATATGTGGTTTAAATAATGACACCCCAAAAATGATTTGTTACTTTTACTGTCTTTTCTCTTTTTTATTTGATTCTTTTCTCTTTCTTCTCTTCTCTTTCTTTTTTTTTTTTTTTTTTATGTTGAGAGTTAGGAATTTCCATTAATTTTTATTTTTCTTTTATACACTTGAATATAGCCAGCTCACCTTTCATATATGTGTCAGTGTAAAAATGTCAATGGACAATTAATAATTTAGAAAACCACTTATCTCCATTTGGGGAGGGGGGAATTAGAGGGGTGTAGTTTGCTTTGGAGAGCGCAAGATAATTTGGTTTAAAGGCACCTTATGCTCAACACATGAAAGGAAAGGATGAAGCTGGTTTCTCTCAAACCCTCAAACTCTCTCTGCATCCGTAATAACAAATGGGGGAGGGAGGCAATAATGGGGCCTGTTTTTGAGATCTGTTCATTTTCTCCATGATTATACTGCACTATGAAATGTGAAAGGCATTAGGGACTCTGAGCACAGTCCCCCTAAATGCCCCATTGCCCACAGGGAACCAGCCAGAGGCTGGGGTTGGCTTCAGATGGCTGGACAGGTGGCCTTGTAATTAAAACCTTTCCCTTCTAACGGCAAGCCTTGTTTTGCCAGGAAACTGAGGTGAAGAAAATGTTCTAGTTGTATGCCTATACCAGCTGCTTTGAAAGCTTCCTTACAGCTGTCCCCAAACCATAGCAGACAGCCACATCTCTGCTTTCAAAATCCAGGGGGCTTAGTGTTATTTGAGATGGGATAAGCAGGCCTAGAGATGAGGGAAGATTTCTTCCTGATCTCAAAAGTTCTGAGCCTTTTTGAAGAATTAGATGGCACACACAGAAGTCTGGGCGGCAAGCATTTCCTCCTGACATCCACTCTTTGAGATAGAGGCCATTATTCGTCCTCATTTTATACATGAGAACTTTGGAGCACAGAGGACTCAAGCGACTCCATCAAGGTCACATGGTTAAGTGTCAGAGTCAGGACCCAAATCCAGGTGGTCTTGACTCTATATTTGGGCTCTGATAACTTTTAGGAATGTCCAAAAGTTAATTCCTGATCATTGCCCACATGTGGTCTCCACCCTCAGTTTTTCTCTACGTCCGTTCACAGCCACATCATCTTCTGGGTCAGGCCAGAAACATGGGTTTCATCTTTGACTTCTCCCTTTCTCTAAAACCCCAATTACCAGGCACTTTCGCTAATTGTGCCTTCACAATACACCCAGCATCTGACCACGTCTCCTCACTTCCAGTGCTGTGTACCACCCTTATCAAGGCTGTTGGTGTTCCATTCTCTGTTCTACAGTAGCCTTGACACTGATGTGTCTTCACTTGTAGTCTTGCTGTCACCCCAGTCCCTTCTCATCACGCCAGTCACAGTGATCCAGCACTGGGAGGCAGCTCTAGTCCACAGATCATTCTGGGACTGAGGGGTATTCTCCCTTATTCGCCTTTCCTTGGGGTGCTGTGTTCATCTGTGCAGTCAGAGCTGGCTCAGCTCCCTGCCTTCTAGCCCACAGAAAGGGGAGTAAGACAGGAAATCCCGAGACAAATCCCGAGACACAATTTACTTTGAAACAAATGATATAAAATATCTATGTATCATTTCCATTCATGTTTCGCTGGTAAATCAATGGTCATATGGTCAACCTAGCTGCAGGGGGATCTGGGAAATGTAGTCTCTGAACGGATTGCCATATTCCAGCTCCCCAAGGAGAGGATCGTGAATTTGGAGGGTAACTAGCATTGTTCTAGAGTTCAAGGGGAGAAGTGGGTAGACCAATTAGGAGGCTTCTCAGGAGCCTAGGGGAATATTGACAATAGCTCGACCTGGTGAAGGGGCATTGGAGATGGAAAGAGGTAGACAGATTTGAGATGTCCTTGGGAGGTAGAATTGGACTGGGTATAGGGGCTGAGGAAAAACAAGATTCAGGGGGTGATTCCTAGATACTCCTATCTTGCGAGATAGAGTGATGCCATTTTCTTGAATCTAGGAAGCAGTCCTTGGAAATAACCTGTTTCTGGAGCAGCCACCTGTAGACCAATGTGTGAGGCTATCTTAGGGGGCCCTTCTTGCATCACAGTGGAAGCAACCATGGCAGGTTGAAATGGCTCAGAGGAAGAGTCTGAGGGTCAATGTGCTAGGTTGATTAAATGCATTTTATCTTAAAATGCTTCCAAGGAAGGAAGAGGACAGCCTATGCTTGGTGCACTTGTAGGCCAAAGTGACGGGCAAGGTGGAGGTTGGTTGGAAGAAGCTAGGAGCTTCAGAGCCCAGGTTGCATGTGGTCTCAGGTCCAGTTAGGTCTAGGTCGCTGCTGTCGGTTTGGGGGAGGGAGGCCCTAGGCAGTAGCATTTACCTTTCAGCACCTGAGCCGGAAGGGGTACTACTCCCAGCACCTTGACTCCCCTTGATGTTGAGGGCTCTTAAGTGTTTTCTCTGTCTTCTTTTGCCTGATTTGATGAGCAGTGTGAGGAAATGTGTTTGCGATTAGAGTAGTCAAAAGGCTGAGGGTCTGGAAGGATGAATAACTCATCCAGCTGGGCAGATAGAAGGCCTACTGTGGCCATTTTGAGAAGCAGTGTGGATGGTGGGTAGTGGTGGGAGGCTCAGAGGTCAGACCCGCCTTGAGCCTGATCACTTGAGCCTGAAAGCACCATCAAGGCCACGTTCCCCACTCTGAGTCTGGGGGCAAGATGCTCAGCCTACGATGAACCCAGCTCGTGCTGCCACCTGTCAGAATGTGCCTGGAGCATTGCCACTTTCTATAAATGTTAACTATCTTAAAACACTGTTCATTATTAACATTGCACAATCATTATTGCGCCATGTACATTTTTTTCAACCTTTCTATTTTACGACTGAGAAAGTTGAAGTTAAGTAACCTGTACAAGTAAGGAGAGCCAGAGTTTAAACCCTTGCTCATGAATATTCTGGTGTTGACTTCACTTACTGGCTCTTTTAGTGTCTAGAGGGTTAAGTGTCATCAGGGCCAGAGAAGCTCCTGGTGCCTCTGGTAGCACAGTTGAGGGAAAGGGCTCCAGGAATAAGTCACCAGGCCTGGGTTTGAGTCTAGCTCCCCTTTCACCAGTCCTGGGACCCTGTGACTCAAGTCACTTGTATAGCCTCCTGGAGTCTGTGGCCTCTTCTTTTTTTTAAGTTTATTTATTATGAGACAGGGAGAGAGACAGAGAGAGAGAGCGAGTGAGCGCACATGCACGTGGGGGGAGTGGCAGAGAGAGAGGGAGAGAGAGAAACCCAAGCAGGCTCCGCCCTGTCAGCACTGAGCCCCACATGGAGCTCGATCTCACAAACTGTGAGATCACGACCTGAGCCCAAAGCAAGAGTCAGATGCTTAACCAATTGAGCCAACCAGTGCCCCCTGTGGCCTCTTCTTTAAAGTTAGGAGTAACCCCTTTCCAGCCTACCTTTAGGCATTGTTGGGAGAGTTCCAGGAGATGGCTCCTACAAAGGTACTTGGACATCAGTCAACCACAGGACAGCCCAAGGTCTCCCTGTGATCTCAGAGAAGGGACCAGAATACGGACATGAGGGCTCAAATGCTTTTAGTTTCAGCCTGTACTTCCTATTTGTGAGTAGGGAAAAGTGGTTTGATGTTGGAAAACCTAAGCTGTGCTTATGGGGGAAGAAAAGGAAAAAAAAGTTTAAGGTAAGTGAAAGAGAAGTGGGGAAAAGCATTAATTTCCCGGTGTTGATTGATGTGTTACTTAGTGATAACAAAAATACTTTTTTTTTTATGTTTATTTTTTTTTAATTTTAATTAAATTTTAATTAAAAAAAATTTAATTTTTTTTCAACGTTTATTTATTTTTGGGACAGAGAGAGACAGAGCATGAACGGGGGAGGGGCAGAGAGAGAGGGAGACACAGACAGGCTCCAGGCTCTGAGCCCTCAGCCCAGAGCCCGACGCAGGGCTCGAACTACCGGACCGCAAGATCGTGACCTGGCTGAAGTCGGACGCTTAACCCACTGCGCCACCCAGGCGCCCCTTTAATGTTTATTTTTGAGAGAGACAGAAACAGAGCATGAGCAGGGGAGGGGCAGAAACAGAGGGAAACACAGAATCCGAAGCAGGCTCCAGGCTCTGAGCTGTCAGCACAGAGCCCTACACGGGGCTCAAACTCATCAACTGATGAGATCATGACCTGAGCCAAAGTCGGATGCTCATCTGCCTGAGCCACCCAGGCGTCCCACAGAAACTCTTGAATCAATGAATTTGTTCATACAGCTACTCTCTCACCTAAGTGTCAAAACACCCTGTGAGATAGAGGCATGGTCGTGATCCCTGTGGCTTAGAGGCAGAGAAGGCAGGGCTTCGCGCACCTGCGCTGCTGGGCCACGTGTGAACCTGGAGGCTCCCTCCCACACTTCCTGCCCGAGGGACCATCTTACCAGTTCATGTGGGACTGAGCAGGCTCCCAGCTCACCTCCCAGCGGCAGAGCCGACTCGTCACCTGAGTGCTAACTTAGCCATGCAGCCAGGAGGATGGAGAGTCTCATGAAAACCCCTATAGTGATTACTCTGGGAGTCACATCTGGATTTGTCCTAGAAAGCGTGAAATCAAAGCAAAGTGGTTAATGAGTCTTTGTGGGATGTTTTTCCTAAGCACTTCCGGATGAAGACCTTTTCAGTTTTGTCTTTGTCATTTACCTTTCAACAGAGCAGAATTCTCCAGCCCCACCATGTGCAGGGCTTCTGGGAAACTCTGGCAGGATCTTCTTATTCACTTCCCCCTCTTGAGCATCCCCTCTGAATTGCCAAAAACTTGTCGTCACAGCCTTTCTTTCTTACAGTCCTGACATTATCTTGAGGTCAGAACTTGTCTGCCATTAGCTGAATTGAAATCAATGTCTTCCTTCCTTCCTTTACTTATTTATTTAAATTTATTATTTTTTAATGTTTTATTTTTTTTTATATTTGAGAGAAAGAGAGGGAGCGTGTATGTGCTAGTGAGCGGGGGAGGGACAGAGAGGGGGGAGACACAGAATCTGAAGCAGGCTCTAGGCTCTGAGCTGTCAGCATAGAGCCCAACACAGGGCTCCAACCCACAAACTGCAAGATCATGACCTGAGTTGAAGTCAGATGCTCAACTGATTGAGCCACCCAGGCCTTTTTTGTTTTTATTGTTATTATTATTTTTAATTTTAGAGAGATTGCGAACAGGGAAAAGGGGCAGAGGAAGAGGAAGAGAGAATCTTAAGCAGGCTATGTGCTCAGCTTAAAGCCTGATGCAGGGCTCGATCCCATGACCCTGGGATCATGACCTGAGCTGAAATCAAGAATGGGACTAGACACTCAACCAGCTGAGCCACCCAGGCACCCCTAGTGTCTTCCTTTTGAATCAGGCAGCCTGGGTGGCCTTAGGAAGTACCCTTGTCACGTGACCCAAACCTGCAGACATCCTGTCTCATGTGGGTAAATTTCTGGGAGATAATGTGTGCATTCAACTAACCTCATACCTTTTATGTTGGTTCTTTTTAGCTTCCATACCAGGATGAGCATCTTCTAATCTGCTCTCCAAATTCCACATTATCTTGTCTTTGAGCTTGCTCCCTCCTCTGTGCTGAATATATTTAATACAATACAGCGGATATTTGTTGAAGGCCTCCCATGGCCACTGCTTAGCAAGATTAGAATAATGGTTGTTTGTTTGTTTTAAAGATTTTATTTTTAAGTAATCTCTACACCCATCATGGAGCTTAAATGCTCAACTCCCAGATCAGAGTCACATGCTCCCCTGCCTGAGCCAGCCAGGTACCCCTAGATTAGAATGTTTTGGTTAAAAAAGCATGGACTTTTTTTTTTTAATGGTGTAAGAGAATGTTTAATCTTACATTAATATGCTGATGATATATTGTTAAGGAAAAAGAGAAAGATGCAATGAAGAATATATAGTATGATACCATTCTTTTTAAAACAAACCTTTATTAAAAAAACTTTCATTATTTAAGTATAGTTGACATAAAATGTTATATTAGTTTCAGGTACACAATATAGTTATTCAACAGTTCTATTCATTACATAGTGCTTACTATATAAGTATAGTTACCATTTCTCACCATACATTGCTTTTACAATGTTATTGGCTATTCCCTATGCTGTATTTTTAATCTCTGTGACTTATTTATTTTATAACTGGAAGTTTGTACCTCCTAATCTCCTTCACCTGTTTCCCCCATCTCTCTCACCCCTCCTTTCTGGCAACCACAAATTTGTTCTCTGTATTTTTACGTCTGCTTCT
The DNA here is from genome assembly GCF_022837055.1 of Prionailurus viverrinus. Lineage (NCBI taxonomy): Eukaryota > Metazoa > Chordata > Mammalia > Carnivora > Felidae > Prionailurus > Prionailurus viverrinus. The sequence goes on from NC_062561.1 coordinate 118,842,835, forward strand.
GTTTTTTGTTTGTGTGTTCATTGTTGTGTTTTTAGTTGCCACATATAAATGAAATCATATTTGTTGTTCTCTTTGTGACTTATTTCACTTGGCATAATACCTGTAGGTCCATCCATGTTGTCACAATGGCAAGATCTCATTCTTTTCTTTTATGGCTGAATGGTATTCCATTGTGCATGTATATGTGTGTGTGTATATATGTACACACACACACACACACACACACACACACACCACAACTTTTTTTACCCATTCATCTCTTAATGGACTCTTAGGTTGTCTCCATATCTTAGTTATTGTAAATACTAAAATAAGGATAGAGGTACATATGTCTTTTTGAATTAATATTTTTGTTTTCTTTGGGTAGAGACCGAGTAGTAGATTTACTGAATCATACGGTATTTTTATTTCTAGTTTGGGGGGAACCTCCATACTGTTTATTGCATGGTGGTTGCTTCAGTTTACATTCCCACCAACAGTGCACAATGGTTTTCTTTTCTCCACATCCTTCCTAACACTTGTTATTTTTTGTGTTTTTGATACTAGCCATTCTGACAGGTATGAGGTGATAGTTCCTCGTAGTTTTGATTTGCATTTATTTCCCTGATGATGAGTGATGTTAAGCATGTTTTCATTTATCTGGTGGCCATTTGTATGTCTTCTTTGGAAAAATGTCTATTCAGGTCCCCTATTTTTAATCAGATTTTTTTTTCCAGGGCTGTTTGTTCAGGCTCTTTGTGTGTTTTGAATACTAACCCTTTATCAGATATGTCATTTGCAAATATCTTCTCCCATTCATTAGGTTGTCTTTTCTTTTTGTTGATTGTTCCCTTCACTGTCCGAACCCTTTCTTGTTTTGCTGTAGTCCCAATAGTTTATTTTTGTTTTTGTTTCCCTTCCCTGAGGAGACACATCCATAAATATGTTGCCAAGGCTGATGCTGAAGAGATTAGAGCCTATGTTTTCTTTGAGGAGTTTTATGGTTTCAGGTCTTACGTATAGGTCTCTAATCTATTTTCAGTTTATTTTTGTGCATGATGGAAGAAGTTGGTCCAGTTTCATTCTTTTACATGTAACTATCCGTTTTTTTTCCCAACACCATTTGTTGAAGATATTGCTTTTCCCTCATTGTATATTCTTGGAAAGGCATGGGCTTTTGGGTCAGTCCTGGGCTCATATCCCAGCTTCACCACTTACCGGTAGAGTCATCTAATGCAAGTTACCTTACCTCAGTTGTACTACCTGTAAAATGCAGGTGGGAGTACCCACCGTAATGGGGTTGGGGTGAGAATTAAAAGAAGAGGGGCGCCTGGCGGGCTCAGTCGGTGGAACGTGCGACTCTTGATCTCACAGTTATGAGTTAAGTCCCGCATTGGGTGAAGAGATTACTTAAAAATAAGACTTTTTTTTTTTTAAAGAAGAAATAAATGAAGTATATAAAGTACTTAGTTCAGTGGGTGTGCATGATACATACTTAATAAAAGTAAAACTTGAAAATACACATAATGCTCAGGACACCTGGGTGGCTCAGTCGGTTAAGCATCTGACTTCAGCTCAGGTCATGATCTCGCAGTTTGTGAGTTCAAGCCCCACATCGGGCTCTGTGCTGACAACTCAGAGCCTGGAGCCTGGTTTGGAATCTGTGTCTCCCCCTCTCTCTGCCCCTCCCAAGCTCATGCTCAGTCTCTCTCTGTCTCTCAATAATAAGTAAACGTTAAAAAATTTGAAAAAATACACATAATGCTCTATACATTTATTCATGTGTTTCTAAACAGATATGTATGGAGTTTCCTCTGTATGCAGATCTCCTCTGAAGATCCGCAAAAATAAAGTCCATATCCTCATAAAGCTCACAGTGTAGTGGAGATGTATATAGTAAGCAAATAAACCCATAAATTTAGTGTCAAATGGTGAAGAGTGCCTTGAAGGAAAATAAAGCAGGGACGGGGGACAGAGTGACGGGGGAGGTTTTATTCCTCAAACGTGCCCCTTACTGGAGAGCCTTTGCATTCGCCATGCCCTCCGCCTGTAATGTCTCCTCTCCCGGTCTCCCACCTCCCAGTATCTTCAAGGATTACTCTCATTTTGTTTGTGTGTCTGCCTAAACCTCACCTCATCAGAGAGGCACAACTTATCTTAAAAATTACACACACACAGGGCGCCTGGGTGGCTCAGTCAGTTAAACGTCCGACTTCGGCTCAGGTCATGAGCTTACGGTCCGTAAGTTCCAGGCCCGTGTCGGGCTCTGTGCTGACAGCTCAGAGCCTGGAGGCTGCTTCAGATTCTGTGTCTCCCTCTCTCTCTCTGCGTCTCCCCCACTCATCTCTGTCTCTGTCGTCTCCAGAATAAATAAACTTTAAAAAACAAATTTTAACTTAAAAAAATCACACACACACAAAACATGTAAAGAGATGCCGTTCGTGCCTTTGACATTTGCGGTCCTGTAAAATTGACAGGTATACAGATGACAGTCCTTCCAGTCCAAGGCTGTTACCTTCAGAGAGTTACAAATAAGTAACATTCAGTTAAGGGAGTCAGGAAAGGCTACAATTAAAAAATGGTCCTTGAGTGTGACTTGATATGAAAGGAGCAGGAAGTTGGAGCAACCTGGGTTCAAATCCCATCTCTGCTCCTCACTACCTTGATGACCTTGATCACTCAGAATATAGAGAAAAGGTCACCTACCCCAGAGGGCTGTTGTGTTCCATGGGAAACAAGCCCCCAGTGTGCTGGTAGTACAGGAGGCCAGTTCTTAATGGTGCCCTCTTCCCACTAATATATAATTAATAGGAGTGTTTGGTTTGGGTTGCCATCAATATTGTTCTCACTGTGTGCTGTGGTTGCGTAATTGTCTGGGCATCCGGCTCTGCCAGGACAAGGGGAGCTTCTTGAGGACCTGGCCTGTTATGTCCTCGGCATAGCAGGTGGGTCACCCCAGGCCTGTTAAGCAGGGGCTGATGATCAAAGATAATGAGTACATGCATCTAACAGAGGCAGAACTGTTCTGCACAGGCAGGAACCCCAAGGGATGGTATGTTCTGTTCTCCATCTCTGCACCTCGGAACCCACAAATTGTTTCTGACAGATGGGTGTTTAGCATGTTCTTGAAAGATATTCTCTGTTCCCTCTGGGGACATCCATGGTGGGTTTAACCACATCATTCCAAACTGGTGAAATGACGTCGGCATGCTTACCTCTCCTGACCCTGATTCTACTTCAATGCCCCCAGTTTTGAGAAGGAATTAAAGAATATTTATTTTTTCCAGTGGAGGGGCTATAACCAGAATATTATTATTTTTAAGATCAGAGACAGTTTTTAAGACGTGGAAATTTTTGTGTCAGCTAAATCTTAATTGTTCTAGGGATACCTAATGTCAAGTTAGTGACTTTCCCAGGCATATTTCTTTTTTGTTTTTAAGTTTATTTATTTATTTTGAGAGAGAGAGAGAGAGTGCACACACACAAGCAGGGGAAGGGCAGAAAGAGAGGGAGAAAGAGGATCTCAAGCAGGCCCCAGGTTGTCAGTACAGAGCCTGACGCCGGGCTCGATCTCACGAACAGCAAGATCACGACCTGAGCTGAGATCAAGAGTCAGACGCTTAAACAACTGAGCCACCCAGGCACTCCTCTAGGCATATTCCTAGTGCATTGTTTAAAAAAGTGCTTTCCATTTGTTTCTTTTTGCCTCATAACAACTCCACCGTAAAATAAATAAGACACAGAAGAGAGACAATCCAAATAATTATGCTTAGGAAATTTTATTAAAATGTGGTAGGGAAAGGAAGAGGGGAGGCCATTGCTGCTGAATTTCTGGGGAGGGCTCATTAATGGTACTTGGTGTCACCCCTCACCTCTGTCCCTGTTAACCTATAATTTTGGGTAAAAGTCACTGCATTTGGAGACCATATCTGGAATTGGAAGTCAAGGGTGAGTTGTTGTGGAAAACTCTCCCTGTTCCTCAGAGCTTCCACTGTGGATCAGAATGTGGGCCACCGAGTCCCAGCCCCAGTCTGCAGCCTCAGGCAGCCATGTAGACACTGCAGCCCCAAAGCAGGAAGAGTATTATTTGTCATAGTGACGGCCTTGATCTCAACACGGGCCGCCGTGGAGATCCATTGCCTTGGAATCTATCTGACTTTCCAGGACAGAATGCTTCCTCAGAAAAATTCCACAAAATGCTTTCTAATTACCAGGACTGTTTTGGCAGTCATTTCCTTGGAGGAAGCCTGAAGGCCTTGGGTAAAGGTGGCACCAAAGCCTACTTGGCTTCAGAGTTAACTGTAACATCAGGCAAACAGAAACTTGAGCTTTCCTTTCCTTTCCTTTCCTTTCCTTTCCTTTCCTTTCCTTTCCTTTCCTTTCCTTTCCTTCCCTTTCCTTTCCTCCTTTTCTTCTTTTCATAAATTTTATTCTTTTAAAAATTATTATTATTATTATTATTATTATTATTATTATTTATTTTAGAGAGAGAGATTTCAGGACAGAGGGACAGAGGGAGAGAGAGACAGAGAATCCCAAGCAGGTTCTGTGCTCCGTACGGAGCCTGACAATGGGCTTGAAGCCTCAGTCCTGGGATCATGACCTGAGCTGACATCAAAAGTCAGATGCTGAGCTGACTGAGCCACCCAGGCACCCCCCCACTCATTTTCCTTAGATGGATTGGGGTTACAGTCACTGGTGAACCTACCTGCATGAGTAGAGTTACATTTACTGCCCTCTGGGTTATCCCAGGCACTTCTGTGGTGAATCAAGCATAGGGGAGGGGGCAAACATGCATCCAAACCTGGAGCGTGAGAGATGACCCAGACAGAGGCTGTGGATGTCACAAGCCCCCAAGGCATGGGTGCCACTGTGACCCTTCCCCTCCATCCTTTGACCTGGTGCCTCTGCCCTCCCCTAGGAGAATTATTATCCAGTGTGTGCCTCTTTCTGTCTGCTGGTAGGAACTCAGCTTCCTAGAGCTTGAAAACTAGCTTAGTCTTCCCCCATTGCTGCTTGGGAAATAGGCCTCTCCACTCTTCCCACCCTACCCCGTCCTTCATACCAAATGGAAAAGGACTGGCATCTTGGAGCATCTCTTTGAAGGATTACTAAGGCCTTCCCTGTGAAAGGTCAATTACTAGTTTCCAAATTCAAATAACTTTATGGACCACACAATAACAGGGGTCCTTGAGCATCTCTAAACGTTTTTCGTGCTGGTTGACTTCCAGCTGCAAGGCCTGGTCCTTGAGGCTTCAGGAGGTTAAGTTTACCACCCAAGGTGGCTGGAATTTTCCCTGCCATAGATGAGACTCTACTTCAGAGATGAGAGACCTTCCCTAAAGGGACCAGTAAAGCCCCTGAAGCAGAAACAGGAGGAGACAAGGGAAGAGGAGGCTGGGGCTGGATCAGAGTGCTTCTGTGGGGAGGGTGAAGAACCCTCTCCAGGACCAGCATTCCTCCGTGCTCACCTGCTGCCTCCCCCAGCCCCCATGGGAGAAGGACTGCCCTAAAACAGCAGTAGGTAGATCTGATGGAAGAGCTTTCTTCTAGTAGTTTCCAGAACCTAAAGAAAAGACCCAGCAAGACCCTCGAATGAACCTTGGAGTACACAGGATGTCAGAGAGGTGTAAGCCCTTGGTTAATGAGAAGTCCTGGCCAGTGATCCCAGGTCCTGGAAGGCACCAGTCAGGTTGTTTTGTGACAGATGGGCCCACACCATCACACTGGAGTTGGTCCCACCAGCTCTGTAGTGACCAGCCCAGATCTGCATGTTCTGGCCCCAGCATTGGAAAGACACAAAGCCCCTGGCCCATCTTGATGTTGGAGAACACTTGGGTGACCTGAAAGCAACCACTGTTGTACCACTGCTGAATGGGATCAGCCATAGCAGAGAATTTACCCACAGCAATCTGGTTGACGTCAGTCAGAGACACAAATCTCAATCTTCCCACTATCGAGCAGTTCCAGCCATCAACCCTCCTCCTCCGGGCCCAAGACCTGCTTCTTGAGACATGAGCTGAAGGAAGACATGAAGCAGGTCTGCGAGGGGGCTCCCGGGGCACCATATGACCTGTTCATCTCCACCACGCAGCCACCCCACCATGCTGCACCACTGTTTCCGGAGGTCTCTTGGCCACAGGGGTTGCCTATAAGGTTGCATTCGATGTCTCTGCTCTTGATTGCAGAAGCGGCCCAGGAGGCAGGGGCTGGCCTGATGGACGCGGGGCAGGCCGCTGAAGGCGAGGGGCAGCAGAGCGCTGTGGTCCCGGGAAGGTCATTCATCAGGACGTGCCAGCCCCTGTGTTTCTGGCAGCTGCACCCCAGCAGTGTGCATGGAGACACGTGGCTCAGCAGCACCAGGAGCAGCTTGGGTGGCAGTTGACTCAGGTCCAGCACCTCCTCAGGTTCAGGCTCCAGTGCAGTGACCCGGAGACGGTGGCTGGAGGGGGGCAGGAGAGGGACCAGTCCCTGGAGGCCAAGGCGCCCACGGCCTTACACCACGTGCTCCCCCTCACCGGGCTCAGCAGCAACTTAACTCTCAAATTTCTGAACACACTCATCTGCCTGTAGGTGTATCATCACTTCCAATCCACCAGCCTCGGAGGCCTCTCTTTTATGCAGTGAATCCAGCCACCTATGCCTGACTTTTTTGTCGCCCTGCCCCTCCCGCCTCCCTTTGGACTTGGTTCATCCCTCTGTTACATGCCTACAGCCTGCATCTCACCACTGGCTGCTTCTTCCCTTTGCAATGTCTGAGTGTCTCTGATCCTGCCAAGGGACCATGCCTTGCCCCACAGCCTCGCTAGTTTCCATCCAGCCTTTCTTCTTCTTTGTCACCAGAGCAGTCCACGCGCACCATGTACGCTTACTTTTATCCTCTACCCACCCCGGTTGCTGTCTGCCCCTTCCCCCACCGTGTCACACAGGTAAACTCCTGGTCACCCACGACTTACTTCCCCAATGCCGAGTCTCCTTTGGATCCTTCCCTCCCTGGACCTCCTGTTGCATATAGGGCAGGAGAGCCCTCCCTGCAACTTCAGCTCTCCTCTCTTAGCTCCTGAGACTTCATGCTCACTCATGTCATTTGTTTTTCTCTCCAGCGTGAATTTCTCTCCCTCCATTTCTAAATTCATGGCTGGGGCGCCTGGGTGGCTTAGTCGAGTGAGTGTCCGACTTTGGCTCAGGCGGCTCAGGTCTTGATCTCACGGTTTGTGGGTTCAAACCCCCGTGTCAGGCTCTGTGCTGACAGGTCAGAACCTGGAGCCTGCCTCAGATTCTGCATTTCCCTCTCTCTCTACCCTTCCCCCACTTGCACTCTCTCTCCCAGGAATAAATAAACATTAAAAAAAGCCCAAAACTAAAGAATTCATGGCTCCAGGGTTACCTCCTTGACGTACTTTCATTCTGTTTTCTCTTTGGGTGAGGTATTTGACCACCATCTAAATACCAGGCAGCTCAGACCTCTGTCTCCAAGGTTGTGAGCAGGGTGTTGGTTGGAAATGCCTTCAGGGCCAACCAGGTGAAGGCAGTGATGGAGGCAGAGTGTGGCAGGCCAGAGAAGCCCTTATTCTAGCTAAAGAGAAGGGCTGCTTCCGGGCTCCACCGATGTTTGACAAGCAACAGTTCAGGACCAGTGTTGCCAGATTTCCCAATTTTCCCTAAAGAAACCAGAAATATATAATCCTATTTGGAATCTCTCAGTGATTAAATATTGGTTCGAAAATGTCCGTAGGGACCAAAGCCCATCTGAGAACCATGTCTGGTGTAAGGGCTACCCGTTTGGGATAACAGTTTGACTCATATTCCACTGATCGGCTAATACCTTTATTCCGAAGCCTACGGGTACTTCACATTGAATGTGCGCCACACCGTCTTTTCTCCACACCCTCCTCCCTCTTCATGGGCACCTCATCTCAGTTAATGACACTTCCTTCTATCCATTCACCCAAGCTGGAATTATGGAAGAGGGTGTCCTTTTCTTCTGTAACTCCTCCTCCATTTTCAGTCTACCACCAGATTCTACCAACATAACTTCCTAAATAAATCATGAATCTGTTCTCACGTCTGCACTCCTCACCACCATTATCATAGTTTAGGCTTCTAGCATCTTCTGCCTGGACCAGTAGGCTCCTGAGTGTTTCGAGTGATGATTCATCATAGTTAATTCCCTCTGTGTATAAATTATTATTCTGAGCCAAACGTGTAATCTCGGTCCCTTGACAGTGATTGGTTTTGAAGTGGGCTTGGGATCCAAGCTGGGCCAGTGGGATGTGAGGCAAAATTTGCTGGGAAGCTTCTGGAAGTTTTCCTTGTTAAGAAAGAGACCGAAGAAGAAACTGCTCCCTTCTGTCTGTGGGCTTCTCTGTATCCGTACGTCACTCTAGGAACTGCTACAGCCGTCTGGCATAGATGAGGAAAGGCAGCCTGCAGGCAGACCCCACCACAGAGCATGGTGCCCTGGAGAGAGGATGGAACCTGGGTCCGTGGTTGCGTTTTTGAGCCACCGAATCAACCACGTCTGCGGCCTGTCATCTCAGAGTTTGCAGCTATGTTGGATAATAAGTCTCTTGATAAATTCAGGCAGTTAGACTCAGAGCTTTGTGTTTAAGGGAGCCAAAGGCATCCTGACTGGTACCCTCGTCTCCCGCCTTGAGGTCTGTGCTCCGTCACCCCACATGACACCTGACTTTCAGGGTGGTCCCTCTAGATGCTAATCTGACCACATTGCCTCCCGCTCGTTGCTCCCATCGCCCACAGGATAAAGTCCCAGGACCTTGGCAGAATATACAAAGGCTTCCATGACAGACCTCCTGCCTCCATAGCCGAATCGGCTCTGGCTCCTTAACGTAAACCTTATGCTCACTTTGGTGTGATCTGCTTGCAGTTCCCTGCCTAGGCGATGCTGTTTAACTCTTTCATTCATTGGGCAGATATACACAAGTGTCACCTCTGGGCCAGGAGTAGTTCTAGGCATCCCAGCTACCGCTCCCAAGTCCCATGTTCTAGCCATCTCCTCTCCCTGGGGTCCCCCCCCCATCTTTATCTGACTAATGCTCTCTTTTCGTTTCCTGTTCCAGTCCAGTGTTAGCACTCGTGATAGCTTTATATACATAGTTGGCTCTTGAATAACACAAGTTTGAGCATCGGAGGTCCATGTATAAATGTGGATTATTTTCTTGTAGATACAGAACAGTACTGTAAATGTATTTTCTCTTCCTTGTGATTTTCGTAATAACATTTTGTTTTCTTAATAACATTTCCAGCAAAATTTGTTGTAACAATACAATATATATTACATGTTAATAGGCAAAATATGTGTAAATTGACTGTTGATGTTATTGGTAAGGCTCTGGTCAACAACAGGCCGTTAGTAGTTAAGTTTTGGGGGAGTCAAAAGTTATACATGGATTTTCGAATGCACAGGGTCTGTGGCCCTAACCCTTGCATTGTTCAAGGGTCAACTCTGTGTGCTTTTAACAATTGTTTATCTAATATTCTATTTTGGAAATTAAAAAGATAGAGTAAATTAAAAGAATAGTGTAAGAAATGTGTATATATATACCCAGATTGACCAAATAACATTTTGCAGATTTGTTCTTTTCCCCCCATCCCCCTTAGTACATATATACACACACATACACAGATAGGCCTGTCTTTTTCTGAGCCATTTGAAAGTAACTTTTAGATATCATGACTCCTCTTCACAAATAGTTCAGCATGTATCTCCTAAGTACAAGGACCCCTTAAAAAATTTTTTTTAACGTTTATTTATTTTTTAAGAGACGAAGAGACAGAGTGTGAGTGGGGAAAGGGTAGAGAGAGAGAGGGAGATACAGAATCCGAAGCAGGTTCCAGGCTCTGAGCTGTCAGCACAGAGCCTGATGTGGGGCTTGAACCCACCTGCCGTGAGATCATGACCTGAGCCGAAGTCATACACTTAACCGACTGAGTCACCCAGGCGTCCCAAGGACCCTTTAAAAAAAAAATTATGTTTATTTATTCTTGAGAGAGAGAAAGACGGAGTGTGAGCAGGATAGGGGGAGAGAGAGAGGGAGACACAGAATCCAAAGCAAGCTCCAGGCTCTGAGCTGTCAGCACAGAGCCCAACGTGGGGCTTGAACCCACGACCACGAGATCATGATCTGAGCAGAAGTTGGAGGCTTAGCCGACTGAGCCACCCAGGTGCTCCAGGACATTTTTTTACATAACCACATTATTACACTCAAGAATTTAATAATAACACAGTAAACTTATTTGATATTTGGTTCGTAGTCGTATATCTGCAGTTTTCCCAAATGTTTGTGGCTTTTTTATCCATCCAGGATCTTCTAGGCTAAGCACTCATCTCTTTCAGGAGGGCTTCCTTGAATGCCTTCAGCTTCCCAATGCTCTGGGAATGTTTTGTGCAGATTGCCATCATGGTATTCACCACTGTGTTTATGTGTGCCTCCCCATCTTCAGAGTGAGTCCTGTGTCATGCTTATCTTCTCAGTGCCCAGCCCAGTGTGTGGCACATAGCAGATGCTCAGCGTTTGTTGGCTGAATGGGTGATTGAGTAAGTGGCAGAATTGGAGACAAAGCCCATGGCCTCATTGCTGGTTTCTTCCTTCCATATGTAACTGCTTTGTGCAGACAGTGATGTTAATAATGTAAGAACAGAGTCCCATCTGCCAAATGGCGAGAAGAGAGGTAATCCAGATAGAAAATGGTGAACAATGGAAAGAGCCAACAATTAATAACATCTAAGGCCGTGCTGATAGAGAAGCATGTCCCTGATTACTGAGAACAGCAGTGGAGAAAGACATCAGCCTTCTATCAGTTGTTGCAAAGCCCTCATCACATTTGCAGGTTTATCTTCTACAGAAACCAGGCCCCTCCCTTTTTTAATGTTTATTTATTTATTTTTGAGAGAGAGAAGGAGAGAGACAGAGCACAAGTGGGGGAGGGGCAGAGAGAGAGGGAGACACAGAATCTGAAGCAGACTCCAGGCTCTGAGCTGTCAGCACAGAGCCTGATGCGGGGCTCGAACTTACGGGCTGTGAGATCATGACTTGAGCCCAAGTTGTGTGCTTAGCTGACTAAGTCACCCAGGCACCCCAACCAGGACCCCTTCTAAGTGAAGTTTCCACAGCATCCATGTATACCTGGAGCCATAGTCTCTCCCAGGATGGGTTTGTCAGCCAGCTAGGATGGGTCTGATCTTACCGGGGTAAAGTGTCCCTTAGCTCCAATGCAGCATCTCTTCCTACTGTTTGAACTTTATTTCTGGAACTATCTCAGAAGTTCTCTGAGTGTACAACATCTGATACCATAATTAATATTTATTTCCAGAGACACTAAATATGAACCCAAAGAACATTTCCATTCTGCTGATGACACTCCCTTAATCGAGAATGTGGAAGCAGGGTCAGGATGAGCCAGGTCACTCAGAAGGCTGCTGGCTGTTTGTGGGGAAGTGACCTCTTGCCATCTTCCTTGGAGGATTCCTTTTCCTAACTGACCACAGTGTTTTTTCCTTGCTTTCTGAAGACTGTTGGGTTCTCTACAAGAGGTCACGAGGAATTTTTAAAAATTCCTCAAAGCCATTAAAACAGGCAGATACAATCTTCCCAGCTATGGTAGGGACCGATCTAAAGGCAGTGCATCCCAACTCCATTCTTCTCCTGCTGGACACAACTCTAGGCACCTACGAAGGACCAGGCATTGTAGATACAAAGATAAATAAGCCCCTGCTCTCCAGGAACTCATCATCTGTTGGGGTAGCAGCCATACAAAGAGTCTCCAAGTTTATGGGGAATGCAACGAGAGAGAAATGCACAGGACACTACAGACCTCAGAGAAAGGGGCACTCATCCAACCCAGGGAGGGTGAGGCAAGGAAGAGCTGAGTGGTGAAAGTGGGCATAGGATAGAGAGGAAATGGTTAGGTCGTTTGGGGGGTTCTAGGCTAAAGGGCATGGAATGAGGCACCTATGGAGATTTCCATCATCATGATGAATGTGAGGACAAAGCGATCAAGGTCTCCATGTGCAGAGGATGCGGAGAGAGGGCCATTTTTGATAATGTAAGATGCCAGCACCAGAAGTTCAGTGGCTGTCTCTTAGCTGACTTGGGAAGACTTTGCCTGTCTGGTTCTGGGTGATCCTTTAATGTCACTCCCACTAAGGGTTAACGGTAGAAGACATCCTCCCCCCTCTACCACCACCTCAAAAAAACCAAAAAAACAAAAAAACCAAAACCAAAGTCAGTGAAGGTAATATACCACCATCTATTTAGCGGCTGAAGAATTTACCATTCAAGGAGATAGGACCCTGCCTCACCAGAGGCGTTTAACAGTCCAACACTATCACATTACCCAGATTGTATAAAGAGTATGAATGATTTCCGCTCACAGACCTCTAATGGAGGTATCTCTTTACAAAGCCCCTACTTCAGGCCAGCTGAATGCCTCAGCAGCGCCTCCGAAACCCCGCAGCCCTAATCCCTTTAGCAACAAAGGTCTGTTTCTTTGCTTAGCATGAAGTAGGCCTCAGAGGCCTGTGTGTGTCTTCGCCTGTAGACCAGAAGCCTCCTGTTTACAATTTCCCTATTCCTGTTTTTAATGTTGTTCTGAGAGCAGCCACAAAGGGCTAGTTTTGTCCAGCAGGAACAAGGGAGCTATTAGAGAGAGACAGAGGAAGGAAGGAAGGGCGATCGCAGGGAGGACTCCTCAAGGGATTAGCAGACACAGCTGTTCCCGAAGGGAGAGGAGCTCCAGGCTGTTTATAATTTCCGTCACATTTACATTTTTTAATATTTTATTTCCTCAAAAACTTTTTTTTTCTGATCAGTTTCCTATCCACCATCTAAGGGGAGCATCTTGTTGCCATATTGATAGACTTAGGGACATGTTTTGTATATGTACTGAGGATTTAGCTTTTTACTTCACTGCTCTGCAAATCTGGTGTGGTGATCTCCAGCGCTCTGTGAGGTCACAGACCTCCAGACGACCAGGTGCCCGAGGACATTGACTGAAGGGACTGGTGTCACTTCTTGTCCCATTTGTGCAAACCTTTGGAGTTTTTTTTAGGCTGTATCTGATTCATTTAGATCCCATAGAACACTGACTGCACAGTGTCCCAGACCTACTTATATATATATTTTTAAGTTTATTTATTTATTTTGAAAGAGAGAGAGAGAGAGCGAGAAAGAGAGAGAGATTGAGAATCCTAAGCAGGGTCCATGCTGTCAGTGCAGAGCCAGAAGCGGGGCTCAAACTCACAAATTATGAGATCGTGACTTGAGCCAAAATCAGGAGTTGGACACTTAACCAACTGAGCCACCCAAGTGCCCCAAAAGACCCACTTTTCAAATGCACCTGATGTTTATCTTTATATCTAACCATTGTATTATAAAGTGTATTACCTACAGGTGGAGAATCTGTCATACTCCATATTGCTAAAATGTCTTATTCCACTGGCTTTAAGAAGATTGTCTATGTTTTCATCCTGGAAACAAATGTTTGTGTCACCTTCTAGTTCTTGCCATGAATATTTTTCTATCCCAACAATAGTCTGTCCCTCTTTTATTCTAAAAACATAGAATTATGTTTCTCTTTTAGTTAAAAATGTACACATATCCAGTGTTAGGTCATGCATATTTTTCTTTCCAATGTCTGTCTGTCTGTCTCTTTTTTTAACTCCTTTTCCCTCCCTTCTCTTATCCTCCTCCCTGTTAAAATATTAGCAGTTTGGGGACACCTGGGTGGCTCATTTGGTTAAGCGTCCGACTTCGGCTCAGGTCATGATCTCACGGTTCATGAGTTCGAGTCCTGTGTCTGGATCTGTGCTGACAGCTCAGAGCCTGGAGCCTGCTTCAGATTCTGTGTCTCCCTCTCTCTCTCCCCCTCCCCTGATCATGCTCTGTCTCTCTCTCTCTATCTCTCAAAAATAAATAAATATTTAAAAAAATTAGCAGCTTGTATATCTTTCTACACCTAGCTCTATGCTCAAATAAGGATATGGAAAAAAAATTTTTTTGTTCGGGATTGGGAGAATTACTGTTTGTTATTACAGTGGGACTATATATTAGCTACTTCCCTACATCTTGCTTTCCTCACTTAACAGTGTACAGAGGAAATTGCATTTAATATATTTTTAACCTAACATGGTCTGTGCAAGTGCACTTTGCCTAAGGAGGCTTTGGCTAAAGTTGCAGATGCCCGCGTATGTGTCAATTCCATTTTTTTTGAAACCATTTTTGTTAAGTTTGACTTTTTCCTGGGGAGCTTAAGTCAAGATACAAATGACTTTCTCAAATGTCCAGTCAGCCCGCTGCTGACCCTTTGGGCTTTTGTTGCCTTTGGGGTACATTTCCGGACTTGAGCGTCTTTTAGATCCGGCTGACGTCCTACTACTGTTACAGAAATATTCCTCATGGTACGTCTCAAAAGTTAAGTGTATGCGATTTCCCTTAGCAGGGGCCTGGGATGTGAGCTAATCTTTAAGTAAAGGAGAGAAGGGACAGTGATTAACATTCTCCCAACTCACTCAGGGACAGCTGTTCCGAACCTTTCCTTCCTGCTCGAAGCAGTAACTAGTTTTCAAGAGGAATTAAAAAAAAAAAAATTTTTTTTAAAGAAGAATATGGAGTTCTTCCAGGATTGCTCAACTTTTCTTTCTCTAAAGTAAAATACTTCAAACCATGTGCCAATCCAAATGTACTTTCTGTATTCGTCTTCACTGGAAATGTGGACCATAAGATAAGATGCATAGCCCCTGGTATATTGTTTTACAGAACTGGCCAGGAAAAAGCCACAATTTCAGCTGCTTTGATTTCCCCTATGCTTTTTCGAGAGGAATGCTAAGGATATTTTAGGGAACGTGAGCTTCCGCAAACCCCTGTCATCTGACTACTCCTGTTGTGCAGGCTTCTTTGGCAGGATTACAGATTTGAGGTGGTGATTACCGTTTTGGTGATTACATGCCTTTTGGGGGATCATTTTCTGATGAAAAAAATTTTTTAAAGATGTCTTCCCATTCCAAGTATAAATTTAAGGTCCCGTGAATTTTAATAAATGTTTTATTTGAAAACATAAATTACCCAATATACACATATCCTTCGGGTTAGGAGTGTTAAGATTTCATGATCCCGTGCCAAGGACGTTCCCTTGTAGGAAGGACATACCTTAGGTGGAGGAAGAGCTGTCTGTAGAGCCATGATGGCAGGCGGCGATCTCTGTCTAGCCATACAAAGAAACAGAATCAACTCCGACACGGTGGTTGCAGACATCACCGCGCAAGCATCTTACATTCACAGAGATTACGTATTTAAAATTTATTGAAGATAACGCAGAGGGCCCCTTTAAAAAATATAGGGTGTATCGGTTTGACTAACCCCATAGTTAAATTGTGTATTATAGGTGGATCACGTTGTAGGTGAAGAAACAGGAAAGATGCGCTGGTCCCTTGGAGTCTTTTACATTTGTCAGCATACAATCTAGAAGAAGTAGTCACCAAAAAGATAAAAAGGAAACTTAGTAAAATGTTAAATTTTTTCAAGATACCTTTTTTTTTTAAAGTAAAAACTGCTTTTAGGGGGCAAATCATAAAAATGCAAGTTAACACAGAATCACGGAAAGTGAAAACAGAAGTCACCTCGCCCAAATTACACTCCCCAGTAACTACTATTTCTCTGAGCTGGTAGAATTAAGAGAACGTGATTTGGTGCTCCTGTGGTCTAAATAAGGGCTAGCTATAAATGATGTCAACTCAATCCTTTGGAAAAGGAAAACATTAATTTTGAAACCATTTTTTTTTTTCATGTATTTATCCAGATAGTCATTTGGAACAAAGAAGAGTATTGGGGTGGGGAGATAGGGCTGGGCTTCTGGGACCCCTGCTTTGTGAAAGCGATTCTATTTCATTTTGAATATGTATTTTAGAAAGAGAGTGCACAAGCGGGTGAAAGGGGCAGAGGGAGAGAGAGACAGTCTTAAGCAGCACGGAGCGTGATGCAAGGCTGGATCCCATGACCCTGGGATCATGACCTGAGCCAAAATCAAGAGTCAGACACTCAACTGACTGAGCCACCCAGGAGCCCTGCCTAGTAGTATTTTATCTGAGCCTTATGGGAGCCAAGTCGCACTTATCCTCTGAATACATTATTGCAAAGGTACCTACCTTCGAATTAATACAGATTTTGAATCTGCTAAGAGTTGCCCATCCTTGGGAAATAGTTTGTCATGTTGAGAATCAAGAGAAAAAACAAGCCCTGAATGCCCTAACGTCTGTCTATATTACAAATCACCTAGAGCTCTGAGAACAGTTTTCTGTAGGAAAAACCACAGTGGCCATTCACACAAAATGTTAACTTGGAGTGGTTGACAAATGCTACTAGACCGTAGGTGTGATCCAACATATTATGTTTGTGGAGTGAGGGAATCGGAGATCTTCCTTCCTATTATCGATCATTTCCCTTTTCTCATTCTGATAAAGCGTTCTTTCCTTGGGTTTTAGCCAGTGACATGGTGCAGAATTAGATCCACATGTGCTGCTTTTTCCATTCTGTTTATTTCCAGTTGCTTTTTCTTTCAGTCTGAAGGAAAGGGAATTGAATATCAGTCTTGGGTTGTGTACATCAAATCTGTTGGAGAATCTTTTATATAACCAGTACTCTATCCTCAGTAACTTCGAGTGCTGAAGTTACACTAAAATATTCCTTATAATCCTCATTTTCCTTTGCCTCTAATTTTCCAATAAGGTATCCTTTTGGACTGAAACTTTCCATGCTTGGTTTCAACTCAAAGGTGAGTTTATTTTGGAAAGTTCATACTAATTTAATTCAGGGACTTGGAAGGGATGTGAGAGTAAAAATATACCTTCTACTCTACAAATAAATGTAAGACTTCGGTCATAGATAACTCCAGAGAGGCCAAGCAGCGGAACAATAAACAGGTCTCAGAAAAATCCCTGTTAAACTGATGCAGGTTGAAGTGATTAACCCACATTTCCTGAAGGCACTGAACAGATTGGAGCTCCTTGAGGCTCTGTGGTCTCTTCCGAAGGACAGTGGCCACAACAGGGCATTTCAGGACCTGGGTGGATGGAAGAGGTGAGATATTTAGTTTGGATCCAGGCAGACTACTTAGTGGTCTACAAAGTCCTAAAACATACTGATTATTGTTGAAGGCTCTTCTTAGGCAACAGGGGCTAGCTGATACATCACAAACACAAAATCACCCAAGCCTGTAACCTGATGTTTGTGGCTAGCACTCTGCGATGTTGAAATGTCATTATCTAGAGCTAGGTTTCTCTACCGTGGACATTTTGGGTAGATAAATTCTTTGTTGGCGCTATAGGTTCTGACGAGTGCATTGTAGGATATGTCCAGAGCCCTGGGCTGTACCCGCCAGGTGCCAGGAGCAAGCTGCTCTCTGCCCACCCTCCCCTTTTCCTGCTCCACCCCTCTCCGCCCCAGTCATAACAGTTAAAAATTTCTCCAGACATTGTCAAATGTCCTTAGTGTAGGGAAGAGCCCCCAACTGAGAACAACTGGTACCACTTTGAGTGCAGACCCATCTGAGCAAGGTACTTGCACCAGGCTGGAATCCATGTAGTGGGAAATCTGGCATTTCAAATGAGGTCTTCCTAAAAAGTAGAGTTGGCATCACAAAGAAGTAGCCCTCCTGTTCAAAGCTGCCCTCCCTGACTTGTGCCTTTTGCCCCCTCTCCGTTCTGTTGCTTTTGGGGACTAGGTCAATACCTTTAAAATTTTTTTTCCTCTTGAATTGTTGCTTCTCCACTGAAGCCTTTCCGTGAACTTTCAAGTATTTCCATCTTAGATGGCATTAGCTGCTCTAATTATTATACTTTCTAAAGAAGTAATCTCTCTGCCCAACATGGGGCTCAAACTCATGACCCCGAGATGCTCTACTGACTGAGCCAGCCAGGTGCCCTTCGGTATTATATTTTTTAATGTAAAAAAGAGCATTCACTCACACTGTCAACAAAAGCTAGTACTAACCACAGCTGATGTACTGAGTATGCCCGTGCCCACTCTGCTCTAAGACCTTGTGCACCTTTTGTGTCTTTATGGATGTTACTCTCTTGCGGGTACTGTTCTTATCCTCATTTTCCAGGTAAAGAGCTAAGACACAGTGAGGTGAACTAACTGGTCCCAAATCTCATAGAAGTAGCACAAAGCGGGTTCGAGCCTGGATTCCTGAGCACCTCCCTGTCTTAACAGCTCTGCCATCCTGTCTGTCCATCCCACACATCTCTGTAAGGCCTCCTCACAATTATTACACAGTAAAGTTTTAAAATCTGCCTTTACGAATCCAACGAATACTTGTAAGTATGACAAGGGATCCATCCCGTACACTGGGTGATGCAATGACGAACATGATGTGATCCCTGCTCGCAGTGTGGTCAGCGGTCAGAAGATGTAAACAGATGTGAACATCGTAGAACAGTGCAAAGTGTGAAATGGTTACTCTCTTGAAAGTACGAGCCAAGGACTAGTGGCGTAAAGAGCCTCTAGAGATGGTTTAACCTGGAGGAGGAGGAGGGAAGTGTGCAAACTCCCTGGAGGGAGAATACTGTATGCCTCCTATGAGACTGTATCGTATGGGAGGTACCACGTTAGGTGTGAGGTAACACGCTTACAGTCCAGTGCAGGGGCCAGAATGCATCAGATGATCATACACATTTAGGTGGGAGTTGCTAAATTTCAAAGGGATATGGTACCATGGGAGTATGTGAATGAGACGGGACTAATTTTTTTGAAGAGAAGGAGGTCTGGGAAAGTTTTCCTGAGGCAACGATGCCTGACCTGAAAGCTGAAGAATGAGTGAGCATCCTTGCATTAGCCAGGTGCAAGGGGCATATGGATGCATGAGCATGTGTGTGAACATGTGTACGTGCACACTGTGGAGGTGGGGGAGATAAGGATACTTGAGGTGGAGGGACCAGCAGGTGCAAAGGTCCTGAGGTTAAAGAGAACACAAGGAGCATGAGCCACTAGAAGCCTGTGAGACTTTAAGACAGAGAGTGAGAGAGGGCAGGGGCCAGAGCGTGCAGGGCCTTGTGGGCCATGGTAAAGATTTTGGTCTTTATTGGAAGAGCAAGGGATTGGAGGGAGATGGTTGACATCATCTGATTTGAGTTTTCAGAAAATCCCTCTGGCTACGGTATAGAGAGTGGATTGAAAGGAGCCTGAGTAGATTTGGGGTCATTGTGATAGTTCAGACGATGGAGCACAGAGGCCCACAAGCACGTTTGTTCTTGTTCTTTTTTGCTGAAATGTTTTGCTCTTTTGTAAGTCAAAAAAATTTTGTTAAAAGTAAATGCAAATCTAATGGAGTCCCCCCCTTCAGCCTGGTGATTCTATGCCTGCTAGCTTTTGGTAGTTGCTGACAGTCCTTGGTGTGACTTGGCATTCCTTGACCTGTAGATGTATCGTTCGAATCTCTGACTCTGTCTTCACATAGCGTCTTCCTCCCTGTGTGTCTCTGTGTCTTTCCTCTTATAAGGACACTAGTCATTGGATATAGGGCCCACCCTCAGCCAGTACGATCTCATCTTTATTTAAGGAATTGCATCTGCCAGGATCCTGTTTCCTAATAAAGTCACATTCTGAGGTTCCAGGTAGACATGAATTTGGGGTGGGACACTGTTCAGCCCAGGATACAGATCAGGTTGACACTGTGTCAGGACGTTGTTTCGGAGCTTAATTTTAAACAGAAGAGATGTGCAAAGAGTTCTTCCAGAAGAGCATCCTGGAGTGAAAAGCACTGCGTAGTCTCCCTTTAGACAGGCAGAGACTCTCTCTGCTTGTCACTTGCCTGCCTCGGTCATTTATGTATCTGGCTTGCTCCCACAGATGTTTGAATTTGTGGCCTCAGAGTTAGATTCAAAAGTGAACATTATGATGTGGAAAGGACTGGAGGCCGCTGGGGAGTGTGTAACAAGGGACACAATTTAGTAAACATTGCTGGATGGGTGAACGCCTCTCTTAGAAGAATGCGGCAGGGTATTTCTGGCAGCTTCGTCTCTGGAAGACCACAGATGATGTCTATTATATCCTCATGCATCAGCCATTACCTTGGAAATAGGCCATCCTAACAGCGTGTCAAGGAAGTTATTATAGGGAATTATTTCAGCCAGAAGAGATCTCTGCAAAGCAATCTGTTCCAGCCTACTGTGCCATGGAGTGGTCCCCATGTCCCTGATTTTTTGCTAGAAATGCAGCAGCAAACAGCATGAAGCCTACACCTGTCATGAGCTAATGTGCAATTCCTGCCAAGGTTTGCACTTGGGTTCCATTAACAGGATAGAAGAGACCTTCCAGGGAAGCATGTTAATGTTTAACCCTTTACCCACAAATTCTCTCCCTCTCTCGGAGAAATCTGCCACTTGCCAAACCAGCACCAGGCCACTTGGGATTTTGCTTTTGCAAAATGGCTTGGTTTTGGAGGCAGACTAGAGAAAGGAAAGTTAATGGGAACTGACCTTCAAGTGCAAGGTCCACAGGACTTTAAAAAAAAAAAATCAAGGAAGAATGAGCTGAGCTTTGGCCTGGAAAGTGTTCATTGGCAGAAATGATAAAGCTGAGATGAGAACTAAATCTCATTAGTGTCAGATGTCTCCTTTCTCTCCAGCTGCAGGCAGAGCAGAACCTAGAGATGTCTGGGTGGGAGGTTAGCAGATCTGAAGCTTCAAAATAACCATCCACTGTCTGTGTGTATAGCAAGGAGTAGGGGCAGTATTCAGATGGGGATCTGTGTCTCACTGTGAATTTTTCTACCATGAGATGCGGCAGGGGTGACTGGGGGCGAATACCCCTCCCCATGCCTAACCTTTGTAGACAGGGGAATGCTCCCTGTCCAGTCTCAGTTGGAATAAGTATAGTTAAGGGGTACAGAGGCTAATGGCTGTGTTATCATTTGTTGAGGAGGAGCTGAGTGCCTGGAAGAACAACTCCTGGCAAGGGCTGAGACTTGGGGTACGAGTTCAGAAACCAGAGCTCATGGACCTGGGAGACCCGGATGGAAGAAAGTTCGGGGTTAGGAGATGAATTCTGGAGAGTATCAGGAAATAAAGAAACTCTGAAGTAGAGGGTCTATTCCAAGAGGAGACTAGTTCATAGAACACAGCTATGCATGCAGTAGGCTCCCAGGAAATGATTGTGGAAAGAGTGACTGAATGGAGAAATTATGCTGGCAGTCTCCTGTGGTGGAGGAGAGTTACTTTATTTTGTTTCTTGTATGTGAAGGGGAGGGAGTCCCATTGCTAAAAAGGATGTACCTGATATAGTTAAAGATCTTAAAATTATTTCTCATTATGTAAGTGATACAGAAATACATTATTCTTATAAACAGAGCCAGAGAATTTCATTTAAGAAGGTCTTCTTTATCCATTACCCCAAATTTTGGGGTGTGTGTGTGTATGAGTGTTTGTGTATGAAGGTTCTAGGGAATTTCCAGGCAGCATCTTGGCCACAAGATTTTTTATCTCATAACCAATTGGCTCTAAGGCAGTGTTGCCTTAAGAGATAAAAAATAACCTGGTTGACAGTTTGGTTTGACAGTTGGTTGGGTTAATCAACTGGTTGTCAGGTTGGTTTCATTTTTCTCCTTGACATGGTACTCCTATTTTTATATTATATAAATCTTAGCCATCATAATGGTCTATACACTGTTGCAGAGTTTTGAACCCACGTTTCCTCAACTGTAGAATGTCTATCAACATTCCAATTTGATAGTCCACCGAGAGCAAGCACCAGTGTAGAAGGCTTTCACAATATAATACAAAGCTCAGGTACGAATAAGCATTCGAGTATCTGAAAAGTGATACTTCTCTCTCTCTCTCTTTTTTTTTTTAATGTTTTTATTTATTTTTGAGAGAAAGAGAGAGAGACAGAGAGTCAGAGCGAGTGGCGGGGGGGTGCGGCTACAGAGAGAGACACACACACACAGAATCCGAAGCAGGCTCCAGGCTCTGACCTGTCAGCACAGGGCCAGATGTGGGGCTCGAACTCATGAGCTCTGAGATCATGATCTGAGCCGAAGTCAGATGCTTAACTGACTGAGCCACCCAGGTGCCCCAAGAAAGTGATACCTCTCTTAATGAAGAAAGAAATGTTAGAGGAAAAAGTGTGATGCAGAGTGAGGAGATGAGTCAACAAGCAGAAAAATAACGTATAATACTATGGACAAAACCCTTTGAAGACACGTGCTTACGGGCAGTCGACAAAATAAAATCGGTTATTTGTACACAGCTACCATGAATCTACACTATACGTTGTGAATGTATTAGAATATTTTGTGTTTTGAGATAAAGTCTTAAGTTTTGTTATTCATTTTTCGTGTTTCATTATGTAGTTAAAAATTTTTTTTTTAATTTGTTTTGAGAGAAAGAGAGTGAGAGAGAGAGAGGGCGAGTGAGCACGAACAGGGGAGGGGCAGGGAGAGAGAAAGAATTCCAAGCAGGCCCTGCACTGTCAGCCAGGTGCGGGGCTCGAAACCATGAACTGGGAGATCATGACCTGAGCTGAAACTAAGAGTCGCTGATTAACCGACTGAGCCACCCAGTCGCCCCTCATTGTGTCGTTTATGATACATGTCACTCTATTATTTTTCCTGATTTTATCTTTTGTGGCAAAATTGCCTTACAGCTGATCAGTTATGTGGTGGAAATGTTTGCAGTAAAAATGCTTGTAGTTAAAATGCTTGCAGCAGGGGTGCCTGGGTGGCTTAGTTAAGTGTCTGACTTCAGCTCAGGGCATGATCTTATGGTTCTTGAGTTTGAACGCTGCATGAGGCTGTCTGCTGTCAGCCCAGAGCCCACTTCGG
The DNA here is from genome assembly GCF_022837055.1 of Prionailurus viverrinus. Classification (NCBI taxonomy): domain Eukaryota; kingdom Metazoa; phylum Chordata; class Mammalia; order Carnivora; family Felidae; genus Prionailurus; species Prionailurus viverrinus. Next base: position 118,865,647 of record NC_062561.1, read on the forward strand.
ATCCTCTGTCCTCCTCTCTCTCTGCCCCTCCCCTGCTCGTGCATGTGCTCTCTCAAAAATAAATAAAAACATTTTAAAAATGCTTGCAGCAAAGATGCTTATGGGGGAGAATTGTGGACGTGATGTGTGAGTATGCCCATGTCACCATGAATACCCAAATCTGTTCCTTTGTGATCACTTCAAATGTTGTGGAGGATGTCCTGACTGTATGCAGGGAGGGTTCCTAATGGACTTTGTCTCTGTCATGTGATGAGGGATTGGTTTTCCCTTCTATCTGAGCCGAGGTTGGAGCCTCCATCCGTGGAATCTAACCCACCCACTCTATTAAGTGACAAAGACTGTGGTTCTATTTCAGAGACAGAAGGAGTCTGGCCACTTTGGTGATACCTGTCAAACCTAAGGCATTTTGCTTTTCTGCCCTGTCCACCAAATTGCTATATAACCTTTTTGGTGCCCTGTCCTGCCCAGCATAAGGTCTGCGCATCATTTGTGGTCCACCTTAATATCTCACCAGTAACATCCTAATAATCTTGAAAGCATTCTCTAACATGAATGATCTCTGCAGGTAACAAATGCGTGCACTGCCATTTCTTACTGTTTCTGTGTATGCCCGACTGCATACTCCTGAACCAGTGAGCTTGGTGCTGAAGAGACAGGGAAAAGAGGTTATAAGCAATGGGAATATTTTCCTTTCACTGGATCTTTGAAATACTGGAATAAATGCAGGTTTGATTTTTTTTAATACCCTTAATGAAAACTCCTCAGTGATTACTTTTAAATGGACAATTTACCACGTCTTAAAAGTCTTCACGGGGCGCCTGGGTGGCGCAGTCGGTTAGGCGTCCGACTTCAGCCAGGTCACGATCTCGCGGTCTGTGAGTTCGAGCCCCGTGTTGGGCTCTGGGCTGATGGCTCAGAGCCTGGAGCCTGTTCCCGATTCTGTGTCTCCCTCTCTCTCTGCCCCTCCCCCGTTCATGCTCTGTCTCTCTCTGTCCCAAAGATAAATAAACGTTGAAAAAAAAATTAAAAAAAAAAAAAGTCTTCAAAGATGACACCAAAGGACATGTTATTATCAGTTTTCCCTTCTTCTCTTGTCATCTTTGACAGACGTCTCTCAGGCAACTTAGTGTACTGAAACAATTTGAGTTTCAGGGAAACTCTTTAACATGCCTCTCATATTTTTATGTGCTTTGCATATTGCTGTCCGGGGCCAGGAATCTTCAAAGAGAAGGCTTGCCAGCATTATGTCACTAAAGAAATCAAAGGCTTCTTTCTTTTTTTTAATTTACTGAATCTCAATACTTGTAAATTTCTCGCTTTGTATACTGAAATCCCCTCAAATCATAGTATTTCTATACCACTGAATCTGCTTTGGCTTAACTTTATATGAATGTCAAGGTGGTTTTTTTTTAATGTTTATTTATTTTGAGGTGGGGGATGGGCAAAGAGAGAGAGGCAGAGAGAGAATTCCAATCAGGCTCCTTGCCATCAGCACAGAGCCCGATGCAAGGTAGATCTCATGAACCATGAGATCATGACCTGAGCCGAAATCAAGAGTCAAACGCTTGATGGGCTGAGCCACCCAGGTGCCCACGAATGTCAAGTTTTTAAACCTTGTTATGTATTTTTCCTTGTGATACCTCAGGGTCACCTTCATTTGTCAAATGGAACGAACACCCCTTTTCTCTTTATGCTGGCTGTGTATACAGGCTCTGGAGCAAAAGAAGTGACTTTGAGTCTTGCTCCATTGCTTACCAGCTGTCTCCTGGGTTGTCGTCCAAAATTTTGGGGCACTAGGTTTATCACTTGCAAATGCTGATAGTGATAATATCCACATTGTAAGTATACTGTAAGAATTAATGAGGTAGTGTCTGTAAAATATAATGCCAGCCACATAATAAGAGCTCAAACATGAGGGTGAGGATGGTGGGGATGACGGTGTTGAGTATGTGAGAAATCACCAGGCAGGAAGCTGAAAGAGGAAGGTGGGAGCTGGGGGCAGATGGGCAGCAGATAATTGCTACTTTTCCTCTTCCTCAGTTTTGTACGGCTGTGCTCTTCTTGCTGGTCCACAAGTGATGAGTCCAGAACTTGTCCTTTTTCTGATGTTTTTAGGTTGCTTCCTAGAAAGCTTTGAAGCCAAGACCTACACTAGATAAGATTTTCCAAAAACTGACAATTCTTTTCATAAATTGGGTACAATACATATCACACCCTTTCCCTCGCCCCTGGTTCTCGTTGAAAAACTGCACACCTGGGTTTTAAGGGAGCTTCTTGGGTCTGCTTCAATAGCACAGATTTAAGAGCCCATGTATTGGCTATTCACTGAACGTTGAGAGTGACAGGAGGTCACAGAGACGATTAGCTAAGGCAATTAAAAATAATTGTGGAACTCAAGACCTGTGAAGTCTTTCATATGGCCTGAGTTGCTCAAACCGCCGAGTCTGTCTTTGGAGGGTTTCCTTATTATTTGTATCAGCTGCTGATAATTTTCTGAGAAATCACTTTATATAAATCAAGAGAATAGAAAGAGGGTGGGAATGTCTCTCTGAAAAAGGTGTTCCTCTAGCCCTCCCTACCCTGGCCCAAATACTTGACAACTGCCAGAGTTAACATAATCTTTTGCAAGATTTCAGACCAAGCTGATGTGGTCTTGAGGTTGAGTGATTTCCTCTCTTTGGTGCTTCTATTCTCATCTTCTGCCTTGGCCCAAGCACCTGAAAACCCATGTAATCTATTTTGCTATGCTAGTGGTTTTCAAGCTTTTTGAGTTGTTTGTTGTTATTATTATTTTTTTTGATCTGACACCCCAATCTACAGGCAGGACCTGGAGGTAGGAACAAACACACACTGGGCATAGCTATAGATAGACCACAGTTTGAAAACCAAGGTAATAGGTAGCTTTACGCAAAATCCAAACGGGTAGAAATACGATCATTTGACTGTAAGACCGGTGGATTCTTTCCCAAGGTGGGTTTGCTATGCATCTTGACTGATGGCATGTTCAGCTTCCCACCTCGCAGGAAATAGGTTGTTTCTTACCAGGCAGTGGAATTTTTTAATGGCTATCAGACAGGGTTTCCTTCTGGTCCATTGCTCTCTTGTTTAAGTTGGACCTGCAGAGCTGAAACCACATTGCTGCCATCTCCTGAACCTTCTATGGTGTGCACTTTGCGCTTGCTTTTTCTTTTCTTTGTCTCCGAGGAAACCAGTATTCCTCACAAGCATATTTTATGGTTGACATGAGATTCTTGGAGATCTTTCCCCCTATTTATTTGCAGAACTAAAGTACATGCCAAACCAGGGAGCTGGTTTCATTTTCATTCTCATTCATTCTGGAAGTTGAAAAGATGGAAGGAAGGAGGGTGGAGAAGGCTCAAGGGTGCTGTTGTAGAAGAGACTGTGAACCCGGAAAGGACAGCAGTGGGGTCTGGGATTCACATAAGATTAGGGCAGAACAGAGGGAAGGGCACCCGGGGTCTGACTGAGATGGTGCACAAAGATGATCAACTGGGAAATCCCAAGAATGAATTCCTCTTCACAGAAGGGAATTGCTTCTCAGCTTACTGGGGCACCGATAGAGGGTGTCATCGTCTGGACCAAACACGGCAGAATATCTAGTCTGCATTGCCTGAGGCAAGGTATTGGGATGAGTGTTTGGGCCAGAGTGTAATTCAGAGCCGCTTACTTCCTTTCCCATGGAGCATGTTGGTGTAATGAGAAGAGAAGATGAACCAAACTGTCCCATGACCATCTCCAGAATCACTTTCCAGCAGCTTTTCGTGCCACTCTCTTTTTCTCATTGCTTTGGAGGGAATAATTGCAGGCTTGGTAGAAATTTCTTCCTGCTCATGGGTGAGAATTTCCTGGCCTCTATGGTGGGTCTCTCCTGCCAACCTTAACTTACTTGTTCAGGTGGTTATGCCCTTGGCATAGATTTCATTGTCTTTATTTCTTATCCATACTAAGTGAAGATGGCTGTGCTCTGTATGTTGTAATCAAATAACTAGATAAGGATAATGCATGGAGCAAAGGCTTTTGGAAAGTCTGGTAAATGTGTTGATGTTTACCCACTTCTTCTCGATGGAAATTGTCTATGCAAGTGACTGTGTCTTGCTTGTGATCGTTAGTGTGTGTGTTAATTCCCGCAACTATATTTTATAAATCCTGCATTTCACAGAAGGGAGCCAAACTCGTCTTCTCATGGTTTGTTAGCTTTTAGACTAGAGCTACAGATGCATGTTTATGTGTTTTCTTGCTGCGGCCATTTTCAGTGTGAGCTCTGTGTTTGATACGCCCTTAGCACTCAACACAGTGCCTCAAATGAAGGTTGTAATAGGTGGATGGAGGGAGGCAAGGAAGGAAGGAAGAAAAAAGAAGAAAAGCTGGATGGAGAGAAAGAAGGAAGGGTTCCATGGATAGCTGTGATAGAAGAGTGCTTTTTAAACTTGAGAGTGCCGACGAATCCTCAGCAGAGCTACTTTAAGAAAATGTAGATTCCTGAGCCCCATTCCCAAGAAACTTCAGTTCGGCACTCAGCACTCTTGACAAGGGCCCCTGGTGGTTTTGACGCAAGTAGTCCACGGGCCTCACACTGAGAATCGTTGTTATAGAAACTGTGAATGTGATGAATCCGTTTTCCCTCCCGAGCATGAAAGTGGGTGTTTCAGTCACTATAAATGTTTTCCAGAGTTACAGTCATCACTCTTTGTAGAGAAGGAGAGGGTCGTTAATGGAATCACGCAGCACGCTGGTGAGGCGAGAGGCTGATTTACCATTTCTGCCCTCTGAGGGACTTGAGGGTATACTCATCACCGAAAGGTCAGCGTCTTTTATCCCCCAGGTAACCTTATCAAGTGTGCACCTGACATTTTCCCTTTCTTGGGCTCCTTTGCCTCCCTTCACATCCAAGCCAACCACATCCCATGACTGTATTCAGGAAACCAGAAAATAGAGTATATCATAAATTTAAACTTTGCACACGTGTCCGCTGCTGGAGGTGGCTTGGCTGCTTACTCAGGATGGAGATGTTATATAACCGTGCTGCTGCTGGCTGCCCCGTGCCCCAGCTTTTCTCTAGGATTCGTATTTCTTCCAAAGTAGAACCTGCCACAGGCTAACAGGATCCTTTTCCAGACATTTTGATCCCCTGCCTGACCTCCTCTGCCCTCTCCTCCCCACATCAGATCATGTGGGGGCCACTCTTGCGCTGGCCATGCTCTGGTCAGCCCATGTGGCTGGATGAGGTGGTGTTTCCTTTGTTCTGTGTCAACATTTGTGAGGGGCTTATGTGGAAATAAAGACTTCCCCGTCCGTTAAGGGGCTTGTGTGCTGAACTGCTTTCCGTGTGCTAGCCTTTGGCACTCACAACAGATCTTTCACCCTGTACCATGTCTAGCTTCTTGACTATAGCTAGTGTCTATTGCTTTTGGCTTTTTATGTTTGTTGCTGTTAGAGAAGTCAGCAGAGGGCTCCAAATAAGGCCTGTGGTTCATACAAATAGGAAATCAAAATGGCTCCTGGGCAGTTTTATCTGGAAGGCTCTCCTGCTTTTGTGACCCTGTGATCCATTGGTACCATAATAATGGTCTCTGATTTGGAGAGATCTCACTCAGCGTGCTGGCAATCGGCTGTGGCCAGGGGAAGCCTGTAGAGATGATCGTATTGGAAAGGCCAGATGGCAGCAAACTCTGGAGTTCTAAGTCCCCACTCTGCTCAAAGGTGCCTGAGGAATAGCAGCCTACTGACAGCTTGAAGTATGGTGCACTGGATAATTGGCTTCCTCATTTAGTAATTTGTCTGCTTTCTTTCCTCTTCCCCTGCTTCCTCTCTTCTTGTAAACTGATAGCCTCCTGCCTCTTCAGTAGACTGATAGAGAGTCCCCTGAGCAATGGCTAAGGGGAGGGGGTGGCTGGAGCCCCGGGTGGAGGGTCATTTGCAAAACTGACACAGAAAATAACCATCTTTCTTCCCCGTTTTTCCTCTGATTACCCATCTTGATTTTAGTCTCTCTCTTTCATTATCTCCTTATTTCTCTGTCAATGTCCCCTTGCCACTTGATCCTCGTATTTTTCTTTATTTCTTCTGGTAGACTTCCCTATTCTGTCTCCTTTTCCCCAGTCCTTTCTGCTTTCCCTACCCTTCCCTTTTTCTTTTTTTCATTCTTTCTTTTATCCTCCCCCACCCCCTGCCATTTCTGTTCCCTTTGCCTCCACAATTGTTCTAGTTAAAGTCAATTCAAAAAAGGAAATTACACCACATTTATTCAGGGTAACCTACCTTTTTCTTCTTGTCATTTTTTTTTTTTTTAAATCTAAGGGAGGAAGAAAGAAATTTAAAAACCCATATCCGGCCCCTTCTGGCACCCTCATCCTCTCAAATGTGTTTGTCTTTAGGTGTCGGAAGTCCCAGGACACAACATCTCTGCCTCGTTGAAAGTGCAGATGCGCCACTCAGAGATTTTACACTTGGACCTGGGGGGTGACGTCTGGTTTCACTTAATAAGTCATTTTGGTCTCCAGGTGGAATTCAAATTATTCCATTGCAAGCAGGAGCAGACCTGCCCCTGTTGCTGGAAGAGTTAAGTCAGATGTCTCAGGCCGCCCACACCCTGGAAGGGCAATGTCAACCTGAACCGTCTCCTCAAGGTGTTTTCCCCAGAGTCTGGGTCATCCTGATGGCACAGGTAGAGAGGGTCTCTGCTTCTGCCTCATGGTAGACCAGTTGGGTCCACGGTCACAAGGCTGTCTGAGCAGTCTGAGTGAACCCTACTGACAAGGGACTTTGCTGAGAGGTCAAGGGGACAGCCGCTGCCATTCCTCACTCTTCCCCAGTTTTCATCTTGTAGCTAGAGGTTACAGAGTGCAACTAAGCCAGTGACTCCCATTCTTTTTTAGAGAGAAGAGCTGGGTCCCAGCTCCCCCAGTTGTGCGACCTTAGACAAATTAGTCATCCTCTCTGAATGCACATAATCTTCCCGAGGACCTTGGTCTGTTGTGTTTACAGCTACATCGCATCTAATACACATGATGCAACTCCCAGATGTTCAATAGATGCATTTCAGGGGTGAATGTAACGTGAAGAGCAAGGACTCCATTCCAGACTGCCTGGGTTCAGATTCCAGTTCTGCCACTTACCATGGAAACCTGGGCCAATCACGTCATCTTCCTTGCTCAGTTTCTTTCTCTGGGAAAACAGACAGGATTTATGCTAGTGTCCTAGGGCTACCATAACAAATTACCACAAACTTGGTGGCTTAAAACAACAGAAACTTATTGTTTCACAGTTCGGGAGGCCAGAAGGCCAAAATCAAAGTGTCTGAGGGCCCTGCTCCCTGCCAAGTCTCTATGGGAGAATCCTTCCTTGACTCTTCCAGCTTCTGGAAGGTCCAGGTCTTCCTTGGCTTGTGGCTGCATCTCTTTACTCCATTGCCACATGGCTCTTCCCTTCTTCTCTGTGTCATCTCCTCTTTTGTTTTTTCTAAGGATACTTGACATTAGCTTTATGACCTGCCTGGATAATCCAAGATGGTTTCATCTAGAGACGCTTAAGTAAATCTGCAAAGACCCTTTTTCCAAATAAGGTCATATTCCTAGTCTCTGGGGAGTAGGCTGTGGGCATATCTTTTTAGGGGCCAACATTCAAGCCACTGCACTATTGTTATGAAGATCAATTAAAAAAACAATTAAAAAAATTTTTTTAATGTTTATTTTTGAGACAGAGAGAGGCAGAGCACAAGTGAGGGAGGGGAAGAGAGAGAGGGAGACACAGAATCTGAAACAGGCTCCAGGCACTGAGCTGTCAGCACAGATTCCCATGTGGGGCTCAAACCCATGAACCACGAGATCGTGCCCTGGCTGAAGTCAGACGCTCAACTGACCTAGCCACCCAGGCACCCCTAAAATTTTTTTAATGTTTACTTATATTTGAGACAGAGAAACAGAGCTTGAGTGGGGGAGGGGCAGAGAGAGAGAGAGAGAGGGAGACATAGAATCTGAAGCAAGCTCCAGGCTCTGAGCTGTCAGCACAGAGCCTGATGCAGGGCTTGAACTCACGAACCATGAGATTATGACCTGAGCTGAAGTCGGACGCTTAACCGACCGAGCCATCCAGATGCCCCATGAAGATCAATTTAATGAACATACATCAAGCGCTTAGGGCAATGCCTCGCATGTGTTAAGAGTGAAATAAGTGCTTTCTTTAGATCTCACAATAATCCTATAATAAAAACTGAGACACATATGTGTGATGTGCTGTGGAGTCTAGCACACAGTAAGAGCTCAGTGGATGTTAGTTAGTTATTAGTGTATTTGTATCGAAGGCGAACTGTGAATCAGGTGCCCTGTTCTAGGTACTGGCAATACCATAACAATAAATAACATATTATAAATAATAATAAAGGATAAAGAACCCAGGAAAGCCTTTTTCCTTGATTGTGCTTATGTTCCAGTACTTTCCATGAATACCGTGTTCATCGCCACCACTGTCAGGGATGCAGGCCTCGTCATGCCGAGCCACCCTCACAAGATGCCGAAGAATGGGTTTCCTAGGCAGAAGAGGTCAAAGAAAACAGCCCACAGCCAAAAACCAAACTTCTTCTTCTTCTTTTTTTTTTTTTTTTTTAATTATTATTTGTAGGGATCTGGTGGAGGAGCAAGGGACATCAATCTTGTCTGAAAGTCCTGTCAGCGCCTGGTTTTACAGTGGTGCCAGGATGCTGTAGGGGGCAGGGTCAGGCAAGGCTGTTGGAGATGAGCTGAGACCGGTGGGCAATGGGCCACAGGGTGCATTAACCTCAGAAAGCAGCATTGCTGGTCCCCGTTGCCATGACAACAGTGGTCCGTGCCAGGAGACCCAAAGAACGAATTAAATGGAAGGAAATTGCTGCTGCCCTCAGAAGAAAAAAGAAATTAAAGCAGGCTTCTCAGGAATCTGTGGATGTCTCTTTGACCTCCACACTCATGTTGAATATGTCAGCAAGGAACACTCTTGGGGTGTGGGGGTTGGGGGGACCCGCCCTGCCCACAGGATGTCCTTCTGAGAAGGAAGACTGATTGCACGGATCGCACATGGTGACTTTCCCCCGCCAGCCCCAGAACAAGAACCCGGCTCAGCAGTGGCAGCCTGTGCTTAGCCTCGCCAGCGATGGCCTGTTTTACCTTCCAGCTCATCCCACATCTGTTGAGTTTGCCCTGATGGGACGCGGTGACCTGGAAACTCACACAGAGCTCTGTTTTGGAATAGACTGTATAGAAAATAAACATGTGGGATAAATAAAGCACAGGGCAGGAAGTAATGGTTTTAAAAAGTTACCAGGAAAACCACGGGTGAGGTCAGGTTCAGAGAGCGTATGGTGTTCGGAGGCCCTTAGTACTGACATCACTCAAATTGCTCAGTAGGGACCTCCAAGGGGAGTGGTTGCTATTGGAGTTTGCCCAGCGCTCAACGCGCTACCAAGCAGGAGAGCCCTGACCCACTTTCCCCACCCCCACCCCTTTTTTAAAAGCAGGTTTTGCTGCTTGTTGTGAGGCCTCCAACAGGGCAGTGAAGTCAATGAAGTGGATTTGGTGTTTTGTTGACTAGTTCATACGTCAGAGTCCATGTCTCCCTTATGGAGACCAGCCAGCGTTGTAAACGGACTGTGTAGGATAGGACCAAAGCGAGAGCCTCTGCATAGCCCCTTCCTTTGGCTCCCTAGGCTCAGGCGGCATCCCAGGGCGCTGTGATTCGTTCAGGGCTCTGCCCTGCTGAGAAAGAGAGAAAATGGCCTTTTAAAGTAATCAAACCAGAGGGCAGACTGCAGTGAAACCTCCTGATAATTGGATCATGGGTTGTCATGCCCTCCCTACAAATGCACCAATGGCTTTCCTTAGCATTTAGAATAGCATCCAGACCTCCTGCCGTAATCTTCAAGGCCCTCCCTGACGCAGTTACTGCAGACTTATCTGACCCTGTCTTCCAGTGATCTGCTTCCCTAATGCTTTTCCAGTCACTTGCTCGCTCTTTCTGTTCCTAAAGCACCCCCAGCTCATTCCTTCCCCAGGATCTTTGCACAGGGTCTCTACTTCTGCCTGGGAATCTGTCCCCAGATCCCCATGTGCTGGCTCTTTCTATGATTGCACTCAGATGTCATTTTCTCAGAGAGACCTGTGCCCTTGCCTGGTCTAAAATGGCCGTGTGCCTCACCAGTCACATGACGACTGTACTTTAGCTTCCTTTCCTGCATGACACTGACCACTATCCGAAGTCATCTTATCTGTTTACTCGTTTATTATTGTTGCCTCTCACCCTCAAATGTAAGCTCCATGGGAATAGCAAGCATGACATTCTTGCTTGCTGCTGTAATTTCCAACTTCTAAAATTGTGCCTGGCTTATAGTAGGTTCCTGAATATTTGTAGAGTGAATGCATACTTGCCAGAATTGTGGGCTTTCTAAAACACTGCCCAGGAGAAGAGAGATCATAAATCCTCAAGTAATGAGTTTGTCTTGGGACCCAGTGACCCTAATCAAAAAAACCTTTTTTTAGTGTTTATTTTTATTTTGTGAGAGAGACAGACAGAGAGAGAGAGAGAGAGGCAGCAGGGGAGGGGCAGAGAGAGAGGGAGAGAAAGAATCCCAAGCAGGCTCCATACTGTCAGTGCAGAGCCTGATGCAGGGCTTGATCTCATGAACTGTGAGATCTTGAACTGAGCTGAAATCAAGAGTCAGGTACTTAACTGACTGAGCCACCCAGGCACCCCTCCCAGTGACTCCAATTTTAAAAGATGTGGACTGTCTTCACAGAGCTACCTTGGACGGAGATCTTGCCTAATGGAATGTGATAAACACAGTTTGGGGGAGGAGGTTACCATTAGGATAGTTTCTGCTACAAGAAACAGAAAACTCAATTAAAATTAGCGTAAATATTTACAACAGTTACCAGCTCACTTAGCAAGAAATCCTAGGGTAGAGCTGTTCTGAGGTTGCTTAACAAGAGTATCAAGGACTCAGGTTCCTTCTATCTTTCCATTCTGCTCTTCTCCATGTATGGCTTTTCCTCTTAGGTTTGTCCTCATGTTGCAGGATGGCTAAGGATATCATCTCACACGATCGATTTGAAAACCAGGGGAAGGGAACAGCCCTGTTTTCCTTTTTACGGGCAAAATGAGTTTCTCAGCAGGTTTTCCTCTGGTCTCATTGGGCAGAATTACAACAATTCTCATTCCTATAACAGTCACGGGCAAGAGGAATCCTATTCTATTTAGTTTGATTAATAAAAATTCATACCCTGGGATAGGGGAGGGGCCCAGCTTCCCCTGATACACTTGGCTTCTAGATACCTGCATTAAATAGTGGCTTTGGGGTTGACAGGATGAGTTCTTTTGCAAAATGAAAGGCCTTTCTTACTACAGTGCTTTTCAAAGCACAAATCACTCTATCAGCCACTGACAGACACTTGACTGACTAAACCTGGGGCCAAGTTAATAAAGGGGATAAAAATCGAAGTTAAAAAGGAAAGATAATGTGGAAAGTATATTATGGGTCACCATGCTAGAATTTCACTGAAAGAATTAGGGTTCTTTCTTCGCCTGGTTGCCTCAATTGTCCTCTGGTTATAGAGGCAGTTCTGTGAGTTCAGCGAATGCACACTGAGCACCTACTTTGTACTAAATTCTGATCCATAATTCCTTTTTCCCAGGCTACGTTTCACTCCATCATACTCGTGTTCATTCTCAGATACCCAGGGAAGGATACACTCTCGTTAACCTACTAGCCCTGTGGCTTTGAATTCAAGGGAAAATTTTGCCTCTGATTGAATCCTCTGAGTCTCAGAATATGATTTGTTTGGAGACCAACCTTTGACCGTCTATGGCCTGACCAAGTGTATTATTTTTAGGATATCACAAACACAGATGGTTTTCTGGGTTTCACACTAACTCATCTCTTTGGTTTCTTTGGGTGCTATTTTCATAACAAATTTAAAAATAACATAACCACATTATCTCCTATGTGTGCTCGATACGCTCTTACATGTGTGGTTATCAGCATTTCCTTTCTTCGGTCCATGAGTAAATACTACTTCTTTAGTTTTCCTTTAATCAAATCCCGTAGGAGTTAGCCCTTGGAAAAAAATCTTTTTTTTTCTTCATTCCCACCATGTTTCTTTGAAAAGACCGGGGCCCTACACTTCCTTTTCTCGAGCTTTCTACATATCATAGGACTATAATGGAGTGCGCCTGTCTTACCTAACCTAGTAACCTCTTTGTGGTTGGTTTTGGTTTTGTTGTTTTTTTCTCATAATCGTGAAAAACTTAACGCCCACACAAATAATATAACAGACATCTGTTTACGCGTCACTCAAATTAACGCACGTTTACATTTTGTCATATTTCTTTCAGATCATTATTTTTTTAAGATGTGAAACATTATAGCTAAAGTCCTTCCCCTACTTCCCCAGAAGAAACCATTAACGGAAAGTGGAAGTGCCTCTTTCCCATGCATGTTTTATACCTTCCGTTGTAGCTAATCGTTCACGTAACAATATATATTAGCATTTCCACTTTAATAATTTACTAAAATGGTATTATTTTCTACATAGTCTTTGATATATGCTTTTATTTTGACTTTATGTTGCAGAGTTATCCCTGTTAATTCAGTAGACTTATCTCATTTTAACTCCTGCTGGTAACTCACTGCATGAATATAGCAGTGCTGGTTTATTCACATGACCCTATTGATGGATCTTTTGGCCTTTAAAGAAAATATTCTCCTTTTCCAAATTGCTGTATGTAATTTTAAATAGTGCTTAAATGAACATTCTCATACACATTTTCTTGGGCACATATATGAGATGTTCTTTGTTATGTACTTAGAAGTAGAATTGATACGTCACAGGGTAATGTACCTTTAGAAATTAACTAGAGACTAAGAAATTGCTTTTGAAAGCAATGAAAGGAACTCATAGAACCATTAGCAATGTACGAGAGCTGTCATTTCTTTTTTTAAAAAATTTTTTAATGTTTTTATTCATTTTTGAGAGACAGAGAGATACAGAGTGCTGATGGGGGAGGGCAGATAGAGACAGGGAGACAACAGAATCTGAAGCAGGCTCCAGTCTCTGAGATGTCAGCATAGAGCCCAACGCAGGGCTTGAACCCATGAACCGTGAGATCATGACCAGAGCCGAAGTTGGGCACTTATCTGACTGAGCTACCCAGGCGCCCCAAGACTTGTCTTTTCTTAGCATTCTCACAAACACTTAATTTCATCAGATTTAAAATATTTTTTTGCCCAGTCCGATGGGTATGAAAATAATATCTAATTTTTTTTAATGTTTGCATTTGCTGGATTGTTAGTGACATTGAGCATCTTTTCATTTGTTTATTGAGCATTTTGGCCTTCTTTCAGTTGAATTGCCTGTCTATATCCTTTGTCCATTTCTATACTGGGTTATTTATTTCCTACTGATTTGTATGAGTTCTTTATGAAGTATGGATAGTAATCTTCTATCAGATCTGAGTGTTCCAAGTATCTTCTCCAGTTCATTTCTCATCTTCTATATTTTGAGTCTTTTATACATAAAGAATTTTAACAATTTCATGTAGCCAAATTGGTAAACCATTCCCTTATACTTTGTGCTTTTTATATGTTAGTCAAAATCTCTTTTCCTATTACTCAATTAGAAAAAATCTCCCTTAGGACACCTGAGTGGCTCAGTTGGTTAAGCATTTGACTTCAGCTCAGGTCATGATCTCATAGTTTGTAAGTTCAAGCCCTGCCTTGGGCTCTACACTGACTCTGTGGAACCTGCTTGGGATTCTCTCCCTCTGCCCCTCCCCCATTCTCTCTTTTTTCCTCTCAAAATAAATAAATAAACTTTAAAAAAAGAAAAAAAATCTCCTTTTTCCCTTCTAAAGCTAAAGGATTACTGATATTAAAAAAATTTTTTTTTAATGTTTTATTTATTTCTGAGAGAGAGAGGGAGACAGAATGTGAGCTGGGGAGGGCCAGAGAGAGAGGGAGGCACAGAATCTGAAGGAGGCTCCAGGCTCCGAGCTGTCAGCACAGAGCACGACGTGGGGCTCGAACTCACGAACCATGAGATCGTGACCTGAACCTAAGTCAGACACTTAACTGACTGAGCCACTCAGGCACCCCTACTGATATTTTTCATTTTACCTAGAATGAATTTTCTTTTACCTAGAATTAATTCTGTGTGTGCTGTGAGTTAGGAGTCGAGTTTGTATTTTTTCACGTGGTTAACCAGTTGTCCTACCCCTGTTTTGAACAATCTCACCTTTGTTATGTATCCTTAATAGGCGCGATGCAGTATCTCTGGCTTATCTGAAAACGTGGTAATGTAATGAAAGTAATCTGTTTTATTCCATGAGGCTCAACCCTATCATTGTTCTTTTCATACCCTGTGGTAGTGATTCTTAAACTCTAGGGTGACCTAGAATCAATCACTTGGGTAGTGTATGGAAAATGTGAATTCTTAGGGCCCACCTCAGATCTCTAAGTCAGAATCTTTGAGGGCATGTACCCAGGAATCTGCGTTTTACACAAATGGACTGGCTGAGTTTGTTGCAGGTGCCCTACAGCGTACCCTGAGAAATGCTGCCCTTAACACTGGGAAATATAGTTTTCCCTCTTCCATACTTCACATCATCCAGGTGGCACAATTTAAATATTGTACTTTCTCTCTTACACACACACCCACACCCACACCCACACACACACACACACACACACACACACACTTAAACTTACCCGTTAAAGGGCCCCAACCCAACCCCTTTGATGAAAATGGAAAGAGTCTCAATCTTCAGTCTTCTGTGATTGTTGTGGGCACTTTAATTTTCCCAAGGGAGCCAGGTAATATTTGTTAGGCTGGTAAAAATGAACTACTAGGAGTTCAGAGAGCCTCGAGATCCATAGCACATGCCAGTTTTCTGCTCAATTTGGCCATCATGCATATTTTATGCTATTAGCTCCTTTCTTTGCAGTTGTGCTCTTTCCTGCCGAATCTGTGCTGTTCACTCTGGTTAGAGGCATGGTAGGAGTTTTACGATCGGGAAGACAATTTAAAATAATAATAACTCACCCGCAAGCCTACACCCTTGGTGGTGGTTTCCATTGCTGCTGTCAGCAGACCCTTCCCAGGGGAGGGGCTGGGTGGCCCTATGATCTAAGCCCTTTCTTGGGATACCTAGACTCCTCGGCACCATGGGGCCGAGGCAGCCTTTTATGTTTTAGAAGCAGGAAGATTGAGTTTCTCAAACTGGCATGTATGTGTGTGGAGGGCAATGTGGATGAGTTGCTGGTGGTAACAAAGACTTGTCTGCTAATTTCGAATGTTAAAGAGCCCAGAGAAGGAATGTTTTTTAACACAAGGGTGCAGGAGCTCCATTTCCTGGGACAGGATGTAAAACTAGATGAAAACTCAAAAGCCTTACCTGGAATATTTATTTTTTTTACTTGTAAGAGAGGCACTATTTTCTCTTTTTCATTTTGAAGTGTACTAGTAGGTTTGATGCTCTGATGTTTTTGATGTCAGGATAGCATGCCAAATATTATGCAAATCATCAGGAAACATCTATTCTCCCTGCTGCTTCATTTTCAGGCAAATTCCAGACCCCAAAATGAGAACGATGGGAAATCTAATCTTTGAATAAATGACTCTTGATATCATTTCCAGGCACCAAATGTTATCACTCTCAGAGCTTTTCCTTTGATTTTTGATGGGGAATCTGATCCTTTCCCTTGATGGGGAGGGTGCCCTATCCTTTAATAGGTTCCATGGAGAAATAGAATTTTTATCTTTTTTCTGAGTATTGTTAGCTCAAATAAGTAAGCAGAGGGAAATAGTGACTGATGTGGACAAATATGACCAGTTGTTGGAAAACCGGTAGGAAATCCCAGGAAAAGGGTAATCTTTCTAACAGGTGCATTTCTCTCTGACTTATCTCTCCGGATCTCTCTTGGGAAATGCTTTGGTCTGTGTTCACTTGGTGTTGACAACACTGAATGCACCTCCCTAGCCACAGATAAAATAGAGTTGTTCATTATTAACCTCTTGGACTTTGCACAGACACCTGCTTATGCAATTTAGTGATCCCTGGTGGCCGGAAACCCTTGGAGGTGTGGACTATCTTCACATCCACAATGCAAATATGAAGTGCAGGGCTCAGGTTCCTGGCACTCAGAGTTTTCCAATGCCGAGGTCTATTTTAAAGTGGTCACGGTATATATTACCAGAGCACAAGAATGGAAAGCCAGATGTACTAATGGTATTAATGAAGTCTACAGAACACACAAATATTTGGCTAGTAATCTGCATTTATTATTTTAAAAACAGATACAGCATTAGGAAGAGGTAAAACCAGAACTTGAACTTAGGTCTGAGTGATACCAAAGTCTGTATTCTTATCATAAGACTCTATTGCTCCTCTTGGGATTATAGGAAAGACCCATATAATTGATCATTGAAAGGATTGATTGACCGTATCACCCAGAAAAAAATACCCTTAATATATGGAGGTTTTTCTGCATTTATGAAGGTTAAAGTTTTACACAGGATATTAAATGTAGAGCTGTTGATATCAATGACGATAAGGTACCTATTGGTGATCACATAACAGTGGGATTTTGTTCTCATTGATAACTATGTAATTAGCATAGTTTCCTACCCCTCATCCCCAAAGAGAGGGAGAGAATACATTTCATTGTCTTTAATACAGATAAGTTCGCTCCCCCTCCTTGAGGATGTGGAGTAGGAAAAGGGAAGCCAATAACAGGCAGGCTACATTAGAATCCAGCTATGCTCAGACAGAAAAGACAAGTGGATTTTCGCTATCAGTATACAAACATGTTCTTGTAACTCCAATATTAAACAAAATGAGCTTTCCCTGACCCACATCGCCCTTCGGCCAGTGCCCTCTTGTTCCCATTCACAACGTAGAATCTTGACAAACATTCCTCATAATCATCATTTTGCCTCCTCCTCCTCTGCTTCAGTTTTCTTCTCATTTCCCTCTACACACTCTTCAGGCCTTGATTCATTGATGCCTCTCCACACTGCTAACTCTAAAAGATGTTCTCTGCCTTTAGTTTGTCAGATTCACAGCAGCATTCAACTCTTTATTCCTTCTTAAAGCACTTTTTTTTTTTTCCCACTAGGATTTTTCTCCTAGCTTACTGGATGTCTTTTGGCTTTCTCTTTTACTGATCTCTTCTCTGCTCAACATCTAAGCTTTGGACAGTCCATGGGAGTTTTCCTGAAACCACATCTCTTTATCTTTACTTCCCTCAAGTGAACTTTTAAAATCTCCTTGTGTTACACATCCTATATAAACTGAAGACTACATATCTACACTGTTAACTCTAGCCTCTGTTTTGAACTTCAGTCATCTATCTGGCCACCTCCTTGACATTTTTCCTTAGGTAACTAACAGACGCCTCATACCTGATATGTCTTAATATGCCCCACCCCTGACCTCCTTCTTGCTGAGTCTCCTTCATTTCATTAAGAGACAACATTATTTATTCAACTCTCAGGCTATAAACCTAGGAGTCCTCCTCGCATTTTTTTCTTTATTTTACTCACCATATCTAATCCTTCACAAATCCTGTTCTGTCCATTTCTTATGCTCCCACTCTAGTACAAGCCACCCCAATTCTTTCATGGACCATGAAAGTGCTCTCATACCTGGTGTCCTTGCTTCCACTATTGATTCTTGCTACAAATCATTCTGCTACATAGCAGCCAAAATTATCTCTTTAAAAAGTGAATAAGGGGGCGCCTGGGTGGCGCAGTCGGTTAAGCGTCCGACTTCAGCCAGGTCACGATCTCGCGGTCCGTGAGTTCGAGCCCCGCGTTGGGCTCTGGGCTGATAGCTCGGAGCCTGGAGCCTGTTTCCGATTCTGTGTCTCCCTCTCTCTCTGCCCCTCCCCCATTCATGCTCTGTCTCTCTCTGTCCCAAAAATAAATAAACGTTGAAAAAAAAATTAAAAAAAAAAAAGTGAATAAGTTCTTGTTACGCCTCCATTAAAAAATTTCCACTGGACGACTTCTAGTAATATCTAACTCCTATAAAAAAGTTCCACTGGACGACTTCTAGTAATATCTAACTCCTATCAGAATAAACCTCGTGTATTTAACAACTCTGAACTCTGGAAAAAGTGGACAGCTACCTGGAGGGACTGGCAAATAATCAAAAGCAGACACAATTGGGAAGGAGTCGATACTTGAAAAGCAGGGTAAAGCACAGGGGGTTACCAGAGTTCTGGCTGATATCTAAATTGTGCTTGCATGGAGTAGACTCCATGCAACCAGAATAAGGTTAACGGAACTCACCAGAGCTATCAGCTGCCATGCACTGCAGGGGAAACAGAACTTGGGGTTTCGGGTCATTCAGGTCAACTGGCCTGCCACAACTACATTAAGATAATAATAATAAACACTACTTAGAGAAGTATTATAGAGTCCAGAGAGAGGCTCTACAACATTTCATTCTCACTGTCTAGGACACAGTGCAAAATTAATTGACATATGAAGAGACTGAGTAGTGTTACTCATACCCAAGTAAAGGCAATCTTTGGATACCCATTACTAGATTATCATACGTCGAATTTAGGAGACAAGGATTTTAAAGCAAGTATTATAACTGTGTTCAAGTACATAAAGGAAAATATTCTTACAATCAGTGAACAAGTATAAATCTCAGCAGAGGAAGAGAAACTATAAAAAGAACCAAATGGACATTTGTGAACTGAAAAGTGCAGTATCTGGGGGAAAAAAATCACTGGATAAGCTTAACAGAAGATAGGACATAACAAATTAGAGAGTCTATATTCTTGAAAATACATCAGTAGATATCATCCAAGCTGAAGAGTAGAGAGGGAAAATGTTTTTTTTTTTTTTAATTTTTTTTTTTTAACGTTTATTTATTTTTGAGACAGAGAGAGAGACAGAACATGAACGGGGGAGGAGCAGAGAGAGAGGGAGACACAGAATGGGAAGCAGGCTCCAGGCTCTGAGCCATCAGCCCAGAGCCCGACGCGGGGCTCGAACTCACGGACCACGAGATCGTGACCTGAGCTGAAGTCGGACGCTTAACCGACTGAGCCACCCAGGCACCCCGAGAGGGAAAATGTTTTTATAAATGAACAGTGCCTTATGTTACTGTTAACCTAATATAACCTAATATAACCTAATATATGTTTAGCTGGAGTCCCCGAAATAGAAAAGAGCATGAACAGCAAAATATTTAAGGAAATAATGGCTGAGAATGTCCCATATTTAGTTAAAGCCATGCATCTAATAATAATTTATGAAACCCCATGAACCCCAAGTGTAAAAATACAAAGACAGCTATACCCAGGCAAAGTATAATAAGCCTGCAGAAAACTAAAGATGAAGAGTAAATCTTGAAAGCAACTGGAGAGAGGTACGATATGAATGACTGCGGACTTTGTTATCTCTAGAAGCTTGAAAACAGTGTAACAATACCTTTAAGTTCTAAAAGAAAACAAAATCAACCCAGAATCCTACATATATCAAAAATACCCTTTAGGATTGAAGAAGTGAGGG
Source organism: Prionailurus viverrinus (assembly GCF_022837055.1). Classification (NCBI taxonomy): domain Eukaryota; kingdom Metazoa; phylum Chordata; class Mammalia; order Carnivora; family Felidae; genus Prionailurus; species Prionailurus viverrinus. The sequence continues at coordinate 118,885,218 of NC_062561.1, forward strand.
AGGGGACGTTTTCAGATAAGCAAAAGCTACGAGGACTCATTGCCAGCTTTTTGCGCCACAAGAAATACTAGAGGAAGTTTTTCAGGCTGAAAGGAAATGATACCAGGGGGAAATCTAGATATTCAGGAAGGAATGAAGAGCACTGGATATAGTAAATGTATATTTATATAGGAAAGAGTTTTTTCTTGTAACTCTTTTAAAACATATATGACAGTTTAAAGGTAAAATTGTAACATTGTGTTCCAGAGACTATTAATATCTAACATGTATAAAAACTTTAGTGCAGAAAATGGGAGTGGAGAAAATAGACTTGTTCTTTTGCAGTGTTGTGACATTTATGTGAAATAGTGTAATATTAACTTTAAGCAGACTGTGGAATGTTACCGGTGTATATTATAATCTCCAGAGCAACTAATGAAACTAAACAAAACAAAAATGTGGAGGTCTACCTAAAAGCCTAATAGAGAAGTTAAAATGGAGTTTAGGTTTGATTAAAACCTAAAAGAAGGCAGACAAAGAAGAACTAAAACAGAGAGAGCAGGCAGAAGACAACATGATAAAATGGTAGACCTAAATCCAATATCATGAAAAATCATAATAAATGCAAATAGAGAAAATAGGCTGATTAGAAGTAGAGATTGACAAACTGGGTAAATGACAAAATCCAACTCTTTGCTGTCTGTAAGCAACCCATTTTAAATGTAAAGACACATAGATTAAAAGTGAATGGATAAATTCCCATATAACATGCAAATAGTGAACATCAAATGGCTGGATTGGCTATATTGATAGTAGATAAAATAGACTTTAAGATAAAGAGGTCAAGAGAAACATTATAGTGCTAAAATGGTTCATAACTGAGCAATCGTAAGGATGCATGCTTGTAATAATGGAACTTCAAGGGGCGCCTGGGTGGCGCAGTCGGCTAAGCGTCCGACTTCAGCCAGGTCACGATCTCACGGTCCGTGAGTTCGAGCCCCGCGTCGGGCTCTGGGCTGATGGCTCAGAGCCTGGAGCCTGTTTCCAATTCTGTGTCTCCCTCTCTGTCTGCCCCTCCCCCGTTCATGCTCTGTCTCTCTCTGTCCCAAAAATAAATGTTGAAAAAAAAAAATTAAAAAAAAAAAATGGAACTTCAAAATACACGAAGCAAAAATTGACAGATTTAAAGGGAGAGAGAGACATATCTGTAACCATTAGAAAAGTAACACTGTCAGCAGTGAATAGAACACCTAGACAAGAATACAGGTAAAATGAGCAGCCGTGAATAACACTATCAACCATTTTGATCCAATATTTTTACAACAGTGCGCAACATCTACAGAATATACACTCTTTCGAAGTGCATATAATACATTCATCCAGACAGACTGTATCTTGGGTCAAAAAACAAGTCTCAGTAAATTTATAAGGAATGAAATTATATGGAGTATATTTTCTGCCTTATCATCGAATTGAATTTTAAAAACAGTAGGCCAAATTATGGAAACAGTCCAAGTGTCTATCGACTGATGAATGGATAAAGAAATGTAGTGCAGGGGCGCCTGGGTGGCTCAGTCGGTTAAGCGTCTGACTTTGGCTCAGGTTGCGATCTTGCGGTCCACGAATTCGAGCCCCGCGTCGGGCTCTGGACTGATGGCTCAGAGCCTGGAGCCTGCTTCCGATTCTGTGTCTCCCTCTCTCTCTGCCCCTCCCCCGTTCATGCTGTGTCTCTCTCTGTCTCAAAAATAAATAAACGTTTAAAAAAAAAAAAAAAGAAATGTAGTGCATGCAAACAAGTGCGCATGCACTCACACACAATGGAATATTGCTCAGCCATAAAAAAGAATGAAATCTTGCCCTTGACCACAACATGGATGGAGCTAGAGAGTATTATGCTAACTGAAATAAGTCAGAAAAAGACAAATAGCATATGATTTCATTCATGTGAAATTTGAAAAACAAAACAAATGAGCAAAGAGAAAAGAAAAAGAGAGAGAGAGGCAAACCAAGAAATAGACTCTTCTTGATAGAGAACCAACTGTTGGTTGCCACAAGAGATGGGTGGGGGATGGGTTGAAATAGGTGATGAGGGATTAAGGAGGCCATTTGTCATGATGAGCACTGGGTGATGTATGGACGTGTTGAATCACTATATTGTACATCTACAACTAATATAACAATGTATGTTAACTAACTAGAATTTAAATAAAAACTTGAAAAAAAGAAACTAAAAACATAAGATATCTAGGGACACCTGTGCGACTCAGTCGGTTGAGCATCTGACTCTTGATTTCTTTCACAGATACACTTCTGCAAATGTCTTACATACTCTTTCAAGCCTTTGTGCATATCTGTTCACCTGCTTCTGTCCCTAATTGGTTTGTAAAGCATCCCCCCAAAAGACTATTACCATGCAAAATCACTCTAAACAGCCCATATTGTTTGTCTCTCTAGCCAAGTCCAGCTTAACATTTCATCCTCTCCAAACATAAAAGATGGGAAAAAGAAGTCTTCTGTAGCTGTTACTCTTGTTTTATTCCCTCATCCCCAGCTTTTCTGAGTGATTTCTTTTATTGAATATTTTTACTCTAAACAGCGAACCAGAAACAGAAGATGTCACAAAACCACTGTATAGTTTGATGAACTTATTCTAAGACAAATACCACCCAGGTCAACAAATATAACTGCTCCTCAGTCCAGAACCTCCCCTGTTTCTCCATCCTGATCATATATCCTTTGTCCCCTCAATAGTGCCGGTTATCCTGACTTTATAGTATTCACTTTTATTTTTTATAGTTTTATCACCCTACTTACTGTGTGTACTTAGACACTACAGCTTAGTACCTCCAACTTTTATTATATATCTATATATAATATATATTATATATATAAATGTATGTATAACATAAACATACACAATTTAAAAATATGTATATAAATAGATATAATATGTATTTACATATATATTTCTTCTAAGACTTAAGTATATATATGTATATATGTATGTATTTCTTTTAAGTCTCTTTAATCTACACATTTCCTGCCATTCAAGGTACTTGACCTGTAGAATTTCCTACAGTCTGTCTGGATTTGGTTGATTGCAATTCCATGATCTGTTTCTTCAGCATGTTCCTTTGTCCTCTGTGATTCTTGCAAATTGCCAGCTGGTTCAGAGGCTCGGTGAAACTAATGTTCAATCACTTTGGCAAGACTATAACTACTATTGTTCTTTCATCAGGAGACACATAATACCTGTTCTCTCTCTCTCTTTCTCTGTATTGTTAGCAGCCATTGATGATCATTGCCTAGATCTTAATTCATTGGGGTTATCGATTGGTGATATATTCTACTTTTTAAATTTATTTGTTAAAATACATTTTTATTTTTTAACATTTTTTTCTTTTTTTTTTTAAGTTTATTTATTTTGAGAGAGAGAGAGAGAGTGAGTGTGAGGAGGGGGAGGGGCAGAGAGAGAGAGAGGATCCCAAGCAGGCTCCACGCTGTCAGTGCAGAGCCCAACATGGGGCTTGATCTTGCAAACCTTGAGATCACAACCTGAGCCAAAATCACTGGCTGGCCGCTTAACCAACTGAGCCACCCAGGTGGCCCTACATTTGATTGTTGAAAGCAAGTCACAAGGCCTGCTCAGATCCACAGGGTGGAAGGAAAAATTCCAGCTCTCCATGGGAAGACCTGGGAAGGGTTGGTCACCATATTTAATCTGTCCCACTTATTTTGTAAATATCTTCCATGCTTTTTTGGTTTTGCTGGTCTAGTGCCTCTGTTTTTACGTGGTAATTCAGAGAGATTCAAAGATGATGTCACCACCCCTATCTTGTTGGAATCCTCCCTCTGAATCATTTCTTAATCAACTTACTCTGTGTAACAAGCCTCATGCAAACAAGGAAGTGTCTAGCAGGGGCGTGGCCAGGAGTTTTACTGCTGCATGTTCTGTACTTGACTTGTTAAGAGTTGCAGGCTTTGATCCCTTATTACTGGCCTTTTCTTCAAGGTTTCCACAGAAGCATGACTCCTTGCGCTCTCAGATCCAGAAGGCCTTCTGGGTGCCCAGATGGTTCCTCCAGGGCTCATTGTGCTGGGGCCATCCTGTGTTCCTGACAGAACTGTCCCTCCTTTCATGGGGCCTCAGATCTGGTCCATGAAACCAGGCCGGGAATCTCTTGCCATAGCGCCCTGTCCGTTTCAGTCAATATATGTCTACCGACTCCTTCCTGCTGCCTCACCACCCCCCTACGTGATAGGTATGCAGCTCCTCCCTGAAGGCCCTTTGACCTCCGAGTGAATCAAGTCACCGAAGACACACTTGCTTCCCAACCCATGCAGCTGCACTAGCCCACCCATTTACTAAATAGAGCCAAACTGAATCTCACTGGAGGCTCAACAGGGACATACTCATTCATACATTTAGAAAGACCACCCCATCCAAGATTTTATTACTATTTATCTATATATTTTTCAGATGACTTCAAGTATGGCTTTATGTCATAGATTTAAACATTTAATTCAGCTGGAATATGTTTTGGTATATTAGAAGTCAGACTCTAACTTTCCTACCAAATACTTAAGCACATGTAGTTAAACTATCTTGAGTAAACTCTTTCCCCCACTCATTTGAAATAGCATCACTTTTTCCTTTACCAAATTCTCAGATACACACACCCCATCCTCGGATCTCTCCCTGGGCTCTCATCTCTCTTTTCTTACTCTGACTCCTGACAGTTCCTGTGTGGCACTTCATTAGAACATCTTAGTGCCTTGATTAATTATACTTTTACAATACATTTTCATGTCTTATTTTAGTGCTCTCTATTCTTTTCCTCCCACCCCTCTCCAGGTAACTCTGTCTCTCGTATTGATTTGGGTCATCCCTCTCTCTGGGCTTCTTACCTGCCCACCTATAAACAGGTTCTTTAAATTTTTTTTTTTCAACGTTTATTTAATTTTTGGACAGAGAGAGACAGAGCATGAACGGGGGAGGGGCAGAGAGAGAGGGAGACACAGAATCCGAAACAGGCTCCAGGCTCTGAGCTGTCAGCACAGAGCCCGATGCGGGGCTCGAACTCACGGACCGCGAGATCGTGACCTGGCTGAAGTCGGATGCTTAACCGACTGCGCCACCCAGGCGCCCCAACATGTTCTTGTCTCACATGTTAAAACAAGGCAGCAGCATACCCTTGAATCCTTGTGTTTCCTTGCTACCTCCGTGCTTTCCATAGGCGGGTTCTGCTGAGGAGTTGTGTTCCCTCTGTCTCCACCACCTCCACTGTGCTGACTTCAACAAGACTGAGTTCTCCCTGTGTTCACTAGTGATATTTTAATTGCTGACTTCAGGAAATACTTTATTCCTTTTCTTACTTGGTTTTTGGCTTTTTGGTTTTTGTTTTGCTGGAGAAGGAAGACTGTGTTGACCACTTTTGTCTTCTCAAAACTCTTTCCTCTCCATTCTCCTGCCTCAGCCTGCTTAGAGTCTCCTCTCTCTTAGAGGCAGTTCCTTCTCAGGCTTCTTATCTGTCTTCTATTCCGTTGTTAGCCCGGTCAAAGTTCGTGTTCCATGGAGTTCCATGCTTGACTCTCTTTATGCTCATTCTCTCCGATTTCATCTCTGTCTATGGCTTCAATCTGAAGGTTGATTCTAGATTCCCAATCCAGTGCCTTTCATATTTCTGATTATCTACTGAATGGCACCAGCAGGATATCCCATCAAGTGCATCAAGGGAAGAGTCTCTTATCCTTCCATCCTTCCCTACACATCTGCTCAGGTTTATCTCAGATGATGACCTTACTATTCATCTGATCTCCGGACCAGGAAACCTGAGCCTCCTGTGCAGCTCCTTCCCTCTTCAGTTCCTCCCACATCTGGAAGAGAAGGAAACCTGCTTTGCCTTGAAACAAGCTTAGATTCCAATCTTGACTCTGCTTCCCTGTTGTCACATGCCTTAAGTGAGCTCCTTAGCCTTTCAGAGCCTCTGTCTCCATTCCATGAAAGTGGAATGATGATGGTACCTACCTTGAAGGGCTGTTCAGAGGTTAAATGAGATGGTGTGTGTGTAACTCAGCCCTGACTCAGCACCCAGGCTCTACAAAGGCTGGTTTCCTTCCTAATCATTGCTGTTTAAATGTTGTCCAGATCAGTTTCTTTCTCTCTGTTTTTGTTTTTTGTTTGTTTGTTTTTTCCTGCTGATCTTTCCATTCTGGCCACGTCCTCTCTTGTCTGGACTTTTCCAGCAGCCGCCCCATTGTCCCCCTTCCTTAAGTCTTATCCCCTCTCCCATCTGTACACCACACATGGGTTAGTTCTTTCTGTCTCTTCACTCTCTCTTCCCCACATCTGGGCCTGCTTCAGAACCTTACTGGATAAAATGCATCTCCCTCAGCACGGCTTTCAGTCCTCTTGAACAGCCAGCCCTGGCCAACTTTCCCATCTTCCCCTTTGCCTGTGTCCATGCTCCATGCTCCACTCTGCCCGTAGAGCTTGCTGCACCTCTAACGTGCCATGGTATTTCTCTTGCATGCTTTTTCGTGCTCTGGACTTTTTGTCTACCTTGGAATTCTCCTCCCTTTCCCATTGCCCCTATCCCAGCCCCTGACTCTGAATGGCTGGCAACCTCCTTCTTATTATTCAAAGCCTAGCTCAGTCCCACCTGCTGAAACTCTGAACCAACTTAAGTGATGGTTGGTCCTTCCAAGTCCCTTTGCTTTGCCCTCCTTCATGTATTCTTGTAGGGAACTCTGTAGTCACAGTGTGTTCAACTATTTGTTGCATGCCATTCCCTACCCTCACTCTCAAATGACTGGAAGCCTCCTTAGAGAACCTAAAGAGCTTAGGCTGTGAAGGCAGACTGGACAGATTCAAAATCTTGCTTGCTTACTACTTACTTGCTTATTTGGTGACATTGGACAAGTTACTTAACCTATTTGAGCCTCAGTTTTTTCTTTTCTTTTCTTTTTTAATGTTCATATATTTAATTTGACAGAGAGAGAACTCAAAGAGTAGGGAAGTGTCAGAGAGAGAGAGAGAGAGAGAGAGATACCTAAGCAGGCTCTGCACTGTCAGCACAGAGCCCCATGCTGGGCTTGGATTCCACAGTGAGACCATGACCTGAGAAATCAAGAGTCAGACCCTTAACCGACTAAGCCATCTAGGGGCCCCTCAGTTTTGTCACTTATGAAACAGTAATAGTACCACAATGCTTGCCTCACATTAAATGCTCAATAAATAGGAACGCCTGAGTGGCTTAGTCAGTTATGCGACAGACTCTTGATTTCAGTTCAGGTCATGATCTCACGGTTCATGAGATGGGAGCCCCGTTTCGGGCTCTGTGCTGAGAGTGGAGCCTGCTTGGGATTCTCTCTCCCCCTCTCTCTGCCCCTTCCCTACTCTCTCTCTTTCAAAATAAATAAATAAACTTTAAAAAATGCTCAATAAATATTGCTTGTTGCTACCACCATTGTTATTTTTTTGTTACTATCATTTCTTATATATTATTTTTATTACTAACATTATTATTAGAAATGAGAGTGTCTTTTTTTATGCATGACTTTTACTTAAAAATCTTTTAATTAAAAAAATTGAGGTATACGGGGCGCCTGGGTGGCGCAGTCGGTTAAGCATCCGACTTCAGCCAGGTCACGATCTCGCGGTCCGTGAGTTCGAGCCCCGCGTCAGGCTCTGGGCTGATGGCTCAGAGCCTGGAGCCTGTTTCGGATTCTGTGTCTCCCTCTTTCTCTGCCCCTCCCCCGTTCATGCTCTGTCTCTCTCTGTCCCAAAAATAAATAAACGTTTAAAAAAAAAATTAAAAAAAAATTGAGGTATAATTGACTCATTATATTAGTTTTGGGTGTATAGTGTAATTTGGTATTTGTATATATTGCAAATATGTGTATATATATATATATAATGTATAACAGTATAAGAAGTCTAATTAACCTCCGTGACCATATGTAGTTACAAATTTGTGTGTGTGATAAGAACTTTTAAGATCCATTCTCTGAGCAACTTTAAAGTATGTATTATTAACTATAGGCATCATGCTGTATATTTTATCCCTATGACTTATATATTTTATAACTGGAAGTTTATACATTTTGACCTCCCTCACCCATCACCCATACTCTACCTCCTGCCTTTGGCAACTACTAATCTATTCTCTGTATCTTTGAGCTTGGTTTGTTTTCTTTTTTTCTGGTTCTACACATAAGTGAGATCATATGATATTTATTTGTCTTTCTCTGTCTGACTTACTTCAATTAGTTTAATGCCCTGATGTTTCACTGATGTTGTTGCAAGTGGCAATATTTCCTTTTTTTTTTTTTTACAGATGAATAACATTCTATTGTGTGTATGTGTAACACATTTTTTAATGCATTTATCTATTGGTGGATACTTATATTGTTTGCATGTCTTGGCTATTGTAAGTAATACTACAAAGAACATGGGGGTGAGTATATATTTTTGAGTTAATGTTTGCATTTTCTTCAGATAAGTACCCAGAAGTCAAATTGCTGGATCATATGCCAATTCTGTTTTTAATGTTTTGAGGAACCTCCATAGTGTTTTCCACAGTGGCTATACCAATTTGCATTTCCACCAACAGTGCAGAAGGGTTCCTCCCTTTTCTCTACATCCTCACCAACAAGTTTTTGGTGGAGTCTTTAAAGTTTTCTGTATATAGTATCATGTCATCTGCAAATAGTGACAGTTATACTTCCTATTTTCTAATTTGAATACCTTTTATTTCTTTTTCTTGCCTAATTGCTCTTGCTAGGACTTCTGAGACTGTTGAATGAAGTGATGAGTGTGACCATCCTTCTCCACTTCCTGATCTTAGAGGGAACACTTTCAGCTTCTCACCACTGAGTATGATGTTAGTTTTTATCTATATATAATCTTTGATTTGCCATATATAATTTTTATTATGTTAAGGTGTGTTCCTTCTATAATCATTTTGTTGAGAGGTATTTTTTAATCATAAATAGATGCTGATGTTTGTCAGATGGTTTTTTTTTGCATCTTTTGAGTTTATAATGTGTTTTTTGAGATGATCATATTTTTATCCTTCATTTTGTTAATGTAGTGTAGCACATTGGTTTGCAAATGTTGAACTGTCCTTGCATCCCACTTGATCATGGTGCATGATCCTTTTAATGCATTAATTAATAAATTTGGTTTGCTAATATTTTGTTGAGGATTTTTGCATCTGTATTCATTAGTTATTGGCCTATGGTTTTGCGTTCTCGTGAATTTTCTTTTCTTTGTTATTATCTGGTTTTGCTTTTAGGGTAATGTTAGCACTGTAAGAAAAGTTTGGAAGTGTTCCCTACGCTTCTGTTTTTTAGCAGAGTTTGAGAAGGATTGGTATTAATTCTTTAAGTGTTTGGTAGAATTCACCAGCAAAGCCATCTGGTCCTGGACTTTTATTTGCTGGGAGGTGAGAATATCTTACTCATCTTTATATTGCCAACCTCTGGGACAATGCCTGGCTCATAGTGGATCATGATAAATATTTGTTTAAGGGTGAGTTAATAATATTAGCTAATGTTTATTGAGTATTTGCTCTTTTCTGAGTACATGCAGAACACTTTGGATGCATTATCTCATTAGTCTTCGTAATTCTGTAAGATATCAACTGTTACTTTGTTCATTTAGCAAACAAGGAGACCAAGAAAACTGGTTCAGAGACTACATGACTAGATTAAAATCACACAATAAATAAGTAGCAGAGCCAATATCTGACTTCTCAGCTAGGCTGCGGTTGCTGTGTAATCATGGGCAAGTCACTTTTCCTCTCTGGTACTTCTCTTCCTCATCTGAGACTGATGGGGCAAACTGGACCATCTCTAAAGACCCTTCCACCTCTCCTACTCTTTTATTCCATGAAAAGTAGAAGACAGGGGTGCCTGGCTGGCTCAGTTGGTAGAGCATGTGACTGACTCCTGACATCAAGGTTTTGAGTTTAAGCCCCACATTGGGCATAGAGCTTACTTTTAAAAAAGAACATAAAAAAGGTGTGTGTGTTGGGGGGTGGTGCCTGGGTGGCCCAGTCAGTTAAGTGTCTGACTTGGAACCAGGTCATGATCTCACCATTCACGAGTTCGAGTCCCGCTTTGGGCTCTGTGCTGACAGCTCAGAGCCTGGAGCCTGCTTCAGATTCTGTGTCTCCTTCTCTCTCTGCTCTTCCCCTGCTTGCTCTCTCTCTCTCTCTCTCTCTCTCTCTCTCTCAAAAACAAATTAAGACATTAAAAAATAAAATAAAATGAAATAAAATAAAGAAGAAGTAGAAGACAAAGTTGTAGCAAATGCCATGTAATGAAAATCTCCTTAATAAAAAGACTTTCTACTTCCAGTTAGTGTACCATTTCTCTCCAAATAAGAATTATTACATTGAATTTTTTGTTGAATCAAAGAGCTTTGATGGTTTCTTGGAGTTCATTTTCTTGGTATTCGGCTAACCCAGTAGACAGGGACCTTGCTTGAGCACATTTTTAATTGCCAGCCTTACTTGGAACCCACTCTGGCCAGCTGAGGCAGAAATGGAAATTTATTAAAGAATATTAGGTGGTTCACAGTTTCTCTAGAGGCTGAGGAATATCAGACTGAGACTAGGGACAAGGCCTAAGCCATGCTGATGAACTGCAGGAGCTTCTGGGTTGCCATGGCCAGACAGGCCATGGTACTGACTCCTGTAGGTTTTCTTCACTCACTTAGGATCCCTGGCGGATGTGAAAATTAAACTCACAAGACAGATTAGGAGAAAGCCACACCATGGTACTGACTCCTGGAGGCCCGAGCCTCCCCTGTGGCTGCCCCCATGAACCACACGGTCAGGCTGCTATCTTCACGTCACAATGGATTCTGTGTGTTACTCTTGTGAATAGAAGGCTCTCTGGCTCCTGTCTGATTAGGGGAGACTGGTCACACATCTGCACTCTATCTTCAAGTGAAGGCAGGATATGGGCATTTTCTTCTACCTCTGCGAAGCAGGACTTATGATGTGGACAACTTCCTAAACTGGAAAGCATCCAGAAGGTACAGGATGAACACACCCACTGGGATAATAGGCCACTACATAGGTTTATTATACTGGCTTGAGGAAATCAGCTGGACCTTATCATGTAGGTGTGTGTCTTAAAGCTCAGAATCTCTTTGAATCCAGACATTGAAATACTAGCTGCTAACATTCACTTTCTGCCAGGCCTTATTCTAAGCTATGTGCACACGTTTTCCATTTAGGCCTCACAAAAATCTTGAGAAGTTTCTGTTATTATCCCCGGTGTGCATCATTAATGTCATCTCACAGTTGGGGAAACTGAGGCACACAGAGGAAGTACTGTGTCTTTTACCACTCAGCTAATAGGTTTTAGAACATGGAATTGAGCCCGGTGAGCCCCTGCACCATTCTGCCTCCAGGAAAGAGGTTTACGGGGTTGAAGATCAAACCCTGATACCGGGTCACCACTGGCAGTGGCCATCCCGAGGTCTAAATTTAGAATGTGCCACAACCAAACAGAATTTCCCAGGGAACTAACAATGACCAGATTTGTAAGAATAATTATGTGTATTTCTCCTAATATTTTTGATGTCAGTAGGTTTCAGAAACTGGGATGCCCTTTCATCTAGTTAAAATTGAAGGCTTGCGGGGTGCCTGAATGGCTCAGTTGGTTAAGCCACCAGCTCCATCTCAGCTCACGTCTTGATTTCAGGGTTGTGAGCTCAAGTCCCACACTGGGCTCTGTGCTGGGCATGAAGCCTATTTAAAAAAAAACTCAAGGCTTGAAAATGCTTGGTGTCTTTGTCCTTCTTCACCACAGTGTGCTGGGAAATGGTCTCAATGGAAAAATATCGCATAAACTCAGCTCCCAGGGTCCTCACTTAGTGCCATATTGGTGCCTCAACTGGAGACTTGCTGTAAAATTCTGGAAACCTTATGCAGGGGAAGAAAAGAGGTTTTCTTCACTCACTTAGGATCCCTGGCGGATGTGAAAATTAAACTCACAAGACAGATTAGGAGAAAAGCATACAGATTTATTTAATATAAGTTTTACATGACACAGGAGCCTTCAGAAGGAAATGAAGCCCTGAAGAAACCAGTTAAACCTGCATGTTTTTATGCTGGGCTTGATGAAGTGTGGGCAGTTGTTTAGAGATGTGATAGAACAGAGAATATGAGGTAAGCGTAGCAAACTGGGGGACACTTAGCAAGGCCTGTTTGTTCGGATTCTCCCCCATGATCCTTCATCCTGGAAATAAGGATGCTCCTTTCTTCTGGGTATAGAGAGGGCACCTCTCTCACATCAGGGTCTTAAGACTTGCTTCAGGGAGAAGGGTGAAGGGCAGGTCAGAGAGAACTTTATGCTTCTGCTATTTTTTAGCATTCCTTCAGCTTAAAATTGTGAATATGTGTGGTGCCAAAGTGTGGAGTAGGAAGTCCCGATCCCTGTCGCTTGATAGAAACAGTTCCTGTTCCTACCCCTTCACATGTATCCTTGTATCTTTTTCAGACAGAATCAGCAGCCTCTTTGGAGAAACAAATATTTGAAACGAAACAACCCCACCTCCCACCTTGCCATAAATACACGAGCGTAAACTCTGGTTGTGAAATTCAATGCTTATTTGGCCTGAGGCTAAATCATAAAGGAGTTTTACGGCCCCATTCAGGATGGAGATGAATGCACAAATGAAAATACACATACTTGCGGAACACACACAATTAATGATGGCCCGAGGGGAACATCCTCCCTCCCTAGGCCGACAGCTCTCTCACTTGATACTAGTTAGAGAGAACTGGCAGGAGGCAGGAGGGAGGGGATGCCGCTGCTTCAGTGTGAGATGACAGCTAAAGCCAGGAGGGGAAGGAAGTGAGAGGAGAGGCCAGAGCAGAGGGCCATAATTGCATTATGAATTCCTGCCTATTCTGAGCAGATTGTCCCCAAATTTGTCATTAAAAGTGCAATTTCCTCTCTGAGAAGTGTCTTTCCAAGAATCCCAGGAAAGATGATGAGAACAGGAAGTAGGGTATCCAATTATTCATGTTGGTAATGAACTTTATTCTGTATTCATTATTTATGAATGCTGTATTCTGCCGAAACTTTGTTTAGTAATAAAGTTCATATTGCTTCCCCCCCACTTTTTTGTGGGTTTGTCCAACAGACGCTTATCGATTGTCCACTAAGTGGGGACACTGGGTGTACCAAAGAGGTCCTGGCTCTGCCCTTAGATGCTTACATTCTGTGAAGAGGGTCAGACATTAAGCATCTAGTTGCAGCTATGTCGTCCCCAGGTTGGTGCATGCTGTAGCAAATCAAAGGATGTGAGGAGAGCAGGTAACAGGTGCAGCCGACCAGGGAGACTAAGCTGGGAAGTGACATGTGAGTTGAAACTAAGGGAGAAGAGGACGAAAACTAGGAACAAGAGGGAAAGCAGAAAAGGCAATCTGATGCAAGGAATGTGTGAAAGGTATAGAAGTGGCTTCCAAGCATGGGTTTATCAGGTCTCTTCTCATCATCCTTGTGTTAACTACATGAGAGTTTATCTAAGTGTTATTTACAAGTTACGTGTATCAGACTCACTGGGATGCATGTTAAGAATTCACATTCCTAGGTTCCACATCAGGCCACTAAGTCAGAATCTATAAGAGCAGGGTCCAGCCATCTGCAATTTAAATTCAGAACACACTTCTTCCACCGGGTGATTCTTAGACATATTCACTTTGATTTGAGTCACTTCCTAGTAGTACATGGAGCTTAAAACTCTTTCAAAAGGGCTTCTGCTTATGATCCCTTTGATCCCACTGCAACCTTGTATAGTACACAAGCTAAGTATCATTATTCCACTATTACAGGTGAGAAAATAGAGAAAGGTGCGGGGGTGCCTGGGTGGCTCAGTCAGTTGAGCATTCGACTTCTGTCCACATACGATCTGAAGGTTCGTGGGTTCAAGTCCTGCTTCAGGCTTGGTGCTGTCAATGTTGGGCCTGCTTTGGGTCCTCTGCCCCTCCTCCCACTCCAAAATAGATAAACATTAAAAAAAACAAGAACAGAGAAAGGTGTAGAGGTTGACCCACTCAACAATGTGCCTTGTACCCTTCTCCTTATACCATACTGTGTCCCAGAGGTGGATTGCAATTACATCCGCTTTGCAAATGTGATATATCCAGGAGTGGATTGTAAGCTTGAGGGCATACTTATTTTTCCCTCACGTTGAGGGAATACTGTTTGTGACATATCACCTTGTAGTTCAGCAGATCTGAAGTCAGAGAGATGTGGGGTCTCGTCCCAGCTCAGCTGCTCACTAGCCATGTGACCTTGAACATGTTACCTAACCATTTGGTACCTCAATTACCTTGTTTGTTAAGTAAGGATAAATAATTATGGCTACGTCAGTGAGTTATTATCAGGATTAAAACACTGTGTGTAAAACACTAAGTGCAGAGATTTTGTATACTTAGTTCTTTAAAAAAAAAAAAGGAAACTGTTGTATCTATGACATTTAGGACACACATATTTAGTAGTGTTGCCAACTAACTGAAACCCAGATAAAAATCGTCAGAGAAGTCACACGTGGAAGGTTTAAATAACGCTATAAGTCATCTAGGCAAAAACATTTGAGACAACCCAGTATCAGTGAGCACATCTAGCAGCCAAATCTTGGTTTCTAAATACCATTTCTCACTAAAAGAAACCAGCTCTTCTTGGAGAAATGCTGATTTAAGGTCTGGAGAAGAGAGACTACAAGGCAAATTGGCAACATTTTATTGTGTCACAAAGTAATGAAGTGCTCAAAGACTTATAAGGATGTGTCAAAAAGATAGATGAGCTGAACCAACCTGGCTTACATTTAACAAATTTGGGACAGTTTAAGCATCAGAAAAATAGTGATAGTGATGTTGACTACAACATGTTGAGTAAAAACAACAACAAGAAATCCATGAGTTCGTAGTGGTTATTAAGAAGATGGGATAGAACAAGGAAAGCTTTTTTTTTTTCTTTCTTTCTTTTTTTAAATTTTTTACTTTATTTTAGTGAGTGAGAAAGCATGTAACTGGAGGAGAAGGACAGGGGGAAAGAGAGAGAGAGAGAGAGAGAGAGAGAGAGAGAGAGAGAGAGAGAGAGAATCCTAAGCAGGTACCACACTTAGCACAGTGCCTGATGCGGGGTTTGATGTCACAAGCCTGGAACCATGACCTGAGCTGAAATCAAGACTTGGACGCTCAACTGATTGAGCCACCCAGGCGCCGCTGCTGCTGCTGCTGCTGCTGCTGCTGCTTCTTCTTCTTCTTCTTCTTCTCCTCCTCCTCCTCCTCCTCCTCCTCCTCCTCCTTCTCCTCCTTCTTCTTTTTTTAAACAAAACAACCACAATTTTATGTGGAAGGAATTATAGAGTTAGTAAAGTCAGAAAACTACTCTTTTAACATCAGTGCAATAATGGATTCAGGCAACGATCATCATTGGAGGTTGAAACCTTTTGTTAAATGTTGTTGGGAAACAAAATATTCACCTAGTCTAAAAGATCACTTGTATTAATATTATATACTTTAATATTATATGAAGAGAAAAATGTATCTTTCCTATGGTGAGATCTGGTAAATACCATCTATTCAAGTGACCAAATTTAGCATCACTGGTTATGAGACCAGTTGACATTATACAACTTCTGATGTAATGCAACAGGAAGTATACAACCTCACCCGTGTGGTATTATTGCCCAAATTGTCTAACCTGAATGAAATGATAGGAAACAATCAGACAGACCTACAAGGACATTTTCTAAGACAATCAACCTGTGCTTTTCAAAAATTTTACTGTTGTAAGGGATAAAAAGGGAAAAAAAAGATTTCCTTGAATCTACATTAATGTTCTAGAATTAATGTTGTACAATACAGATTAAAGGATGGTAATACATTATAATGTATATTCTTTGATTGGATCTTGGCTTTAAAAAGAGTCATACAACAACACAAATATTCAGCAACTGATGAATGGGTAAACAAAATGTGATACTTCTATGCAATGTGATGTAATTCAGCTTGAAAAAGGAAAGAAGTACCAATATGTGCTAGAACATAAATGAACTTTTAAAACATTATGCTAAGAGAAAGAAGCTAGACACAAAAACCCCCACATATTTTATGTTTCCTGTTCCATAAAATTTCCAGAATAGGCAAGTTGATAGTGACAGAAAGTAGACTAGTGGTTGCCAATGGCCAAGGGCGGGGAGAATGGGGAGTGACTGTTAATAAGTTAATGGGTTTCTTGGATGATGAAAATGTTCTGGGATTAGATGGTGGGAATAGGTGAACAAACTTGTGAATATATTAAAAATCTAAACTGTACACTTTAAAAGAAGGGATTTTATGATGTGGAGATTATATGTCAATTAAAAAAGCTATTAAGACATTGGGACAATTGGGAAAATTTTAATATGAGCTATTAGATATTTTTCTAATGTTAAGTTTCTTGAATGTGATAATGGTATTATGGCTATATGGGATTATATTCTACCTTATAGGAAATATTTAGGGACATATTTAAGCATGGATTATTTAGGCCTAAAATGTCATGCTATTTGCACTTTCAAATGAATCAGAAAAAATAATGTAAATTTTTAAAAAAGTAATGTATTGCAGATATAGTAATGTTTTAACAGTTGGTGATCTAGGTAAAGGATATACATGGGTTTATTGTATTTTTTTTTATTTTAATTTTTTAATTTTTTAATGTTTATTTTTGAGAGAGACAGAGACAGAATGCGAGTGGGTTAGGGGCAGAGAGAGGGAAACACAGAATCCGAAGCAGGCTCCAGGCTCTGAGCTGTCAGCACAGAGCCTGACAAGGGGCTCGAACTCACAGAGCTGTGAGATCATGACTTGAGCCAAAGTCAGATGCTCAACCAACTGAGCCACCCAAGCACCTCAATTGTATTATTCTTATATCTTTTTTGTAGCTTGAGTTTTTCAAAATAAAAAGATGGTGGGGGGGCCACTTATTGAGTGTCTGTTACACGTCAGATAGGGAATGACAGATTCCTGTGGGATTGTGACAAAGAAATTAAGAATATCGAGCACAGCCTTTCCTCCTTTCTGAGTGAATCCTTAATGGGGAGTGAATTGTATGCTTCCCTTCAAAACATCTCTTGGTCCCACCATCCACAGAGACAGATAGTCAGGCTGTCTCTTTTCCAGGAAAGTAATTCTATGCTTGGGCTTCATAGGTAAAGGGGGTCCTCTATCATGTCTGACTTGATAGGATTAGCCGGGGGGTCTTAAAATCTCCCAGAGAGCTAGTGTTAACTAGTTAGTATTAACTGGTAGTGGTAACTAGTGAAATCAAAAGGGTGAGGAGATGCAAGTCAGTTAGGCATGAAAGCCTAGGAACTAGAAGGAAGAAGGAGGTGGGCATGGGCACATGTATTGGGGTAGGCAAATGGTCAAGGCCAGCAACCAAAGCTTGGCTTTGAGTTTGAGTAACAAGCAGGAAACAATGGGGAGCCAATGCCCTGGCCCCATTTACAGACTCTGAATAGTAAAAGTGATTCTTGGGAGCCTCCTTGTTCTGGCCTTGCTCTTGGCTGGTGGTTAGAAAAGGGGCTATGTCATGTCCCATATTGTCCTACCTACCCTTCTTACCCAAGGAATCATTGTCATCTGCTCAGCCAGTTTTTTTTTTTTTTTTTTTTTTTTTTTTTTTTTGCGTCTGTTCTATTATTTTCCTGTCAAGGATGTTAAGAGAGAGTCTGGTAGAGCTGAGCTAGTATTTACTCTTAGATTGAGATGGGAGATCTCTTTCAGTTTGGAGCAGGGTTTGGGGATATAGAAATGGTGCTGTGGCAGCAACAACAGAAGCGAGTTTTTGTGAGGCTAACTGGGGAGGGTGGGGGAAGGCTGCATTTCTGCTTCACCCCTGACCACTAGTGCCTTCTGTTTTTAAAACAGACGTGCTTCATCCTTCCCAGAGCGTGGGCCAACCATGGGAACTCAAAATGCAAAGTCCCAGCCCGGGAAATTAAGCTGCAAGAGCTCAATGCCTAAAAAATATTGACTGTTTCTTTTTTTAAGCTAATATTCCAAATTTCTTATGAAAGTCAACTTAGACATCCAGGACACAGGAAACAAGGCAAGAGGCCACAGCCAGCTGCCTCAGAGGACCCAGGACACTTTCTTAATAACATCCAGATGGTTCCAGAGAAATTGTTAACATCTTGAAAGAAAAAAATCAGCTGCAGGAGAAATGAGATTCAAGTGGTTTAGGAAGGACAGCCTGGAGGAGAGTCCCAAGGGACTGAGAGAGCGTCTGAAATAGAAGCCTCTGTCGTGGGTTACTGCTTCCTGTGGCAAGGCTGGAGGGGAGTGGGTGTAAAAATCTAGAGCTTCTAGTGGAGCTTTGGGGTTGGCAAGAGAGCCTCAACGGAACTGCCCTTCTGGTCATGTTAATCCATTCACTAAACTGGGTTTGCAATAACTTTTTACATTAATAATTTTTCTTCTGTTTTAGAGAGGACTATTTGCTTCTCAGTCTGCTGTATCTATTAGGCTCTACAGGGCTGGTGCTCAGAGCTCACAGGCCTATGGCGATATTTAACACTTAAAAAAAAAATTACATATGTGGTATATTTATACTCATGTATATGGTGTATAGATACATAGCAAAATATAAATGTATTTTCCAGCATATGAAAAGCCCACAGAATTTAAATTAGTATTGTCTGATTAAACGCCCATAATAGATAATATCAGGTCCTCTTAGTTCCTAAGTTTAGAGTCCATTAAAACTTTATTTCATTTGAAAATAATTTGTACATTAGATTTACTCTAATTTGTATGTTAGATTTACTCATTTCCCCAGCATTGTTTAGACATGGGTTCTTTAGAGCCAAGTAATTTTAAAAGTGAAATTTAAAAATGTTTTCATTATTTTACTAGGGAAAGAAACTTACATCTTTAACATGAGATGTATTTTGTAATATGTTTACACAAGGAGGGAAGGGCATGGCGTCCTCAAATGAAAAATCAGGAGTCCAGGGGCCTCTGAAGGCCTTAACCCAGTCCTAGTTCTCTAAAGAGGTGTGTGTTTCTTCCTCTCCTCTCAGTCGCCTTCCCCCAAGGAAGAGGAAATGGCTTGTTTGTGGAATGTAACTGTTTGCACGCAAATCTCTTATTTGGAACCAAAAGTGGGGGGAGAGGGACGCAGGAGCCACAGGCTCAGGGCTTGATCAGCATTCAGCAAGCCTGTGCATTTTCCACTCCCCCAACAGGTATCTCTTACCTGGGTCACTTCAAAGCCCATTAGAAGAGCCTCCTGCCCCCCACCCTGTCTGAGGGTTTCCCCCGCTTTAACAGGATTCCGCTCCTTTGTCTGACGGTGACAATAGGAGATGAGAGCTGGAAGGGCCAGAGGGGGGGTGGGTGTCGAGGTCCAGTTGCCTGGCTTTCCTTGCATTTTCCACATCCTAAATCAGGAAGTATGCAGGAGTGGGGAGTGAACAGTCAGAATGTACACATCCTGGAACTTTGGTCTGAAATGCCTAAGTATTTAGTGTAAAAAAAAAGGATGTATAATTGACAAAACAAAAACACCTAATAACAGGAGCTAGAATTTTCTGCAACAAGCAACATTACCAAAGAAAGACCAGCCAAGGCAGCCCAGAGCTGGTTATGGAGCATTAACCAGGTAAACTCATTAGATGGAGCCATCTCTTTCCTTTGGGAGAACATTGACATTTAAGTTTTGGCTTCTTGGGATTCAGCTGGAGGACTCTTCGGTGGAATGCAATGACTCCTTCCTTCCTCCCCAAACTGAAATCCGGGCTATTACAATTCCAAATGCACACATAATGCTGCCAAGTTTATAGGAAATTGGAATGACAGTGTAGGTTCCCACCACTAGGGATAGCAGAAGCTGAACGCTCAGAGAATAAGTAACATTTCCCTTGTGATTCCCAAATGCTCTATTTTTATTTTAAGAGGTTCTGTGTTTTCATTTAGTTTTGTGAACGGAGGAATCCATATGGAATTTTTACCAACTCCACTAAAATAAAAGCATGCAGCTTCTCAGCAGTGCCCTGAAATGTGCATAAAGATTCCCTGATAGGTTGGTAAGAATTGCAGACGTTCACTTTTGAAAATCTTTGAGAAATCATCAACTCATTTTCAATGGGTACCTTCCAGGCACATGGCAGAATACAGTATCAATTGCAAAATGCACGTATGAGAGACCTTGACTTTGACTTGGCATAGTTCATCATTCAAAAGGAGTTATAAGTAGCTGCTCTGAAATGAGCAGTGTGTGTGAATTTAATATAAATGAAATATAAACATATGTATTGTATTTAAAGTGCTGAATTTGGGGGAGGGGGGGTCCGAAATAATACAGGTATGTTTTTGCTGGTAATTTTCAGTCAGATTTCTGTTACTCCTCTATTCCCGATAGTCATAGGTTAATAACCATTTGAAACTATTGTATTCATTTGTTTGCTTATTTATGGTATTCCTCACAGCTTCTTTAACTTCTGACTCAGTCACCATGTTCCCTGTGTAACATAAGCTCCACAAAACAGGGAGCTTACTTATCATAATTCTGTACCTCCAGAACTAGAGTAGAGCCAGATTCATAATAGATGCTTAGTAAAAGGTTTTTCCTCTTCAGTCATTCAATAAATCAAAACTTTCCCTCTCTTTTGCTTTTGATAGATTACTTTTGAAAAAACCAAAGTGGGCTAATAGTGTTTATTTACTTGTGTGTGTGTGTGAGAGAGAGAGAGAGAGACAGAAAGACAGACAGACAGATGGAGTGTGAGAGGGGGAGGGGCAGAGAGAGAGGATGACACAGAATGTGAAGCAGGGTCCGGGCTCTGAGCTGTCAGCACAGAGCCCGACGCGGGCTCGAACTCACGAGCGGTGAGATCGTGACCTGAGCCGAAGTCAGACGCTTAACCGACTGAGGCACCCCGGCGCCCCTGAAGTGGGCTAATAATGAAAAACAACATTACGTATCTTTGTTTAGATGACTGGGTTTTCTGTTGTACCTATGGCTTCTTGTTTTGCTTTATGCTGCACACTCACTGGGCTGTGTGCAGCATCATTTGTTTTTCAGATATTTTGCTCTGTACCAGGTACCATTCTAGGGAGAATATATCCTGTATCCATGGGACTTACATTCCAAGGGGGAGAGGTGGACAGCAAAAACTTAATATATGTTTTGTCAAGTGGAGAAAAACATTGTGATGAAAAGTAAAGTAGGATAGGGAAGGTTTCTGATCCTGGGGCATTGGAGAGCTATGTGGATAGGAAGGAACAAACGTTGTAGACAGCTGGAGGAGGGGCAGTGTTCCGTGCTTGTGGAGGGGCCTGGAGGCTGGAGCTGAGCAAGGGGAGGGCGCAGGGGCAGGTGCGGGTCACAGTTTGCTTGGAGGCCTAGTATGGACGTGAAGTTGTATTCCACATGAAAGACAGAGGTTTTCAGTGGAAGTGATGAGAAATGGTTGGATTCTGATTGTGCTTTCAAGGTAGGGCCAAAGGATTTGCTCATGGTTTGGAGATGGGGTGTGAAGGGAGGAGCCAGGGAAGGCCCCAAAACCTTCAGACTGAGTCCTTGGCAGAGTACCCTGTGGCCATCAGTGAGATAGAGGAGCCTGAGAGATGCACATTTGGGAAGAACCCAACATTTGATTTCGGGTCGTGTCATAAGTTTGAGCACCTGGTAGAATCTGTGCGGCAGAGATCCAGGACGGGCACGATGACCCCTGAGTCCTAAATTGTCAAAGGGCCAACAGGATGTGGCCAAATGTGGGGTCAGCGTCAGGCTGCACAGATGCTCAAACGAAGTCGTCGCAAATCTTCAAGTCTGGAGGAGAGCTCTTCCAGGGTGACCAGGGAAATCTATCAAGGAGCCTCCGAGCCCCCACCTCTCTGAGTCACCCACAGGGGCCTGGGTTCGGCTTTTGCCTTCATGCTAATGTTCTGTTCCTGTATCTCTACACTCTTCTGCTATTTATCGATCAAAGGACCATAAGGTGACTTGTTTTAAACACAACACAGAGGTTAACTAAAGCGTTTAAGCATTTGACTTTTTACCACTTACTGGTGCCCACAGGATAAAACACACGAAAAAGCACCCTTATTCGAGTTCCTAGTGAAGAGCCGTCCTGTGTCTGAGAACCTGCAGTAAACGATAGGTACTGAGAGGCAGGGAGGCCTCAGGTCCCCTCTTTGCAGAGACTCACTGCACCACCGGTCTCTGGTAGTTCCAAGGATGGGTGGCCAGTAGGAATGTGCAGAGAGCCGGCCACTGTCTACTCTGAAAATATTTAGTTGTTCTTAACCTTGGGAGTCTCTCAAGTCCCGACTCATTTATGACTGTTGACACTACTATCCTTAGTCCCCAAGGATCCGGTGTAATCAGCTCTTGAATTCTTTTTTCCCTTGAACCTAAATTTGAAGCCTTACGGGCCTTTCCCATAGCATAAATAACATTCTATTCCAGGGCATATTGTCTCAGTCACAGGAAATAGTCTCTGAATTACATCACAGACCAGTTCTACCGCATTCTGTTGACGTTTATTGTACAACTATTGTGGGAATGACATGGTTCCTGTCCCCAGGAGCTGGTCTATCCCATCCATTTATAGAGATGGGGGGCACAAAGGTGAGTGAAATTCCAGGACATATTGCCATCCTTTCAATGTTGAAATACTAGCCAACCCCTTCTTTAAATGTTTTCCTAAGCTTATAAAGGTGAGTATATGGCAAAGCATGGTACTTTTCCTTATCTGTGCCATTTGTGAGGTGATAAATAAAATTCATCCTCGGTGGGGGGGGGGGGGCTGGGTGGCTCATTTAGTTAAGCATCCCACCTTGGCTTAGGTCATGATCTCACAGTTCATGAGTTCAAGCCCTGCATCGGGCGGTCTGCTGTCACCATGGAGCCCACTTCGGATCCTCTGTCCCCCTCTCTCTCCGCCCCTCCACTGCTCACATTCTTTGTCTCTCTCTGTCTCTCAAAAATAAATACATGAATGAATGAATGAATGAATGAATGAATGAATGAATAGTCTTTGGAAAGATTTGGGGTCATGGGAAGTAGTTTAGATCAATGTTGTAGCAACTGGTAGCCATCTCCACTGTCTACCCTTCCCTTGTTCCATGGTAATAACATAGAACCCCCCAATTTTAAGTGGTGCATGTATCCACATGGCCTTAAGACTGCATTTCTCAACCTCCCTTGCAGGTGGGCCATCAGAAAGAGTTCTGGCCCAAGTGATTAGGTTACAGTGTTTAGTGGCAGCTCCTAGAAACTCCTCTTAAGAGGTGTTATAATGTGTATACTCTGCCCCTTCTTCCTCATGGGTTCTTCCATCCTGGTCCCTGAAACGTGGAAGCTGCCGTCTTTGACCTCGAGGTTGAAGCTGTGCGTGACGGAGCAACAGGAGAGAAGGTGCAGCACAGCATGCCCTGACTGTCTTTGACATCTTCTGTATGAGAGGAAAAAGAAACGGTATTTGAGGCACTGTTATTTGAGATTTGCCAGTCACCACAGCTGAACTGAATCCCAACTAAGATGCCCAGCTAAATTTTGCTCTATTCTGGCTGCTCAGGGATGTGCCCCACAGCATCATTGTCAGTTGATGAGAACAAACCCATTCTGAGTCAGCAAATGAATCCCCAGGTGCTACCAGATACTGCACTATATCATCAAGATCATTCTCCACAAATTCCTAATGTAGTGAGCATCACTTACACCCATGTATCAGAAAGTGAAAAGAATGGATTCATATCTAATGTGATTTGAGCTCCCATGTTCCCCCATCTGCAAGGACTTGTCCCAGTGTATATACAATGTTGTCCTATACTTTTGTGTGTCTATCACTTGGATTCTAGGTGTAGATGAAGAGAGCCCGCAAAGGTTCTAAAGGCAGGGCCGCCTGGGTGGCTCAGTCAGTTAAGCGTCTGAATCTTGATTTCAGCTCAGGTCATGGTCTCATGGTTCCTGGGTTCGATCCCCGTGTCAGACTCAGCTCTGAGAGTGTGGAGCCTGCTTGGGATTGTCTCTCTCCCTCTCTCTCTGCCCCTACCCTGCTTGCATTCTTTCTCTCTCTAAAAATAAATGGGTAAACATTTTCAAAAAAAGTTTCTAAAGACAGATGAGAAGAACACCCTCCCACTACTTGAGGCTGATTTTATTATAGAAGTTAACACATGTAAAACATTCAGATGGTACAAAGCTGTATACAGTAAAATGTGCCCCTGTGCCCAGTCCTGCTACCTAAAAGTCACTATGTCAGAAGCTTTGGGGATAACCTAGAACTTTTCCATATATGGAGAGCCCTTCTTTTAAAAAAAATATGTAAATATATAAGTGTGTGTGTGTGTGTGTGTGTGTGTGTGTGTGTGTGTGTGTGTATAGGGAACATATCACACACACTCTAATATACTTTGTTTTTTTAAATTTAATAATAATTCTAAACATCTTTCCAACACCGCATATGCACATGACTTCTGTCCGATATATAGTGTCCCGCTGTGCAATAGATGTACCATAATTAATTTCATGGACATCGGTTTCCAGAGTTTTGCTGTTACAAACATTGCTACAACAAATTCACTGTATGTATCTTTGTGCATATGTACCAGTGCATCTGTAATGGTAATTTGTAGAATTGGAGTTGCTAGGGGAAGGGGGATGATATACATGTAACTTGCACCCTGTGCATTTACACTCCCATCGACAGTATAAAGGCTGCTTTTTAAACTCAGGTTCCAATCAGGAACCACAGTTTGACATTCACCTTATTTCCTGTTCACTTACTACTTTTGTTATTTGGGCTTGTGTTTAGAGAAAGCAAGACGTCAGACTTGTCAAGAGACAAATGAGAAGCAGGTGAGCAATCTGCTTCAGTACAATACGGTGTCTTGTTTAACGCACGATGTGAGCAACGGTTCCACTTCACTGCTGAAGAGATGCAATTGATTTTTTTCTGTTTTAAGGTATGAGCATATTGCACTCCGAAGAAATAAAATAGCTAACTCAAGAGCTTTGGGGAGAAAGGATCTGGGATGCAACTAAAAATATAAAGGCCATGCTTCTAGGTCCCAGGCTCCAGAGAAGCTATTGGGCCGCAAAGACAAAAGGGACTTTGAATATCATTGGAAATGGAAAGATACCTTATGTAAGGGCTGGGAGAAAGTCCAAATTTAGGGCTTATTCAATATCCTGTGATCTCTAACCACCTATCCCTACGTTTAACACTTCCCCTTTTCTCAGAATCTGTTAAAAACAACCTTAGAATATGCATCAGTGGTAGGGTGGTGATGTAGGTTTCTTTCTTTTCTTTTCTTTTCTTTCTTTCTTTCTTTCTCTCTTTCTTTCTTCCTTCCTTTCTTTCTTTCTTTCTTTCTTTCTTTCTTTCTTTCTTTCTTTCTTTCTTTCTTTCTTTCTTCATCATCTCCAAGTAAGCTGCTTGGATTAATGCTGAGAATAAAAGGAGAAGCTTTGCTCTGTTCTGCTGATGCATTCATGCTCCCGGAACTCCTACCTGTTGTCTATCTAATTTAGAAGAGTGCCTTTTATCAAAGGAGGATGTGGTGAGTTGGAGCATTTTCCCTGAGCTGGTGAAAGGGCCACTCAGAAACCCAAACCCCAGCCTCACGTCAGGGGACAGGCCCTGCCTGGCGGTCTGGCGAAGCTGTCTTGGAAGTAGGTAGCACCCTCTCCTGGGCTAAATCCAAATGTTTTCTGTTTGTCCTGAAGTCATCTAGGATAATAACCGACATTTACCTTTCTCTGGCCAGCTCTGCCCCATCACTGCCCCCTCCTGGCTCCTTCTGTTTTTTAAAATTTATTTATTTAAATGCTATACTGAACTCTTTGTTCTTCCACAGAAACAACGTTGGAGATTCCAAGTAAGATTTGTTAGGGAACGAGAACTTACTCGAGTACTTACCGTGTGTGGGATACCAGGGCAGGGGGTGATGAAAGGAAAGAAAAGCCTGTAGTCAGTGTAGATAAGAATGAATACTGAAACACACACACACACACACACACACACACACACACACACACAACTATTTATTTATTTAAAATGTTTATTTTTGAGAGAGTGCAAGTGGGAGAGGGGCAGAGAGAGGGGGACAGAGGATCTGAAGCAGACTCTGTGCTGACAGCAGAGAGCCCGATGTGGGGCTTGAACTCACAAACCCATGAGATCATGACCTGAGCTGAAGTAGGACGCTCAACTGACTGAGCCACCCAGGTGCCCCAAGACTATTTTAAACAATTACAAGGCACCGAGTGTGTTGAAGGGATTCTGCAAATGGCAGAAATCCTAGAACAGTGAGCTGTGGTCCGTTGCCTGGCAGTCCCTTTGTGAAATGCCAGACGCCAGGGAAGGAGTTGTTGGTAGGATGGTCAGTCCTCACCCCCAAGAAGTAGTGTGGATGTAGATGTACTGGAAGGTTCTTTTATTCAACAAGTTAATATAAAACTGTACATCTACTACCTACCACCTATCACCACCTTCCACGTTCCTCTTTTTTCTTCATCAGTCATTAGATTTTTCAATGACATCTGTGGAAAAATAAGAGATTTTAATGGTACCTTCTCAATCCCACTCAACATTCTAGTTTCTGTTTCATCCAGACATTTATTCTAATTGGCCTGTAAGTTCTGCTTTATTTAACTGTGTCTACATGCTGAAGACCATGGGCATTGTGCATTTGATCTCATAAATCAAGGATTATGTCTGTTTTGCTGGTTCAGTTTTCAATGCAATCGTGATAAAAAATAATAATGATAATCACTGTCACTTAGTGAGTCTTTGCATGAAGCCAGGCACAGAATAATTTTATATTCTTTCCTATGATGCTCACAATTACCTGATGGGCTTTATTATCCTTGTTTTTACAGATACGGAAATTAAGGTTCAGAGGCGTTCAGTAACTTGCCTAAGTGTTAGGGATGGGATGTGTACTGGGGAGTCTAGCTCTAGAGACTTAGTTTTTATCCACTGTGCACATTATCTGCCTTAGCATTTGCAAGTAATTAATAAATGTGCTGCTAAGGGACTAAAGAA
Organism: Prionailurus viverrinus; assembly: GCF_022837055.1. Lineage (NCBI taxonomy): Eukaryota > Metazoa > Chordata > Mammalia > Carnivora > Felidae > Prionailurus > Prionailurus viverrinus. Next base: position 118,912,276 of record NC_062561.1, read on the forward strand.
ATAATCATGTTCCCAGGTATAGTTCATTTCCTAAAGATTAATGTGATTTGGCATCGTGGGATTGAGCTAGGGAGGAAGTAGAGTGTTTCTGAGGTCTTGGGAGCTTCTGTCAGTAGAAGAGGCTATGAGGACAGGATTGGCTCCCTCTAACAAAGAACACAGCACAGACCTTCAGGTCCTAGCCAAGACTTAATGAATGCTTACTATGTTCCAGGAAGCACACTCCCTCAAAACCCAGCATGCTGTTTCATTTAATCACAGAAGAGGCTCTGAAAGGTGAAGCACCTTGCCCAGGGTCATGTGGCTAATGGACTGATGGACTGAGGACAGTGGACTCCAGTCAGGTGCCACCTGGGAGCTTCGAAGAGCCTCACTCTCTCAGCCCATGCAGGAAGGTCAGATTGTCCTAGGGGCCCCTGCACAAATGTCCTAGTACCTCTCAGGAGATCCTCACTGCATTGATGGGTCAGGTGGGCAAGATGAGGGCTGGAGTCTGCCAGGACTCTAGCTCGTGGGTGCCCAGGGAAAGGCTTCTGGTTCTGAGGGTTCAAAGGTGTGGGTCTGCTCCAGGCACACCCAGAATGGGCCTGGAAGATTCGTGCCAAGGCTCAGGAAGACTGCCAATATATTTGGCCTCCAACTGTATAAAATGTGCCTTCTCATTGTCTTCAGGAGCACGAGTGGATCTTGTGGTTTCATGCTACCTAATTGTGCTGGTCACACCACTGGTACTTAATGGATACAGAGGAACAAATGAATGAATGAATGAATGAATGAAAGAACAAAGAGAAGGCAGATACTGTGTTTATGTAGGAGTGTGCTTAGGAACCCCTTTCCTCCAGAAACATGTCTAAAATAATGGTCCTGGTTGCTCTTATGAAAAATCTCCGTAAGATATGTTTGCAACTGGGGGCGCCTGGGTGGCTCAGTCAGTTGAGCCTCAGACTCTTGATTTCACCTCAGGTCATGATCTCAGGGTCACGGGACTGATCCCAGCATTGAGTTCTGTGCTGATGGTGTGGAGCCTGCCTGGGATTCTCTTTGTTTCCCTCCCTCTGCCCTTACCCCTCCCTGCCCCCTGCTGCCCCTCATACATGCGCTCTCACTCTCAAAATAGAAATTAAAAAATAAAAATTAAAAAAATGCGTTTTCAACTGGATTTTGAGTGTGGGGCTCTAGAGACTGAATGCCTATGTTCTAACACTCTTAGTTAGTTACCTGTGGCAAGTCACTGGCCCTCCTGGGGTCTCAGTATCCACTGTAGGGTTGCTGTGAGTTCATGCAGGTGATACGCCTGGCTGGAGTAAACATTTGGTAAGTGCCAGGTATGGGAATACTGACCCCAGTGTGACAGGCGTGCTGGAATCAGTGTGGCCACCATGCATTACACCCGCAGCAGGAAACTTTTCCCCTAGGCATGTGAGTGTAAAATTGTCAGTCCCAAGTTGAACCCAAACGTAGGGCAGCAAACACTTGGCCCCAAATATAATTTCCTCCTGCAGCTCATTGAGGCCGTGAGGAAATCGCCAGGGGAGGGCCCAGGAGTGTGGTGCAGCAGCCCCATAATTTCCAGAGCCCTTCTCCTAGACTGACACATAATTGTCAGATTGTTTTACGAGAGCGGCTTCCTGCCCCCTTCCTGCCTCGCTTCCAAATGTGCTCATTCCCAAGGAAGCATCACCTCTCCCTCTCGCCCTTAATCGCTCCTTTCCTGCCCGCCCAGGCCCTGGGGCTGGGGCGATTTCCTAAATCACTCAGATCAGCTTCTAGTGCTGGCTCCATCGCCCAGGGTGGGCTGGAGGAGAGGCAGCATTTGTTTCTAAGTGGCTTGTGACCCGGAGGTCAGAGATGCTTCCATTCTATTTGATGTCTTTCCCAGGACCCCTTCCCTCACCCACCTCTTCTCTCCTCCTGAGCAGACTTTAATTCTGAGGTCAGGAAGAGATTAAGGAACTGAGTCCTACTGCTTTTTCTATCCAGAATGGTGGTAAAGCAAGTGAGCAGGGGGCGGGCAGGTTAGAGGGGAGAGAGTCCTTTAGCGCCGTCCACATCCAAACTTGGGGAGTTTCAGAAAATTCCGCTGAGAGCTGTGTTCTGAAAGATTCATCCAAGAGATTCCTCTCCTTATGGGCATTTCCCTCTGCCTCCAAACGCTCCTTCTTAGGAAGAAATGAGAAGTCCTAACATTTTCCCCATTTGAGAAATTTCAGAGGAAGCAACATGGTTCTTTTTGTGTTTTAACTACTTTTTTTTTTTTTTATTACTAAAGCAATACACAGTCCTGGTAAAAATTTCAAGCAGAATCGCTTCCAGACCTAACCACAGTTTAACAGCGTTTTGTATATCCTTCCAGAAATGTTCATGGAACCTACAAGCGTACAAATGTATATATATATTTTTAACACAAATGGGAGCATATTGGACATCTTGTTCTACAACTTGTTATTTTCACTTAGCACATTTTGGATGTTTCCTATCTCAGTAAATCTAGAATTACTAAAAAAAAAAATTGCTATGTAGTGTTCTCTTGTGTGAATGTACTAATGTATTTACCCAGTTCCCTGTTAATGAGTATTTAGGTTTGCTTTATTACAAACAATACTATAATAAGTATCAAAGTCTATCTCCATATACTATATTTTTAGAACAACTTCCACTTAGAGGTGCTTTTTTTGTTTCTTTGTTTGTTTGTTTAGATTAAAAGACCTGGGAAAATAAAATCATAAGAAATGTTATTGAATTGTCCTTCAAAGAAGGTGATGTCGTATAAACTCCAGAATGAATACATAGGAATGCCTGACTGTGTGCACTATTACCCATACGTGTAAAAGCAAACTTGTTAACTTTGCCAACCTTAAAATACATATATTTTATGATTTTTTTAAGTTAATATTTCATTAGGAATGAGCTTCCAATCTTATTCCCAAATAATGATCAACCTTTTCTATAAGCTTCCTGCTAGGGTAAAGTTGACTCTTTTCCTATTATTTATCTGCCTCTTATTGCCTTGAAGATTTCTTTACATCTGAAGGAAAATAACCCTTTTTTGTCATAGGGACCATCAGTAAGTCCTCATTGTATCAACTGTCATTTGGTTTTGTGTATGGTATTTTTTCTGTCTAACATCAGAAAAATGATTTAAATGACAAATGTATCAAATTTATCAATTCTTTATTTTTATTATTGGTTTTTTTGCTTCTGGACATGCTTAGAAGCTCTTCCAGAAACTAAGGTTGTTGTTTTTTTTTTTTCTTTTTCTTTTTAATCAGACATGTTTCTGTTTTTTACATTTAAATCTTTAATCCGACTAAAATTAGAGAACAACAAATCATCCAATAGAGGTCAACTTTGTGTCTCACTCACCTGAATGGTTGTTTCATACTGTCCATTAACTAATACATCTTTTTTAGGGGCATTTTAAAAAAATAAAACTTGTTTATATTTTTTAAAGTTTATTGATTTATAATCTCTACACCCAGCGTGGGGCTCGAACTCATGACCCTGAGATCAAGAGTCACATGATCTTCCACCTGAGTCAGCCAGGTGCCCCCAAAATAAAGCTTCTTAATATCAGGAGAACACTGGGGCACCTGGGTGGCTGAGTCAGTTAAGTGGTCGACTTCAGCTCAGGTCATGATCTCACAGCCCATGAGTTCGAGCCCTGCGTCGGGCTCTGTGCTGACCGCTTAGAGCCTGGAGCCTGCTTCGGATTCTGTGTCTCCCTCTCTCTCTCCTCCTCCCCTGCTCATACTCTATCTCTCTCCGTCTCAAAAATAAATAAAAACATTAAAAAAAATTAAAAAAAATATCAGGAGAACACTTACCACTTCACAATGATGGCTTTCCTAATATGTCAGGCTCTTTAGAGATGAAAATAATTTGATCTCTGACTAATTTTAAGATGCCAATACCCAGGTCACCTGGATGGTTCGGTCAGTTAAGTGTCCCTCTCTTGATTTCGGCTCAGGTCCTGATCTCATGATTCGTGGGTTTGAGCCTTGTGTTGGGCTCTTTGCCGGCAGTGTGGAACCTTCTTGGGATTCTCTCTCCCCGCCCTCCCCCCGCCCATCTCTCAAAATAAATAAACATTAAAAAATAAAAATAAAGATGCCAAGACCCATCTTCACACACAGTGTTAGTACTTGAAAATCTTTGTGAAACGAGTCAATCCTAGATGGATTTCCAGAGTTGATTGTTTCCCATTCGTTCAGTCAAGCAGCCCTTGTTGCCACTACCTGTATAGCCTGTGGATCACAGAAATGATTGTAAACAAAATTTGCTCTCAGCGTGTTTGTAATCCGACAGGAAGCGTCAGATCTTTCATTTTGTGGAGGTATGTGTATGCATATGCTACATTTATGACTTGCTGATGTGCTGTGGGTTCCTGGGGCCTTGAAAATGTAAGAAAAATTTAAGTTTGTTCCCTTGATTTTTTCAGGAAATAATCTATTGAATAAGTGAAAGTTATAACGTCACTGAATACTGTAAGATACCTCTGTTTTAGGAATGTATACTGTGTGTGTGTGCCTGTGCGTTTTGATTTGTCTTAGAAACAAAGTCCTTTCTGAGGAGAGCCCCCTCAGATTTAGAATTTCAGAGTTCAGGGGTAGGAAGGAAAATAATTTTTAATTATTTTCTCCATTTTACTGAAGTAAAGCTCTATGTCTTACCTTTGGTCACGACTAAGTAGCAGAGATAGAATTGTAAACCAGCTCTTTCCACTCAAGGGTTGTGGTAAATATTTTAGGTGCCCACCTACCAGTTTCTCCCCCACCCCTCTAGGTGCTGTGAATACCGGTTTTGTATGGGGTAAGAGCGCCCACCCTAAGACAATCATGCCATCCCATTTCCTTCCCTGAGTCTTCTTTGTGTAGAGTGCTTTGTAGCTAGGGCACTGAAGTAATTTGGTAGAGCTGCCATTTTTAAAAACAACACTACAGGGGTGCCTGGGGGGCTCAGTCGGTTGAGCGTATGACTTCGGGTAAGGTCATGATCTCACAGTTCGTGAGTTCGAGCCCCGCGTTGGGCTCTGTGCTGACAGCTCAGAGCCTGAAGCCTGCTTCTGATTCTGTGTCTTCCTCTTTCTCTGCTCCTCGCCTGCTTGCACTCTGTCTCTCTCTCTCTCAAAAATAAGCATTTTTAAAAAATTAAAAAACAAAAAACCACCACAGATTGGGTGCCTTAAACAATGGAAATTTATTTCTCACAGTTCTGGAAGGTGTTGGCAGGATCTGTTTCTCCTGAGATCTCTACCTTGGCTTGCAGGTGGCTGCCTTCTTGCTGTGTCTTCACATGTTCTTTCCTCAGTGTGTACACACCCCTGGTGTCTCGCTGTGCGTCCCAATTTGAGGAAATTTGGAAATTTTGTATAAGGACACCACTCATAGTGGATCAGGGCCCACCCTAATGGCTTTGTTTGTTTGTTTTTAAAATTTTTTAATGTTTTATTTATTTTTGAGACAGAGAGAGACTGAGCATGAGCAGGGGAGGGGCAGAGAGAGAGGGAGACACAGAATCTGAAGCAGGCTCCAGGCTCTGAGCTGTGAGCACAGAGCCCGACGTGGGGCTCGAACTTACGAACTGCGAAATCATGACCTGAGCCGAAGTCAGACAGTCAACCGACTGAGCCACCCAGGCACCCCATAATGGCTTTTTTTTTTTTTTTTTTTTTTCTTTTACTTAATCACATCTTTAAAGGCCAGGTTTCTAAGTACAATCACATTCTGAGATGTTGGAGTTTAGGGCTTCAACATATGGATTAGAGGGGCTGGGGATACCATTTAGCCCATAAAAGGGAGCAAACTTCTTTTGGCCTTTGAGACCTAACGAGAAATCTACTGGATGCTACTGGGATGGGTTCTCTTCCCAGATCAATAGACTCTTGTGAAAAGAAAGTTTTTATTCCCCTGCCTGCCTGCCTGCCTGCCTGTCTGCCTGTCTGCCTGTCTGCCTGTCTGTCTGCCTGCTGCCTTTCCAGCTTGGGATCCTGATGCCTGGAGCTATGGCAGCTATCTTGAAATCATGAACTGAAAAATATAAGCACAGGGGCACCTGGGTGGCCCAGTTAGTTAAGTGACCAACTCTTGATCTTGGCTTAGGTCATGATCTCATGGTTTGTGGGACTGAGCCCCATACTGGGCTATGCCCTGGCAGCAAGGAGCCTGCTTGCGGGTCTCTCTCTCTTCTCTCTCTGCCTCTCTCCCCTACTCTCTCTCTCAAAAGTAAATAAACATTGTTTAAAAAGAATTTTAAAAAGGAAAAATATAAACACATAAAGTCTCTGCGCTAGGTATAATTAAGCAGAAGGATGGAAAGACTGGCAGCCTTCACAAAATGGTTGAGTTGGTGAATGAATCCTGAGATCATCCATTTCCAGATTTCTTGTTAAGCAAAGAATAAATGTCCTTATAGTGAGTCTGCCGTTGTTTATTAGGGTTTCCATTATGTGCAGCTGAAAATATTCCTAACTAATATGGAACTTTATTATCTCTTCACTGAACTATACTGACTCCCAGGGAAAGCATGGCTGACCTGTTTCATGTTATTATTTTTTTAGTTTTATTTATTTATTTTGAGAGTGAGAGAGAGCATGGAGGCATACATGGCGGGGAGGAGCAGAGGGAAAGAGAAAATATCCCAAGCAGGCTCCACACTGTCAGCACAACGCCCGATGCAGCGTTCGAACTCACAAACCATGAGGTCATGACCCAAGCTGAAATGAAGAGTCAGATGTTTAACCAACTGAGCCACCCAGACACCCCTCATGTTAATTTTTAAACTCTGGGATGCTGCTTAAACCTCTCTAGCTTCCCTCAACAGCCTGCTAGAGCTCATCAGCCAAGAATTCATCTTAAATTTTCCAGAGGGCTTTTACCTTTTCTGTTCATGCCAACTCCCCAGAGACAGAGTTTTAGGAGTTCACACTGTGATAAACAGACTATGGCTTTTTTTTTTTTTTTTTTTTTGGTAAAATTACCCCTTCAAAGTTCCAAGGGCTTTCAGGGTCTCATGTTCAAGGATTTGATGAACAATTCTCTTCTTTTTGTTGGTGAACTCTGCCTTTTATGGACCTTAAACATAGCCCTTCTTACTCTAATCTTTAGCGCTGGAGGTTGGGTGTTGTGGGAAGGTTTCAGTATTCATTTTAGATTCTTCTTTATAGTTTTATAATGTTTAATTATAGTTTACAACATGAATACAAATCGTGGTAACTTGTAAGGGGATAGGGAAACAGACTGTCTCTTAATTTTTGTGTTTCTAAATGAGAGCCCTTTATTATTTTTACTCCTTTCTTAGATGCTGTTTTATCTCTTTGAATTATGATTCAAGGAAATGTTTCCCACCTTGTGAAGGGAAGAAATGATGGAATGGCAGGTGCTGTGTATGGCATGGCGAGTAAGAAACGGTCTTTTTTTGGAGGTAGGATCAACTTGATCTGATCCATCTTTTTTTTTTTTTCAAGAGAGAGAGCATGAGCAGAGAGAGAGGGGGACAGAAATGGGGGTGAAATTAGGATTGATGTCAGGGGTTGTTGAGAGGGCTCAGTATGTGTTGATATTGGCCTGGCTCGGTGCCTGACGCATCCTAAACTCGTGCTAAATGTCTGCTGGTGTCATTGTTCTTAAGTTTTCATGCTGTGCCACTGTGGTGGATTTTAGTTTTTTCAGATTCGCATTTTTCTTACTTTTTATTTTGGTGTGATTTTAGGTTTAAAAAAAAGTTGTGAAGAGGTACAGAGAGTTTTCATACACCCCTCACCCAGTTTCCCCTCATTGTTAACATCTCACATTACCATGGTGTATTACTGTTAACTAAACTCCAGACTTCAGTCCGCATTGCGATCAGTTGCCCTGTCTCCCCAGGCTCCTCTGGTCTTAGAGTTGCTCAGTCTTGCCTTGTTTTTCATGACCTTAACAGTCATAAGGAGAGAGTCCTGGGCTTTTGAGTCTTCTGAGCCCACAGACAAAGAGTAGAGGGCGTTGACCAAAGATGGAGAACTGCATCCCTCCACTGGGAGAGTGTAGCTCTGGCTTGGGAGGAGGTATTTTGAGAAGACTCCACCTGCACTAGGTTCTGTATACCACGGAGGGATGAATGGAGGTATGTGGGCAGAGTGGAGCTTCGCAGGGTAAACTGTAATGTATTTGTGGTAAGGTTGGTAACTGGTAACCCTTGCTCCTCGTTTCTGTTGAGTATTAGGCTACATCAGAAGCTCTCTCTGATCAGCCCTCATCCTGAACCCTTTCCCTCGACTTGTCTTGGATAGCTCTACAGCTCCCCCTTCTAGGTGTCCAGGAGACAGAATTCATCTCCGAAGGAGGGAGAAACTCTCTAGTTGAACAGATCCACAGCTGCCCACGCTATTACCTTCTGGGGCTTAGTACGTTTCCATTCATGGTCATGTTCGCACAGCCCCGAAGGACATCTGAGCCCCATTAAGTCCAGATTTACATTCTTCTCCAACAAATGGCAGTGCTTCAGAAAGTTTGTTTATTTAACATAAAGTGCAATTTTAAAAAGTTTTAGCCCCGAGAGTATGGTAGTTTATGTGACTTCATGCCCCTCTTTCTGGGGTAGAATAAACAAAACAGGGAAATGGCAAAATCTATAGGGCTTTTCCTCCCTCCTCGTGGATGGCTGTTTTTTTCCGTTTATAATACTGTGGGGCAAAACTTCTATGGAGGAAGAAAAAAGAAAGATTGTCTTCTCTTGCGCAGAGTTGTTTGTGTCCATGTGTATGGCAGCTTGGGAAAACCTAGCTCCTTCCTTATCACTTTTCAGTTACCTTTATCCTTTTTACTTCAAGTTGGGAAATGAATTACGTTGTCCCGTGTGTGCGCGCACGAAGTCTCAGGAAGGATCTCGGACTTGATGTAACCAAATTATTTAAAACTATTTTTTGTGTATGTGCTCACATGCCTGAATTGTCCTTGTTTTTAGGGCTCTGTCATAGCCTGCAGAGTCGATTAGTCCCAGCAGAGCTTTTAAGCTAAGCAAAGTCAAAACCCAGAGTAAGGATATATCCCTGCAGTCAGGCAATCCTTCCCAAAGTGAACTTCAGAGATTCTTTTTTTTTTTTTAATTTTTTTTTCTACGTTTTTTATTTATTTTTGGGACAGAGAGAGACAGAGCATGAACGGGGGAGGGGCAGAGAGAGAGGGAGACACAGAATCGGAAACAGGCTCCAGGCTCTGAGCCATCAGCCCAGAGCCCGACGCGGGGCTCGAACTCACGGACCGCGAGATCGTGACCTGGCTGAAGTCGGACGCTTAACTGACTGCGCCACCCAGGCGCCCCCAGAGATTCTTTTTTAAACAACTTCCTTGAGGTATAATTTACATACCATAAATTTGCCTTTTTTTTTATTGAGGTGTAATTGACATACAACAGTATATTAGTTTCAGGTGTACAACGTAATGATTCAATATTTGTATATACGTCACAATAGCCACCACAGTAAATCTAGTGAACGTTTGTCACCTAGAGGTCTTTTCAATAGTCTTTGAGCCATGAGATGTCACTTTGGGGTAGAGCAGGTATCATGTTAGAAGGCTGGAGGAGTAGGGAGATCAGTCAGAGGAGCAGAGATGACAAGTAGATAACAAATGGTCATAATGGTATTTAAAAGAGAAGCAGGTCATGATATTAAACGTCTCAAAGTGTTCGGCAATCGTCAGTCACTGATGGGAATCATCTGTCAACAAAGTGAGTCAATATTTGACCGAAGAGTTTTTGCCCTCAGTATATTAGTAACAGGTCAGATTTAACATGAAAAACTACAAGGGATTAGCAGATTCGGCTGGTACTGGAGTCACATGGTATTAAATATTGCTGGAAATAAGTGGGTCCCGGGAAGAGTTAAGATTATCTTCGGGGCGCCTGGGTGGCGCAGTCGGTTAAGCGTCCGACTTCAGCCAGGTCACGATCTCGCAGTCCGTGAGTTCGAGCCCCGTGTCAGGCTCTGGGCTGATGGCTCAGAGCCTGGAGCCTGTTTCCGATTCTGTGTCTCCCTCTCTCTCTGCCCCTCCCCCGTTCATGCTCTGTCTCTCTCTGTCCCAAAAATAAATAAACGTTGAAGAAAAAAAAAAAGATTATCTTCTCTTGCAGTCTCATTCGCTATAATGGGACTTAGTCTTCCCGGAACCAAAAGTTCCCGCCAACACTGTCTCCTTTTGTGACCATGCAAACGTCAATCACAGGTTTTAGCTGCCACTTTGAGTTAGATTTTGGAAACCATAAAAAATTGTCTTCTTCCAGCTTCAGAGGTGAGGGACACAGATTGAGAGGTGTGACATTAAATCAGGTTGCAAATGGTTGACAGGCACAATTCCTGGCCACCAGACTTTTAATGGGCTCTGGCCATCAGTGTTCAGAGCTTATTTCCTACTCTGGAGCCTGCTGCACTTCATAAATAGCACCAGGAGGGGGACTGAGGGCCCAAAGGTCCTGGTGGATGCACCGTGATTGCTCTTGGAATACAGTCTCCGGGCAGGTTAGCTATGCAGAGGTAAGACCAGTCCTCGTGTAAGAGCTGTCAGCCTGGAGGTGAGGTCTTACACTGACCATTATTCTCATGGCCCACATCCCTCCCCCAGTGGTGTCCCGGGAGCCCGCCAAAGAGGCTCCACCCTGTAACTTCCTTCCCTTTGAGACTCACAGACTTGTCTTCGTGCTGCTTTCCTTAATGTCTTTCACCATGGTTCTAACGCCCATCCTGTCCACATACTATCTTTGGGAGTCATTGAAAAGGCACCGCTCTTGGAGAACGTGCCAGGGAGAGCAAGGGCGGCTCCCCATCCCACCCCAGTCCTGGAGGCTCCTTTTCCTTAATGAGCATGTTTAGTGAATCAAGAATATTCCATTAACCAAATAAGTAGAGCTGCCAACAGGAATGCTCCAAGGAAAATAAATGAAAACTTGTCTACTTTGCACTGTTTTGGTGGCCAGTCTCTTTTTTTAATCATGGTGCCTGTGCTGTTTCTTCTCAGGCTGTAGCATGTTAGAACAAACGCACCCTGAGGGTGCCTGGGTGGCTCAGTCGGTTAAGCCTCCGACTTTGGCTCAGGTCCTGATCTCATGGCTCATGAGTTTGAGCCCTGTGTTGGGCTCTGTGCTCACAGCTCAGAAACTGGAGCCTGCTTCGGCTTCTGTGTCTCCCTCTCTCTCTCTACCCCTCCCCCACTCATGCTCTCTCTCTCTCTCTCTCTCTCTCTCTCTCTCTCAAAAATAAATAAATGTTAAAAAAAATTTTTTCAACTATTAAAAAAAAAAAAAAAAAAGAACAAACACACCCTGAAAGTCCTGGGAGTGTTTTCATGTGTTGATAATTCCCAGCTCAAAATTTATAGTACTTGATACTTGCCTCTCCTCACTGCCTAAGGCACTGCATGGTAAGACACTAAATGTTCAAGGAGGCACATTAACTCTTTCAAGCCATTGGCTGGCAAATCTAAATGTTGGCTGTAATTACAACAACAAAACAGTAAAAAATTACTATTTTATTATTATTTTTTTTTTAATTTTTTTTTCAACGTTTATTTATTTTTGGGACAGAGAGAGACAGAGCATGAACCGGGGAGGGGCAGAGAGACAGGGAGACACAGAATCGGAAACAGGCTCCAGGCTCTGAGCCATCAGCCCAGAGCCCGACGCGGGGCTCGAACTCACGGACCGCGAGATCGTGACCTGGCTGAAGTCGGACGCTTAACCGACTGCGCCACCCAGGCGCCCCAAAAATTACTATTTTAAAATGTAATCTATTGAGCAAACCTCATATAAATGCTCTTATATCTCTTTAAATGGCAAGTCCTTGTCAAATGAGTTTGAAGGAGTGAAGAGAACTCCCTTCAAAGGACACATGTCATCATTTTCTCCATTTTAGAAAAAATAAGGAGCTCTCTTGGTAGAAACTGATGACTCCAAAGCTGTAATTTTGAAAGGGCTACCGTACCTCCTCAAGCTCCAAATTTGGTTGCTTCTTACTGTCTCCACTTATCAGAGGAGGAACCTGCTTATCCTTGACTAAGCAGTCAAGAGAGACTACATAGTAAGGTGGATAAGACTCTAGGCTTTGCCTTGGACAAGACTGAGTTCAAGGCACAGCTCTGCTGCTCATAGCCTTTGTGGCCCTGAGTAAGTTGTCTAACCTCTCTGAGCCTTCACTTCACCAAGTATAAAATGCACAGCTTTGGAAATTAAACAAGGGTACTCATATGGAACCCCTGAACCCTTTCAAGGAGACAGAGTGGCAGGGTGATTAAGAGCAGGGCCGTTAGAATAAGGTAGGCCTGAGTCTACACCCGCCTGTTGGACCATGGACAAGTCACTTTACCTCGCTAATAAGCCTTCGTTCTTCCATTTAAAAATTGGTGACGACAACAATAGCATCTGCATCATGAGAACCAAATGGCATGTACTAGAGGAGTATATCAGAAAGATAAGGAATAGCTCAAAGGAAAAGCTAGAGGGCCATCCTTGGAGGATATGAACCAAGGTAGACATGGAGACCCAGTGAACATGTTTTCAAATCATCCCACCTACACAGTGGAGTTAAACAGAGCATAATGTGTTGATATGGTTTACATACTTAAGTCTCTTAGGGATTTGATTGGCTCATGTTGGCTTCTCCAGGTCTGATCTACTCTAAGGCACTGGTGAGGCAGAACACCTAACCTGTAACATCGTAACTTTATTGGTACACTACCAACCTATGCCATTGTGGTGGACACAACTGTCCTAGAGATAACCTAACATCCTGTCTCCTTTTTAGCTTGCAGCATCTGAGTTTAAGTTATGTTTACTATATCATAACTAAGTCCATAGTAAGTGAGGAATGCCCTGTTTATCTCTCTCATGTTTTGTGTTCCCAGGACCTTGATCTTGTTGTTGTTAAAATGAGAGTTTATTTTTCTCCCATCTAAAAGTATTATGGTATGTAGTCCAGGAGTGGGTATAGTAGCTCTGCTTTGCAGAATATTCAGCTTCCGTCCCTGCTTCACCGCATGACTTCTCTAACTGAGTTCACCTCATGGTCTAATATGGCTGCTCCAGCTCCTGCCATTATAACCACATTCTAACCCAACAGAAAGAGGCAAAAAGGAAAGAGTAAAGGGCCTCCTATATCAGCTTTATTTTCAGAAAGGCTTTTATAGGCTGCCACATGACACATGAACTCAGTGATATGGACACACTGAGCTAAAAGTGTATCTGGGAAATGTCCTTACTCTAAGTAGTCAAGAATGTAGTTGAAAAATTAGAAGGAGAACTTGTTGGCAGAGAGTTAGAAGGGCCTTAACCACATAATCAGTTTTACTCTTCAGGTAATTTGTTGCTTTGTGGGGCTGTGCAGGACTAAAAAACCTAAATGGAAGGCCTCTGAAAAGCAAAACTGAAGCCTTTTGCAATATCTTGAGATAAAGATTGGAGTTACAGACCCTCCAGGGAAACGAAATCTGTACAATCAAATCATTACAGTGTGCATGTTAACTGTATTACAATTTTATTTGTCACTTATACCTCAATAAAACTGAAAAATAAAAATAAGTATAGATTTCAATTCTCTAAATGTTTCCATCTTTTTAACCTATTTGCTCCATATACTTCCCCATTTTCTTCAGTATTTTAAGCATAGTTACTTTTTTTAAGTTTATTTATTTATTTTGAGAAAGAGAGCATAGGGGAGAGGCAGAGAGAGAGAGAGAGAGAGAGAGAGAGAGAGAGAATCCCAAACATGTTTTGCACTGTCAGCATGGAGCTGGATGTGGGGCTCAAACTCACAAACCTTGAGATCATGAATTGAGCTAAATGCTCAAGAGTCAGACGCTTAAACTGACTGAGCCAGCCAGGTGCCCCAAGCATAGTTATTTTAAAGTCCTTACCAGCTACCTTTAATGTGTTTCTCTTGTCTGCCTATGATTTTTATCGTTCATTTTGTTAATGTGTTTATCACGCTTATTGATTTGCATATATTGAACCATCCTTGCATCCCAGGAATAACCCCACTCGATCATGGTGTATGATCCTTTTAATGCACTGTTGAATTAAGTGTGCTAATATTTTCATCAGGAGTTTTGCATCTGTGCTCATTAGGGATACAGACTTATAGTGTTCTTGCCTGGCTTTGGTATCAGGGTAAGGCTGGCTTTGATATTTGGCACTTTCAGTCCTTCAGTTTTGTTCTTAATTCAAGATTATCTGTTTTATTAGCTCTTTGTATTTCCATATGACTTCAGAATCAACTGGTCAATTTCCAGGAAAAAGAAGAAACAACCATGCCAAGATTTTGTTTGTACTTGTTTTGTGTCTGTACATTAGCATGGGGAGGACATCTGTGAATACTGAACTTTCCTGTCTGTATTATAGCTCTTCCTTTATTTATGAATGTTTTTGTATTTTATAGTTTTCTGTATAGAGGTATTACATGCCATTCATTTAATTTATTCCCAGGTATTTCATACCTTTTGATCCTATTGTAAATGGCATCATTTTAATTTTTGGTGTGTTTGTGGCTTGTATGTGAAAGAAAAATCTCGGTCTCACTTTTAAACCAGTGACCTTGCTTAATTTGTTTATTAAACCTAATAGGTATTTTTGTATTCTGTGTGTATTCATGTCATGTGTATTCATGTCATCTCCAAATACTGACCATCTTATTTTTACTTTCCACCCCTTAGCCCTTTTGTGTATATTTCCTACCTCCTTGTCCTGAGTAAGACCTCTAGTACAATAGCATAAGTATACGATATTACTCCATATCCTAGGCAGACATTTTTCAGTATTTTGCTAACAATGCAGTGAGCCTTGCTAGGACAAGCCACCCCAGAAAACAATGGTTTAAAATAATAATGATTTATTATCTCTTACCAATTTGTGGACTGGTTGGGTGTTTCTTCTGTTTTCATGTAGGTTGACTCATGTGGCTGCTTGGCTGCTCCCTTCTTGGCTGGGAGATCCCAGGTGGCCTCATCTTGCACTTGGTGAGGGCTGTGGGCTTGGACATCACCCTTGTCCTCCAAGAGGCACCTCCTATGCTAGTACCTGTGACTGGCTTCTTTACTCGTGGCCTAAGGGCAGCTTTTCAAGAGGCAGCTTGTCTTTTTAATAAATCGTGGTTGAGAATTGCAACTAGACACGACAACTAAAAAGTGGGAGAAGTTGGAAGTTCTGTAGATAAATTAATTAGCTTTTGAGTAATCTAGTGCACAAATCCTTAAAAATAAAAACTTTAAATATCTGGGAGCTTTGGAAATAAATCCTGGCTGCAGAGGAGTGGGTAAAGATCTAAGAAGGATGGAAAAGTACTCTGTTTGCATATTGTAGAATTAGCATATGAAATTAGAGAAGAATAGGACCTTCTCAGCCATGCACCGTTTGGAAATATTTCTCCTAGTGATGACTAAAAATACAACCCAGGCCCAGGCAGTTCCCTGACACAGTGGTCATTGGGACATCCTTGCACCCCCGTCGATATTTCCCAAAATTGGATGTAAAAAAAAAACAAAAAACAAAGAAAAAACCCCAACAAAACCCTTTTGGATTAATGTAGTATAAAATCTGTATAACTCATTAGATTTGGGATTATTACTCAAATCATCCTAAGGGTAGCTTTTGGATTGGTATGAACTCCATTGATTTCCATGGCACTAGTGGTGAATCAGTCTCACTACGGCCCAGATGTTAATGCTACCTGAACATTAGCTGTCTGAGCAAAAATTTTTTTCAAAACTTTTTAAGGGAAGAAAAAGGTATTTAATAAGTTGCTGTCACCTAGTGAAGAACCATGGAAGAATATTTTACAGATTGCTAAGGAACCACTTAGATTATACCTGGAATTTCCCGTCTTTAAAAATGAAAACTTGGCTTAACAGAGCTTTGTCACATATTAATAAGGCTGATATACTGAAAATCCCTGTGTCCGGGTTTTAAGTGAAGAGTAGGTTTGAAATCAAAGTTAATTCTGTATATAAAGTAAATTTTTAATTTACTTTTCTTCAGAAATTAAAGAAAGTCTCTTATCGAAGTTCAGTTCCATTCTATAATCAAGAAAATCTCAAATCTTTTGACTCAAACAGAAGGTCCACTGTAAAGATATTGTCACTTCCATACAAAATGTCAGTTTGTGGAATTATTCAGGTCAAACCAAAGGGGGAATTAACAGTTTAGTTTTGGGAGTATGGACCACTAGATACACATATGTTGATTTTCCTCATGAGATGGATTCTCTCTTCTCTTTGAATTTTTAGTCCAGTAAAGTCTATAGAGTTCTTGTATGTGGCTATCATTGTTATAACCTGCATCCACTTTTCTATTGGAGCTAGATCACAAATTACCACAAACTTAGAGGCTTAGGGTCTTACAGTTTTGTGGGTCGGAAATCGGGGGAGCATAGTTTCTGTTCTTGTCTCGCAGATTGAAATCGAGGTGTGGGTGCAGTGGAGTTCGGTTCTGGAGCCTGGGGGAAGAATCTGCTTCCAGGCTTGTTCAGGTTATGGGCAGAATCCTGTTGCTCATGGTTACAGGACTGAGGTCCCTGTGCCCTCCCTGGCTGTCCTCTGGGTGATGCTCTGAGTTCCCAGAGACCTCCCCTGAGAAAAACAAAAAGCTTTTAAGACTTGAAGGAGGGGCCTAAACCCTTGTAAACCTTGAAGGCTGAGCTCTCAGAGACTGTTGAGGGACATCACACCCAGGGCTTTTAGACATGATGCCTCTTATGATGAGGTCTCAGGGTTCGGGTTGATTATTTTATGCTGTTCCCACTGCCACTGCCTTTCCCAAGACTGCCCTGCCTCTGCTTCTGGGGAATCCTTGGTGCTGTGAGATTTCACCCCGATAATTACAGTGTTTTTGGCCAACCTCTCCAAATGTTGGGGCCTTTAAAATATTAGGACCACAAAAAAAAAAAGTAAATAAATATTAGGACCTCGTTAGACAAGCTTGCTTTGTCAGATTTTTATTTTTAGATTTTTAAAAAATCAAATGTATTGAGTTATAGTTTACATGTAATAATAAGCATCTCTGTTAAGTATATGTGTTGATAAGGTTGGGGGGAGTTATTCATTCATGTGACAACCTCTACAGTCAAGATCTACAACACTTCCATCACCCCAAAAAATTTCCTCGCGTCCCATCCCAGTCAGACCTCACCTCTCATCTTCCTCACTCCTCCCCGCCAGGCAGCCACTGATCTGCCTTCTGTCGCGATGCCATAATTTGTCTTTTTTAGAGTTTTCATAAATAGAGAATCATCTGTAGCTATATCTCTATTCACACACATACATGCTTTTATCTGGCTTCTTTGACTTAGAGTGATGCTTTTATTTATTTTTTTAATAAGCCCTTTTTTAAAAAGTTTATTTTTTCTTGAGAGAGAAAAAGAGAGAATGAGCAAGGGAGGGGCAGAGAGAGAAGGACTCTGAAACAGGCTCCTCGCCATTAGTGTGGAGCCCGACTCGAGCTCCAACTCAGGAACCCTGAGAACATGACCTGAGCCAAAATCAAGAGTCAGAGGCTTAAAGACTGAGCCACCCAGGTGCCCCTGGTGTGATGTTTTTGACATTCATCCCTGTTGTCATGTGTATCAGTAGTTTGGTCCTCTTTATTTTGAGTCATTTTCTGTTGTATGGATATAGCACCATTATCCCTTTTCTGTATCCCTGGGTTAAATTTGCTAATATTTTGTTCAGTGTTTTCAAATTTTTGTTATGAGGGATATTGGCCTGTACATTTCTTATAATGTCTTTGGTTTTAATATCAGAGTAACCCTGGTCTCATAAATTGAATTAGGAGGAATTTGGGACATTTATTGCTGTTTTCAGGTGGCTTTTCTTTTTTCTTGTCCCTCTCTTGGGTACTGTTTACCCCAAGGAACCCAGAGATGGCCTTCAAAGGGCTTTCTTTCTAGGATGAGGGAGAGCACAGAAGCCCCTGGCACTGCAGTCAAGACTTTGTGGCTTAGCAGCAACCCTCCATTCCTGTTCAGGTTACCCCACATCAGGAACGCCCAGATGCTTAAGCAGTATACACAGAAACACCACAACCCTGACCTTCCAAACAATTTTAGCCACCCTGCTGAGTCTGGCTGCTTTTGCTTTTTTGGCGTGAAGCAGAGGCCCACATCCTTCCCTCTGGATGATGTAGTATAATCCCCCTAAACCAGAAATGCTTACTCTTACTCCCTTAGGGATAAAGGAGAGGGAAGGGGGAAGCAGTGCCACTAAAGGGGATAGGATGCTCAGACCTTTAAAAAAACAATTCCAGGGGTGCCTGGGTGGCTCAGTTGGTTAAGCGGCTGATTTCAGCTCAGGTTGTGATCTTGTGATTTATGAGTTTGAGCCCCATGTTGGGCTCCGTGCTGACAGCTCAGAGCTCAGAGCCTGCTTCAGATTCTGTGTCTCCCTCTCTGTCTCTACCCCTCCCCTGCTGGTGCTTTGTCTTTCTCTCTCTCTCTCTTTCAAAAATATTTTTTAAAAAAACTAAAAACCAACCGACAAACAAACCCAACAACAACAACAACAACAACAAAACAATTTCAGGCTTTGCCTGAGGGTGGAACAGGGAAGGGAGGCACATTAAATCCCTTCTAAGTACCAGAAGCAAAAATTCCAGAAAAATAGTTAGTGTTCCGCTTAACCACTCCCTATGAACGCAGCCAAGGCAAATTTAAATCCATACATAAACTTTTAGAGAAGGAATATCACCCATCACATAATGTCCCTTCTCAACCATTTATCTCTTACAAATCTCATCTCCATACTTCAGAGAGAGCCAAAGATATTTGAAAACTACCATTTTATGAGGTTTTGGGGGGCCCCGGACAAATGAAATTCCTGCCGATTCCACACATATCCTGAGTTGGCATGCAGATCAGGCTGTCTTACGGTTCTGGCCAGCAGAATCAGGAGAAGGAACACATAATGATGACTTCCAGCCGAGGACTGAGTTTACTGCATCATGCTACATAAAATCCCATGATCTCCAAGTGCCTTTTTGTTGATATTCCAGCAAGAATAATGACCCTCAATAAATACGTTCTAGCTCTCGTTGTGTGACTTTGTGTGTGTAAACGCACACACGTGCAGTTATAATAGTTGTATGATTAAGGCATTAGTATACTGGGAGAGTAATGTTCAAAATTTAGGGTCTGTTTTCCTGTGTTGTTTGGTAGACTCACCGTAGACTCCTAAAAGGGCTGGAACAAGTTACCTGAACCCTGGCCACTCATGGAGATTCCTCAGGGATTTCAGTCCCCATTACCAGGTAACTCCATTGTAAATCAGGCACGTTGCTGAGATGGAAGCCAGAACTGAGTGGAATGTTTATGAGAAAAAAAGAGAACTGGTTTGTTAGAGCATTTGGAATTTGACCTTGAGTATAGCAAGATATTTGGATCAACCAATTTTCAGGGGCCAAGGAACCAAAATGGTACGGGGAGGCTGGCAGAAAGCCAAGGAGTCGTCAACCTTGGGATGGAGGGAAGAAATCAAGACTGATTTTGAAATCAAGATTTCGATTTAAGATAGACAGTTTGAGAGAACGAAAAGAATATAAGATGGGGAGATAAGTTACCAAGTTTGGGTCCTGTCTCTGCTCCACTATAGTTTTGTGGCTTCCAGACCCTTCACTTACTCTCTCTGGGACTTAGTGTCTTCATTTCTAAAAAGAAAGTTAAAGAGTTTGGTTATTAGATTATGTCTAGCTTTCAAGTTTTAACACTGCGAGGACATAAGTATTCTATGTCTTTGCTTATTTGTTTTATAACGTTCTTTATAAAGTTGTTAGTCGGTCTGAGACCTAAGTAGAAACAAAGAAAGGAAATACTTCAGCTAGAGGCGGCAGCAATTCAGGGGAGAAGAATCAGAGACTGCTCAACATTCCTTACTTCTAGAAGATTTTTTTCCGTTTTTGAGAAGATTTTGTATTTTTATTTAAGCACATGGTGACTTGGCTAAAGAAAGCTATAAAAATCCTGGTATCCCAAGACATAAGCAAACTCTACATAAATCTTGTAATTTTCTTTATCCTATAAGCACTAAGCAGGTCCTATAAACAATCATACCGAGTATAAATATTGAAAGCTCTTGGGGTTTGCAGTGGATTGTTTGACCAACCTCCCTAACTTTCCCTCTCCTGGGAACAGCTCCCTATGCCCCCGTCCTACACACACCTCCTCACACCCACCCACCTGGTCTCAGGGTGAGCAGACATCTCCCTGCTACGTGGTCAACCTCTGGCCGCCTTCTTCTTGCTGGAAATCTGTTCATTTTGAGACGGAGAAAGAAAGCATCATGGGAGTCATTTGGGAATAATTTTTCCTTCCGAGCTCAGGATTTTCATGAGTGAATTAGGAGGAGGAATAGATTTGGGACTGAGAAAGGGAGAGTTAATTACTTTCAAGGCGTTCGCTGATCATGCACTTGGCAGTGTCCTGCAGGCAGTTGAACATACTGACCTGCAGCTCCCAAAAGAAGTGCAGATATGAGTTGGAAATCATCAGGGAACAGGCTGTCCACGAAGGTGTGGGAGCAGCTGTATTCTCCCAAGGAGAGTGAGAAAGGCCAAGAATAGACCCTTATGCAAAAGAAGAGGAGAAAAAGCCAATCAAAAGAGATTGCGAAAGATGGTCAGGACTGCGGGCCAGGCCTGTATCACTGTCCTTTGCTCTCTGAGGGGACAGCCTCTGGCTCACACACATGCCCTCTGTCTGTTTTACCTATAAGTCACCAGTTTTTAATATTTTGTGCCTAAGATGTCAACATTTCCAGAATACAACAGTGTTCCAGCTTGCCCAGCAATCTGTCCGCATGTATCATTAGTTCATAACTACATAAAGATAGTTTATGAGATAAAATATCTGCCCTTGCTTTGTCTGCCATATTTCACATCCCTTACATCCGTTGAGATTGGCAGAAGTACCTGTTAGACCTTTCGGAAGAGACCTTAGGGGCTGGACGGCAAGGCCATAATAAGTAAGCGCTAGAATCCAGGTTTTGGGGGCACCTGGCTGGCTCAGTTAAGCGTCCAACTCTTGATCTTGGCTCAGGTCACAACCTCAGAGTTTGTGAGTTCAAGCCCCACGCTGGGTTCTGCACTGATGGTGTGGAGCCTGCTTGGGATTCTGTCTGTCCTCTCTCTGCCCCTCCCCTGCTTGTGCTCTCTCACTCTCTCAAAATAAAGAAACTAAAAAAAAATTTTTTTTTAATGAATCCATGTTTTGACCTCTTGAGTTTTCATTTCAATTGAAAAAGAAAATGGGATCTGTGACTTTCCTCTTGTAGGGAACCAACAAAGGAGGGGATTCTGGTTCTGGTGGGTAAGTGAGAATGTCGGAGTCATTTAAAACCTAGAGTTTTGGGGCGCCTGGGTGGCTCAGTCGGTTAGGCGGCCGACTTCGGCTCAGGTCATGATCTCGCGGTCCGTGAGTTCGAGCCCCGCGTCGGGCTCTGTGCTGACAGCTCAGAGCCTGGAGCCTGTTTTGGATTCTGTGTCTCCCTCTCCCTCTGACCCTCCCCTGTTCATGCTCTGTCTCTCTCTGTCTCAAAAATAAATAAAACGTTAAAAAAAAAAAAATAAAACCTAGAGTTTTGAGTCTTGCCCTTGGGTTTCATGCGACTGACTACTCAAGATCTTTCCCTCTTTAAGTCTTAACAAATTCTCACCTGGAGTGAGATAAATTTGAATGCCTTACTCCAGCAGAGTCCGGCATTTTCCTCCCATTTTCATACCAGAGACAGACTCAAACAGAAACACTGTTTTGGTTGGGTGAATATTTTTATGTTTCAGCTCACCAGTTGCAGAAAATAAATGGATATGGTTTAAGTTTGAACTATATCCTCAGGGTTTATTTATGTATTTAAAACATAAGTTTAGTTTTGCCACTGAGCTAAAAAAAACAAAAGCAAAAGAGGGGGAAATAAGTGAACTCAATTCAAAATTCACAAAATGGAGGCGCCTGGATGGCTCAGTCAGGTAAGCCTCCCATTCTTGATTTCTCCTTGGGTCGTGATCTCATGGTTCGTGAGATTGAGCCCCGCATCAGGCTCTGCGCTGGTAGCATGGAGCCTGCTTGGGATTCACTTTCTCCCTCTCTCTCTGCCCCTGCTCATACTTGCTCGCGGTCTCTCTCTCTCTCTCTCTCTCTCTCTCTCTCTCTCTCTCAATCTCAAAATAAATAAACTTTAAAAAAAAACAAAATTCACAAAATGTGCAGCCATTGGTATACAATATGGGTCAAATTCCTAGCTATTTATTCTTAGCTGTCTCCTTCAGAGAGAAGTAGATAACATTTTAGCCTTTAGTAGAAAGGTCTATGAAAAATAGATTACTTATTATTCCTACTCCATTTTCCTCTGAGTAAAGGTGAATTTTCCTAAATATGGTAAAGTCTAAGTAAATGTTCTTTTCCTTGTCATGTTGTTCCTGTTTTGTTCATGATCTGGCGTAACTCTTGTGGTCATATGCGGGAGTTAGTTTTCAGGCAAAGTGTTACTGTTTCTTTTTCTGCCTGACTGTGAAGGACAGAACCTATGTAGTCATTCCGGAGACTGCTGCTCTAGGTAGAAGAACAACGATGAGGTTGATGAAGTGTCAGAAGACGGCAAAATCCGCTCCATTGTTGTGCTCTCCAACTTTTTAATTAGGAGTCCTGATGAATGGCTTGCTTGTAAAATATTCTTTCACTGAGAGACACCCCCGTCCAGTGAGGAAAGGTGAGGGAGTACATGATGAGATAAAGCAGGGCAGTCTGTCTCTGTCTGCTTTATCCCGAGTTTGTCCAGCTCACATCCAGGGCCTGTAGCTGCCTGTAACTGCCATAAATAATGTCCCAGGGGTTTCCAGAGGCTTCCACAGGCCAGAGCTGCCACTGTAACATGTATTACCATGGAAACATGCGAGGGTTGGGAATTGTCTGTTACCATTTTCTTCTTGTAGAACTTTGGTTTAGATCCAGGGTTTCCCACAGGTTTTTTGTGTGTTTTCTAGATGGAGCCTTAAGATTTTGGCTCTTGTGGGATGAGCTACTTCCAGGTACTCGTGGTCATGAAGCCAGAAGGTTTTTCTAGAGCTGTCATTATTGAACAGCCTAGGAGACTTATGAGCGAGAACCAAAATTTTGCCAAGTTTGTATCTCAGAGGAAGTACTCTGAATGTTTCCCTCGCTGTGTCATGATAGATGTGTGTTTTAATAATTTCTAGGACCCTGTGGATATTATCACTGGGTGATAGCCACATTTCTTTCCCCCAAGTGAATAGAGATGTACAATAAAGGCATCAAAGCTAGAAAGTGTGATTTAAAATTTGTTTTATGTTTATTTATTTATTTTGAGAGAGAGGCAGAGAGAGCATGAGCAGAGGAGGAAGAGAGAGAAAGACACAGAATCCGAAGCAGGCTCTAGGCTTTGAGCTGTTAGCACAGAGCCCGACTTGGAGCTCAAACCCATGAACCGTGAGATCATGACCTGAGCTGAAGTCAGGTGCTCAACTGATTGAGCCACCCAGGTGCCCCTAGTCACTTACATTCTTAATATTGGATTCATAATTTTTATTTCTTTAAAAAAAATATTTATTTTGAGAGAGAGAGAGAGTGTGTGTGCACAGGTGTGTGGGGACGCACGAGTCGGGGAGGGCAGAGCGAGAGGAAGAGAGAGAGAATCCCAAGCAGGCTCTGCACTGTCAGCACATAGCCCAATGCAGGGCTAGAACCCACAAATCTCAAGATCATGACCTGAGCTGAAGACAGTTGCTCAACTGAATGAGCCACCCAGACACCCCAGACAGTGTGCTTATATATGGATGAATGAGGTGCAGGGAAAAGAGTTTCTAGGAATAGAAATACAGACCCTTCATTATAGTTTTGCAAAACATGATTTCTAGACTGTGATCTTTGGACATTTGTAGAGAGCTGGAAATACAGGGGGTTCAAAAGAAAATATAACTCTCCGTTCCCTCTAGCCCCTGCTGACCTCTAATCTATTGTAGGTATTTCTTATTGATAGAGTCATACAACATTTGTCCTTTTGTGTTTGGCTTCTTTTACTTAGCATAATGTTTTCAAGGTTCATCTATGTTGTAGCGCGTATTAGTACTTTGTTCCTTTTCATGGCCGAATAGTATTTCCCTGTATTTATATACCACATTTTGTGTATGCATTCATCTGTTGATGGACGCTCAGTGGCTTCCATGTTTTGGCTATTGTGAATAATACTGTTGTGAACGCGGTTGTGTATGGATCCTTGCTTTCTCTTCTTTTCCACCCCCACTTTTTAATTTAAATTGGGCGTGTATGTGGGAAGTCTAGTTTCTAAGAACCTGGTGTTTTGTCTGAATGCAGTCCTGTTCCTGTTACTTGGCATTCTGAAAGTATTTGAGCAATTCCACCAATTTCTTTGTTCATTAGTCTCCTCAGGATCCTGGGAGAAGGAGGAAGGAGGTCACAATTTGGGTATTTGGAAAGGGGACTCCAGGTCATGGGCCAGAGTCCGTCAGTGGAGCAAGCCTCTGTGACCAACTTTCTCAGGTTGTGGTGTAATGGCTTACTTGGGTTGAAGTAGTCTTTGATAAATATTTCACATGATGTCCTTTATCTGGCCTTTTGCTACATTTCACTATAGTTTGCCACCTCATCAGGAGAGGACTTAAGGTTAGGGACAAAAGTATCAAGTGAGAAGCAACTTTCCCACTCTGAAGGATCTGCTTTTATTTGTAAGATATGTCTGAATATACCCAGAGTCAGATAACTCAGCTAATTCCTTACTCATTTAGAAAATTGGCATTAGAGGGGTGCCTGGGTGTCTCGGTTGGTTAAGCATCTGACTTCTGCTCAGGTCATGATCTTTCGGTTCAAGGGTTTGAGCCCTGCATTGGGCTCTGTGCTGACAGCTCAGAGCCTGGAGCCTGCTTCAGATTTAGTGTCTCCTTCTCTCTCTGGCCCTCCCCTGCTCATGCTCTGTTTCTCTCTCTCGAAAATAAATAAACATTAAAAAATTTAAAAAAAAAGAATAATTGGCAATAGGGTCAGTCTGAACTACAAGAAATATGGGGAATAGATTATGATTACCTTCAAGCATGTACCTTTGGGACCAAGAGCTTAATAGACTTTTCTTAATTAAAAGATAGCTATAATTTATTTTTAAGTAGCTTCATTTGTATACAGTAGAGGCTACAGTCATTTAAAAAATGGTTGTATTTTTTTAAGCAGCAAAATTTATCCTCCAGTGTTGCTAGTTTGCTTATTACACTTCTCTTGATAAACATTGTAAAGAGTTCAGTTTCATCCAAACCTTTCTTACCATAAATTACTATCCCGGAAAGACTAAAACTGTAAGATTTTGTTTTATATAACTGGGCTTGCGCTCTTGGAAGACTGAATATATAGTGGTTTTTGTTTGTTTTTTATCTTATAAGCTTTCTTTTGCCCCTAAAGCATGACAGACCCTCTCCTTTACCACTCTTCTGCCACTGCCTGCCACCAAGGCTAAGGTTCTCACCCTGGAGCAACTCCTTTGGCTTAAAACCCTTCATTTCCAGGAAGCTGTTCAATCTAAGGTTGGTGTTGGTGTTGGTAGTCGTGGTGCGTGTGTGTTTCTATTTCAGAGATGCTCTTTAAGTGGTTTTTTAATGTTTTTATTTTTGACAGAGTGAGAGAGGGACAGAGACAGAGCATGAGTGGGGGAGGGGCAGAGAGAAAGGGAGAGAGAGTCCCAAGCATGCTTCAGACTCTGAGCCATCAGCACAGAGCCCGACACGGGGCTCGAACCCATGAACTGTGAGATGGTGACCTGAGCTGAAGTCGGACACTTAACCAGTTGAGCCACCCTGTCACTCAGTCTGGCCACATTGTTACGGTCCCAGGTTTGCATGGGAATTTATGCTCACCCCAGGAGCAAGGGGCGGCTGTTGACCTCTATCTCAGGGTAGACTTAAGAGAAAACATGGTATGGAATTGGAGTCTTCAGAAGGCTCACGCCAACAGAGGTGTTTCAAATTCAAAAGTCTCGTACGATTGTTACCTTTTTCATTAGAGGCAGAGCTTGTAGGTTCCAAATTCATTAGGATTTTTAGTGAATAGGATGTTTTTGGTCTTGTACTTTAGGAACACTCATTAAATTGATTAGCCTTTCAAAATAATGCTACAGAAGTTAAAATGGGTTTATCAAAAGGGCCAAATTACAACAATGGTAATAATAATTTATGAAGTTCATTTTATGTGCTGGGTATTGGGCTAAGTACTTCCCTCATAGTTGCATGTGATCCTCACAACAGCCCTGATTTGGGATTCATTCTCTTCATTTTATTATTATTATTTTTAAATGTTTATTTATTTATTTTGAGAGACAGAGAGAGACAGAGAGAGAGAGAGAGAGAGAGGGAGAAAACATGCATGGGGGAGCCCTGATGCAGGGCTCGATCCCAGGAACTGTGAGATCATGACCTGAGCTGAAACCGAGAGTCGGACACTTAACCACCTGAGCCACCCAGGCACCCTACTCTCTTCATTTTAGAGGAGATAGGGTGGAGATTTTAAGAGGTTAAGCAGTTGCCCAAATCACACAGTGGGATTTCAACCCTGGCTCCCTGCCCTCTCACCTCCCTGCTCTGAGCCTCCTTCAGTGAAAGAAAAGATACACAACGACATCTTTCTGCTTTTAAGCACAATTTTAACCAATTTATCTCAGCAAAATAGCATCATCTGTTACATTTTTGTCTACATGTTAGATTTTATTGGTATCATTATTTTGCTTACAACTTCTTTATAAGTAAATCATATATATTTATTTGTAGATGGTTTGGTTTGTGTAGATGGTCTCAGGCTTATAAGCCTGAGAGTTTATACCTAGTTTTATGTATTTTTGTGTATTTAAGTAATATTATAATAAAAATGGCTTAGGTCAACATGGGCAGCCCACAGTATTAAGTCATTAACACCCTCAGCACATTAACACTGTTTACTTTAAATAAAATCCCTTAATAGCCCAAGAGACTGGACATATTTGATGGACCAGGAGTGAAGAGGTAAGAAGGAGGCTCAAAACGGAGCGTGTGTTCAGAAATAGCCCCATGGCTGGTTGCAGGGTACCAAGGAGGGAGGAGGGGTGGAGATCTATTTTCTCTCAGCGTGTTGAAGACCACATTCTCCTCTCTCTTGGCCACTGCCGTTGTGCTGGAAAGTCTGCTGCCAGTGTAAATGCCACTTTGTAGGCAGTCATTCTTTCCTCCAGCTGTTTTTAAGATACTCTCCGTGGTTTTCTCAGTCCTTACAACTCTTCACCCAGATGTGGCTGTAGTTCTGTTTCCACCGCACAGGAATCCACGTGCTTCCTGAAACTTAGGATTCATGTCTTTCATCAACATTGGGAAATTCTTGGTAAAAATCTCATCAAATACAGTCTGTCCCTATTTCTACTTGTCTCTCGTATTGCAGTTCCTTTTCGTTCTCTTCTCCCTGGCTCTTCTTGACCTCTTGTTGATCTCACCATGTTACATTTTTGTTAATTTCTTCAGATGTATTTTTCTCTTTACCCATACTCCTTGGATACAAGGATCCAGTATAATATTTAGTGCATTTGTTAGGATTTTTTAAAAAATGTTTGTTTATTTATTTATTTTGAGAGAGAGAGAGAGAGAGAGAGAGAGAGTGTGTGTGTGTGTGTGTGTGTGTGTGTGTGTGTGTGTGTGTGAGCATGAGCAGGGGAGGGGCAGAGAGAGAGGAGAAAGAGAATCCCAAGCAGCCTCTGTGCTGTCAGTGCAGAGCCCAACACGGGGCTCAAACTCACCGACTGTGAGATCATGACCTGAGCCGGAATCGACAGTCAAACGCTTAACCAACTGAGCCACACAGGCACCCTAGGATTTTTTTTTTTTTTTAGTGGAAAAGAGAGGAATAGTTCATCGTTTACATTTTTAAACAACTTTATTGAGATAACATTTATGTACAATAAAGCACACCCACCTAAACTGCATAATTAGATGAGTTCTGATTAATGTGTATGCCTGTGAAACCCCCACTATAGTCAAAACATAGACCATTTCCATCACTCCTAAGAGTTTCCTTGTGCCCCTTTGGGAAGTCTTCAGCAATTACTTCTTCACATATTTTTTCTGGCCTTTTTTTCTTTCTCCTCTTCCTTTGGAATCCCAGTTGTATGCATATTGAACACTTGAATATCGTTCCCTCAGGTCTCCGAGGTTCTTCTCAATCTTTATTCTTTCTGTGACTCTGTCTTCAAGTTCACTGAATGTTTCTTCTGCCATCCTCTGTAGATAATTGAGCCTATTTAATAAAATTTTTATATCTCAGTTTTTGTGCTTTTCATATCTAGAATTTCTCTTTTTTTTTTAGTTTCCATTTTTCTATTGAGAATTCCTAGCTGTCCGTTCAATACAATACCATATTTTCCTTTACTTCTTTCAACATTTTTATAATAACTGCTTTCAAGTCTGCTAAATTCCACATCTGGAGGCATTCACAGTCAGTTTCTATTGGCTGCCTTTTCCCCTGAATACAGAATGCACTTTAACAATCCTTTGCATTTCTAGTAATTTCTGGTTGAAAATTGAGCCCTGTAGATGATACGTTATGGCAACTCTGGATTCTCTAGTAATCTTCGGAGGTGTATTTTTTTTTTCTAGTAGGCAGTTAACTTGTCTGGACTCCAGTGTCCCTTTTGCCACTGTTGGGATATGCAGCATTGAATATCTCTGTTCTTGTGATGTCTCATTGCTATTTGTTTCACCTGGCCCTTTGGGAGTTTTCTGCTTCTTATAATTTAGTGGTTAGTCAAGGATTTCAACAGAGATGGAGGTCACTGTCTTTGGAATTTCTTGCTTCTTCTAGAGGTTCTCCTCTCCCTAATTTCTAGCTCTTTGGCTGGTTTGGGGCTCTGTCTCTGACCTTTCAAGACTATAGGATTCAACTTTCTGGCACCTGACTTGTGCATGTTTGGGAAGTTAGCTCCGTTTAAAAAAAAAAAAAGGCAGCAAACTCACAGATAGAGCCACACACAGTTTCCTATCCAAGAGCTGATTGCTTTCTGGTTTCTGCCCACTTTTTCCCTAGTCCCCTTAGTGCCTCTTCCCACACATGCGTAGTTTAGCTCTTGGCCAGGGATTTGGGCAGAGTTTATATTCAGAGTTTTATACTCCTTCTGTGGTTTTTCTGCTGCCAGTACTTTTCCTGTAGATTTCTACCTACGTTTTCAGCCTTGAACTCTGATCTCTGGCACCTTAGCTGGTAAGGCTGTGGTTTTCCACTGCTATTTTTTTTTTTTAACAGGCAGAGCTGTAAGGGTTGGGCATCACCCTTAGTCCAGGAAGACATAAACTCTCAATTCTGACCCCTTCCTGTGGCAGTTTTTTGAGATTAAACTTTCTTGCTTCTGTCAGCTTTTGGACTCTCTCCAGGGTCCCAAGTATCTTTAAATAGTTGCCCTTTAAGAAATATTTCCTTAATCTTATTTTATTATTGTTATCTATGGGAGGACTTTATGTCCACTTCACTCCTCTGACATTTCTGGAAGCAGTCCACCTATTAGGTTTTTAATTTCAGTATCTCTATTGTTAATTTGAAGTTTTATTTCATTCCTATCTGAGTTAAATCTTCCTGGTGTTCATGATAGTCTTTTTATTTGTCACACTGTAAGTCCCTTTTGAAAAATGTATTTGACCACTTTAAATGTACCTATTTCTGGTCTGTATCCAGTTAATATCCAATAATTACAGCATCTTAAATTCTTGTTTACTGACTTCCTCTTGTTCAACTTTTTATAAACAAGTTTTGGATTGTTTGCTTGTACTTGGTGTCTAAAGACTATCATGTTCCATTGTCTTACATGAATTTCTAAGGCTAAGGGTTCCTAGGTGAGGCAGGTAGTGTAAATTTGTAGCCCAATTCTGCTTGAGGCTAGGCTCATGATTATAGATTCCTAGAGGGACACCTTCCTCTCTCATGTTACAGAGCTGAGAACAGCCATATCCCCAGGCCAATAGGTAGACTTTTTCCCCCCTGATCCATCCTTTCGCTGACAGTACACCTCTTTGAAACTCCTGGTTAGCAGTAGGTTCAGTTATAGTTTCTGTTTACCTCCAGCTGAAGACCTCTCTTGCGCCACCACACTCCCCATGAACTTTTGAAACTTAATCTATCTGTTTACCATGAGAAATGAGATGAATTCCCAATACTGTCAGTTCCCACTTACTACTCTGGTTTTTTATCTTCTAATTGATTTGACTTTCTACTCTGGAAGGTTTTGAACAGAAAAAAAATAAGAAGAGTACAATAAACTCCCATACACTTATATTTATTTGTTGTTAACATTTTGCCCACTTGCTTGCTTGTGTGTGTGTGTGTGTGTGTGTGTGTGTGTGTGTGTTTCCTGAACCATTGTAAATTATATACATCATGATATTTTACCCCTAAATATGTTATCATGAATCTCTAAAAATGAGGCTTTTCTTTAAAAAAATTGTAGTACTATTTTAATACTTAACAAATTACATTAGTCAGGGTTCTCCAGAGAAATAGGACCAAGAGAGAGGGAAAGAACATGTATGTATATAAGGGGTAGGAGAGAAAAAGAATTATCTAAGAAAATTTCCCAGAAAATTCTCTAGAACCAAAAGTCATGTGTTTCTAGTCTGAAAGGGTCCACCACTAATCTACCACGATGTATAACAAGAGCCACACCAAGGTACATTATTATAATGTTTCAAATACTGGAGCCAGAGATGATGATGAAAACTTCCAGAGAAAAAAAGAGGTAACATTCAATTGAGCAGGAATCAAAATGACATTATACTTCCTTAGAGCAGCACTGTAGCTTAGGGGACAACAGAGTAATGCCTTCACGTTTGTGAGGGAGAATAATTTACAACTGAGACTTCCATACCCAGCTAGACTGTCAAATGAAGACAGAAGACAGAAACGCCTTCTAAAAAGAAACTTTCTATTTACCATTTGTGAAAAAAGCTACTAGAGGAAATATTAAACAGAAAGGGGCTAAGTCAAGAAAGAAGGTTGCATGGGATCCTGAAATAGTGAATCTCAAGCAGAGAGAGGCACAAGGAATCCCAGGAAAATAATGGCAGGAAGCCATTAGGTGATAGCACTGCCAAATGCTGTGGGGCACAGATCCGGGGGCTCCAGAAAGGACATCTCAATGAAAATTGAACTGATAAAAACATGTAGTTGATTGTATTTAGAGTCTTTTTAGAGTTTTTCAGAAAGTTTGGGGTTAAATTAGTGATGAATAAGATGAAAATGAAAGAAATGAAAGATACTTGTATGAAAAATGACAAAATCATCCACTGGCTTATATGTAACTAATAGTTTCAATGCGTTAGTAATGTAAACATTGAATCTTGAACTAACCAGTGGTATGACTCTATAGGCAGGATTGGAAGGGCCTCGGGATGGGGTGGAAGTTATGTCTGTGGCTGGTGGTGTATAGTGTAAAAAGCTAAATCTGTATCTTCCAGAGAATGAAACTAATAGATACTGTTTAATAGATACTGTTTAGAAATACGAAGTTAAGTATCAGGAGAAATATCTAGAAGAAATAAAATTGGTTGTGTTCTAGAGATCAGGAACCAGAAGTGCAATGGGAAGGGCTACTACTGTTACAAACTTCCTAATACTGTATTTTTTAAACTGTGTACCTGCATTAGTTTGATTTTAAAACTGTTACTTAGATATAAAAAACTCATTAATTTCAGAATTTCAAGTACTCTTTGTAATTAATGAACTGTGACACGTGGCAAGATGCATCGTGACATCACCATATTGGTAAAGGTGTAAGTATTCCTCACCTTCTTCAGGGACAGGGTATTCCACCTCCTAAATTTGCACTGTCCAACGCACTAGTCTCTGGGCATGCAGAACTATGTTAATTAAAATGAAATAAAACTCAAACTTCAATGGTTCAGTTCTAGTAATCACATTTCCTCGCGTTCAATAGCCACATGTGGCTAGTGGCTATCGTATTGGACACCACTGTCCCAAATCATTCTCAGATTCATCTCTTCTAACCAGCTCATCGCCAGTCTTTTTGAGGCAGTATGCAGTGGTGATGGAAGGTATAGGTGCTGGAGTCAGACTACATGAGCTCAAGCGTGGGCTTCAGCACCTCCTAGCTATGTGACTTTGGGCACATCATATACCGCTCAGTGCTCCAGCTTCCCCGTCTGTAAAATGAGCTCAGTAATAGCACCAGCACCTCCTAAGGGTGGTAAGGATAGCCTGTGATAATGCATTTAAATGAAATGCTTAGCATCGTGCCTGGCCCATGGTAAGCACTCAGAAAAGGTTACTTACTGCAGCTAGTATCATCATCATCAACATCAACATCAACATCAACATCAACATCAACATCAACATCATCATCATCATCCCCTGCTACATATCTCTTCAGCTATTTCTGAGGTTACATATAGCACCTATGGATTGTCTCCATACAAACCAACACATTCCCCTCGAGAACCTGCCTCTCTCTCTCTCTCTCTCTCTTTTTTTTCCCTGCCCAAGGACTTCCTTGGGTATTATACAAGTTTGCTCAGTCTGGAGGCACAGCAGCCCAAAAGTGCTGAGATTTACACCTCCAGGCAGGGGAAGCCGTCGACTGGAGAAGGATGGCGTTATTTGGAGAAGGATCCTACTTCCATCACTGGGGCAATTCTGAGGTGTCTTCTCCACAGTTCCCCAGAGGCTGCCAGGGGAACTGAGCCTCATTTGTCCATAGCAGTGACCTGTTCACTGAGGCATTGTTGGCCCTTCTCCCATCCCTGTCTCACCTGTGCTTCTTGGGATCTCCTCCCAGCCAGCACCCAAGTCGTGGTCTCAGGGTCTGTCCGGGAGAACCAACACTAAGAAAATCATCACCGTCACCGCTGTCATCAATTCAGGATCTCCTCAGCCCAAGACCACACCTTTACAGTACCTTTCTGACTGGTTTTCCCACCTTTTCCACACGATAGCCAGAGCTATCTCAGTTTAATGGAAATGTGGAGTGTTGACCTACCTGCAGAATGTCTCCGTTGGTTCCTTCTGCCCAAACATAGAGTTTAAGCTTCATCCTGCCTTAAAGCACCTTCCCAAATTCCCCGGAGTCTGCCTTACCAGCTTCACCTCTGGCTAGCTATGCCGCTCACCATCCTTTGCATTTCTCTGTCCTAACGTGTGCTGTCTCCTCTCCTCTGATTGGAGTGATTGTAACAGCAGTCATCATTAACACTTACCTTGCGTTCTGTGCAGTCCGCATCGATTGGTTCATTTAAGGCTCACAGTAACCTGATGAGGGAGGTTTTCATATTCTCCCCGTATTAGAGATATGGAAACCACCTCCTGAAGAGTGGAGATGGGTCACTCCAAGCTTGTGCCCTATACCTGGAAGGAAAGTGACATCACATACACACAGTTAACTGAAAAGAAATCACCTTTACCAACTCAGGAGAGAGAGGGGGTGGTGAGGGAGGGAGGAAGGAGAAAGATTACAATAAATAGTGTGGGTGAGCTGCTGACATTCTACTCCATGCATATGTGCTCCCTAGGGAGTGAGAGGAGGCAGGTGTCTGCTGTATTCCCTGTTTTCCAAGCCTCTTGTACTGGAAACACTTGGCTGGCTGAATGTGATCACAGGGCTTCATTATTCACAGTGTTCATATGACACAGGTGCCCCCCAAATGCATGCCAGTTACTCACTGAGAGATGGTACTTCTATCTCTGGGAGCTTTTCAGGGTTCTCTTTAACTGTCCTTTATGAGCACTCTCCAGTTCCTATCAATGAGTGAGGTGACAGTCCATCATCTTGCTTCCCTCCCCTCATCTCCCCACGGTCCTGCTTCCTTTTCTCACTTCCCCACCTGGTACACACCTGCTCAGCTCTTCTGACACAAGTTGAACATCACTTCCTTTGGAAAACTTTCCCTGACTGCCCCGGGAGAGAATTTTTCCTCCCACCTGTGCTCCTCTAGCATCCTGCATGGATTTCTTTCAGTGCTCTCTTATGTTACATTCTGACGATTTGTTTATAAACTATGTTCCCCAGCTAAGTGGTGGAGTGCTCACCCCCATGTCTGTTTCAGTAACGTCCTCCATAGCGGAGATTCAGGAACTGTCTTCTGTGTTTGCTTGTCAGGAAGTCAGGTCTCTGTGTCTTCCAGAAAAAGGGATGAGATTGATTCAGAATGCTTATTGTAAAGAATCACTCATATTTCTTATGGAATCTGGAGCCCCCCAAATAATCTATTCTGTCTCTATTCACTTTCTGTCTCTTTGCTTTCTTTGTCTTTCCCCCAAGGTCACTGTTTGACTGTAGGACTTTAAGAAACCACTCTCTACAGGGCAATGTGGTCTGTTGAGTTTTCCTCATGAGATCTGTGTAAATATATTTACGTTCTTTATTTTCATCCCCAGATTAAGACATCTCCGCCAGCCAGCCAAACCCCCCTCTCCAAACCTAGAAATTGGCACCATCTCTGAAGAGTTTCCAAGTTGCCTTTCTGGTTTTTGTTTTTGTTTTTTGGTTTTTTTTTTTTTTTTTTTTTTATCTTATGAAGGATGTGGTTTTTGGTTATGTGATTCTTTTTAAGCCGCTTCATTTGTGTTTGGACTGATTAATAGCATAGCTCCCCAAACTTGGACAGAAACGTCAAATTCAGAATCTCTGGAAGCACAGCAGTAAGAAGCTAATTAGTTCATGTTTTCCATATGAATGAGACTCAAATACACAATCACTGCTTCCTTGTTCTATCTCTCACCCTTGACTGTGCTGGCAAACCTTGCTCTTCCTTTTCGATATCAGGGGATTTGTTGGGAACGAAAAACATTTTCCTGTACTCCACCTGCTGGATGGAATGAATAAAAGCCTGGGGGAAAGGTCGAAATACTTAGCAAATATAACCTCAGCCCCTCAAGTTTCAAGTCTGGAATACATTTAACAGTCCCAGACCAGAACCATGCCTGGTGATGCTGCTTATTTGTGTCCTTTGGCAGAGGGTCTGGGGAAGTGTTACCATTCAGTTGTGTAGGACAGAGAAAGAGGGGGAAAGAATGATTATGTATACATAGCTTCAACTCGATTCTCTACAGATGATGGAGAATGGAATCCACCTAACTGCCCTGTTCCATCACTGGCCTCTGCTTTGCCAACTAGCCTCAATTTACAACATGCTCCCTATCCCTTGGTCACCACACTTGAGTCTCATTGGCATTGTGTTCCCTCCTGCCACGGGACCTTAGCATATGCTGCTGCCTCTATCTGAAATGTTCTTTACAACACACACTGTATTTCTTTACCTACTCAACTCTTACTCTTCTTTCAAATATCAGCTCACTTCCTCTGGGAAGCCCTTAAGTAAGTTAAATCCCCTTGTTATATATTCTGAAGATTCTGGATACTTCTCCTTTGTAAGCATCTGGCACACTTACAATTTTACATTTCTCTGTGTGATCCTTTGTATAAACTCCTTCCTAATGTATGGTACATATATGGCACAAATGATATGCAGGTGTTCATTTTTTATTTTATTTTAAAGTTATGTGTTTATTTTAATGTGTATTTTAAAAAAATGTATATACTAATGGCTTATCCTTCTGTGGACATTTTAGCTTACATTGGGCCTACAGTAGATAAAACTGCAAATCCACCATCCATAAGCCAGAGGAAATAGAGGTATAGTGATTGGGCAATAGGC
The DNA here is from genome assembly GCF_022837055.1 of Prionailurus viverrinus. Classification (NCBI taxonomy): domain Eukaryota; kingdom Metazoa; phylum Chordata; class Mammalia; order Carnivora; family Felidae; genus Prionailurus; species Prionailurus viverrinus. The sequence continues at coordinate 118,947,955 of NC_062561.1, forward strand.
ATATAGGCAACAGTTTTGGAAGCAGTATGCCAATGACTGAAATTTGGAAATATGTTGATATGCTTCTCTTCCCTGGAATATAAGCTCCAGAAAAGAGATCTTTTGGGCACCATTGTCCCTACCAGGCTTGGTGCATATTTGGGCCTTGATAAGTATTTGTTGAAAGACTTGACAAGTGATTGAATGGACAATGTAGTAACTGAACACATGCGCCTCCTAAGTGACATCAGGCCGGCCATAGATCAAACAGTACGAAAGAAGGTTGAGACTTCTCTTGAGGATCACCCATATGGATTCACGGTGGAGACAGATTGGATCTTTGTAGACTTAAAACATTCAGCTTCAGATGCCCAAGGCTTCTGTGAAGTCACAGGGCTGTAGGCGACCTTTGCAGTTATCCTGCTCAGAGTAGTGCCTCTAGTATCCTGGGCAGGTAACTGTCCCAGGCTGGACTCCCTGAGAAGCAGACTCTGAGGTGAAGATTAGCCCTGCCGGAAGTCATTAGGGTTTCATCTAATGCGGGAAGGGAAGGAAGCAGGATAGGGCAGAAGGAGAAGTAAGGCGGTCTCAGTAGGAGCCTTGGTGCACTTACTGAGAAGTTCTGAAGCCAGAATGATCCTTGAGCGCTGTCCAGAGCTGAAGCAGAGGAGCCAGGCCATTATGCCCCTGCGCAGATCCCCTCCGAGGGGCGTGCCCTCGGGCAAGGCATCTCTCTTCACCTAGGCCATCCCTGAAGGGTGCTGATGGCTTCATCTCTGGAGGGAGACCTGGGCGATGCGTCTCAGAGCCTACCACCAGTGACTGTCCAGTCTCTGAATCCAGGAGTTGCAGAGATCAGCTGCTAAATGTGGCTGTGCCTCACCCATGGTTGGAATGGCTGTAGTTGTCAGAAGTTGATGGGTTTTTTTCTTTATATTGAACCCAAACCCCTTCCCTGCCAAGTTCTAAATACCTGCATTCATTTTGACGACGGGAGCAAGAAAACCAAAATAACCCTTGAGCTATCTGAAGTGATCTAGAGCATCTCATTTTAAATCTCTTAACCAATCACACATAGTTTCCTCAGCTCTGTTCTTGTACGTGGTTTTCTGGCCCCTCACTATTCATTTGCGATCTCCTATATAACTTTTTTTTTTAATTTGTAAAGCTTCATTGTTTTAATGTTTATTTATTTTTGAGAGACAGAGACAGTGTACGAGTAGGGGCGGGGCGGAGAGAGGGAGATACAGAATCCGAAGTAGGTTCCAGGCTCGGAGCTGTCAGCACAGAGCCCCATGGGGGGCTCAAACCCACAGACTGCGAGATCATGACCTGAGCCGAAGTCAGACACTTAAACAACTGGGCCACCAGGTGCCCATGTAAAACTTCATTTAAGATGTGCCATGTACAAGTTAAGCTTGGGGTCAGTCAAGACTTTTACATCTTCTTCCAGTGAATTGCTATAAAGCGAGATCTCTCTAAGTGTAAGTTCCTGGAAACAATCACTGGGAACCTAAGTGGAGACTCTAAGATCATCGTTAACCCTATCTTATTATAATATGCAGAATTGTATTTATTCTAAAATAATTTCAGACTTTTATTTAATCCTTTTTGTATGCCAGATATTGCATTAACGATACTTCCATGCCTCCATTTCATTTGACCCTCTCAACAAGCTTGTGAGAGCTGATACTGTTTCGGTCCTCATTTTATGCAGAAGGTCATGGAGGGCAGCTACATCGAGTCACTTGCCCAAAGTTACCAAGTCAATACACAGAGGAGCCAGGATTGCAACTGTTGCTCTGACTCCCAAGCTACCGTCTTCTATATATGTATTTGTATCTGTGTCTGTATATGTATATTACACTGATTTGGGTTGATTTAAAATCACAAATTACCTTACTATTTCACTGAAAAAGATAGAATAAAATACCAAATATAGGAAAATATAGCAAATATTTAAAGAAAGTACCTTGAAAGTACGTGGTGGTCTTTGGAGAGGCTCAGAGGGCTTAGAAAATAGTGATTTTTTTTTTTTTTTTTTAAGGGAAGAAAGCCAAAACCACGGATGCCTTCCTTTAGGGTCTGTCTCCATCCACTACTACGATAAGCTTGTTAAGGGCAAGGACCACATGTATTCATCTATGTCTAGTGGATTAACTACATCATGGTTATGCCAGTTGTCAGTCTGTTGTATCTGCTCTGAATCCATTCTTTGCCTTGTTTTTGTGACACTGCAGCTGGGCCCTAGAACCCCTTCTCCTTTACCAGCTGATGTAACTTAGGGTTTGTCAGCAGAGGGCACTGGAGGGACACCTCAAGGGGAAGGGGCTTGTCTCTGGGGTTCTTGTGCTTTTCTTCTTGCTCCCATGGCACTGTGGCCACCGGGCAGCCTCCTGCACAACACTGGCTCTGCAAACTGCTTCCAGAGGGTTCCACTAGCGCCCCAATGGGAAGCTCCCTGAACCGCCACAGTGAGATCCCCCACCATCCTTGGGCCACAGCCACCCCCTTTGCCAGTGAAGTCTGAATCTCATCCCTGAGAGAAGGCCCCCTCTCAAGTTTCTTCCTTCTGTGATTAATTTCCTTAGCCTTGGGATAGAAGCCACTCCCTACATCTGCTATTCCAGTATTGCATAGAGATCCCTTAACGCCTTAGTAGTTAATCTCTTTTTATTAGTTAATAATTCTTGCCATTACAATTTCCCTGTTCACGGGGCACCTGGGTGGCTCAGTCGGTTACGTGTCCCACTTCGGCTCAGGTCATGATCTCACGGTCCGTGGGTTCGAGCCCCACGTTGGACTCTGTGCTGACAGCTCAGAGCCTGGAACCTGCTTCGGATTCTGTGTCTCCCTCTCTCTCTGACCCTCCCCCGTTCCTGCTCTGTCTCTCTCTGTCTCAAAAATAAATAAACATTAAAAAAAAAAAGAATTTCCCTGTTCACATTGTTGGTGGGTTTCAGTTTCCTGATCGGACCCTCGCTATCTCAGTGCCAGGTACTCAGTAAATGACCAATGAATGAATGCGCTAGTGAGGGGATTGAGGAAAAATGCTTCACTTTCACCTTATTGCTCCTGTTTATTCTTGAGAACTCAACTGTATGGAGTAGCCCTCTGCCCTATCAAACTCTTTCCAAATGTGCAGGTTGCTTGAGAGTTACACATTTTCAAGAAATCTATAAAACCCATATCTCTTCTTCACTTGGGTTAAATATTCTAGGACAGGTTCCAGAGGGAGCAAGGATAATAAGGAAACAAGTTTCTTTCTCATCTGTCCCCTGTGCACATCTGCCCTGCATTTACGATTTTATCCTGTATTATCAGAAGTAATCTGGCTAGTCCTAAAACCTGCACTATTTCCCAGGTCAGACTCTTGGCTCGTAATGCAAGTGTTTTGTTTTGAGAAACCCATAGATCATACTGTTCATTTCTACAGGACACTACTGAACTCTCCGCATAGTTGACATCTCAAACTATGAACAGTCTTGTCTTTACAGTCTGGACAAGGCAAGTTAGTATACAGTGACATTCCTAAAACTTATTTTGGAGAAAAAAAGTTTTGGTTCAAGGCCTATCAGTAAAATAATCTAACATCTTGCCCTTCTGTATTCCTGGGTGAGACTAAAATAAATTTCTCTTCAGGCAGGAAAATAAGGATGAAAACCCCAACGATACACGTCTCTGTGACAACTTGCACAAACTGCCTGTCTACACCTACATCCCCAAACACTGCAACTAAGCGAACCAAGTCCTGAAATTGAACACACTTCCAAACAAGGAATGCCCAAGGCTTCATTAAGGCTGATAGAAAAGCCCATGAAGGAAATGGTGAGGTTTTGCTTAGTTATATAATAAAATAGACAGTAATGTTTAGCTGCTAAATGTATAAATTTAGCCTGTGTGACAGTGGGTAGCTAAGAGGGAAGGAAGCAATTTAGGAAATACCTCCTTCCCACATCACAGACATTCTCAGCCCCATCAGAAGACCCCCAAACTAGGTCCTAAAATACTTGCTTTTATAAAGCAAACCCACCTCCAGCTTCAGGCTGTGAGTGACCTGGTTTCTTTTTTAATTTTATAACTAGGGTGGAAAGCTAACAGTGCAGTATGTCATGGTCAATATATCAACTGCAAAGTAGGTACAATGATACAGAAAGATCCCAGTAATGCTTGAGTACATTTCCCTTGTAACTTCAGAGACTGTTAGATGAATCACTGGGGTCCAGAGGGTCCTATGTCAGATCCCGAGATCTCAAGCTCTTACGTTCTCTAACTGGGCTTTAGAATAAATTTTATGTATAATAACAAGGGAGTTTCTTTCTGGGCATAGAGGACAGGTTTAAGGAGTGGAGGAGGAAGGAGGGGGTGTGCCATTTTTCACAAGCCATTATTTCAGTTTTAACGGTTGTCAAACAAATGCCTAGTGATTTTGAAATGGAGAAGACACAAACAAGTCCTACCTGCTAGGTTGGGCTTAAGTATTCTTATATTGGACTACTGCTCCTACAAATATATATTTTTTTAATTTGTGAAAGTGCAGTTGTTTGATGTGTCACTATTACCATACTCCTCAATGTGACAGTGACACAAGAGCACTTATGGTTAGGGTTCCCCTCCCCTCCCCTTCCCACCCCATGGCAGATAGGCTGTCTGTCACTCAGATAAATATGGAAGGCAACGACTTTATTATATGTTTGTCTTTTGTTGTCAAGTTCACCCATAAGAGGCCAATGCTCAACCAGCCTAACCCTCTCAAACACTTGGGACACAGAGTTATGTTTTCAGTTGGTTCAGCAAAGATGAAAAATTTTGAATCCCTGTAGAAGATGCATTCCAGTAGCAATGGTGTTTATCTTATCACCGAGTTATGGGTGGCAAACTCTTCTGGTAGGTCAGAGAGCAGTTGCCAGAAAGTGATGGAGGCTGGCGGGGATGGTCAGAGATCCTGGGCACCTAGCCTTCTCCTGGCTCGGTCTACTTTTCATGTCTTGTTTGGAAATGGTTATAGAGGTCCCTGGGCGGCTCAGTCAGTTAAGCGCCTGACTTCAGCTCAGATCATGATCTCAGTGTCTGTGAGTTTGAGCCCCGCATCGGGCTCTGTGCTGACAGCTCGGAGCTTGGAGCCTGCTTTGGATTCTGGGTCTCTTCCCTCCCCAACTTGTGCTCTGTCTCTCAAAAATGAGTAAATGTTAAAACAAATTTAAGAAATGGTTATAAGATAGGAATTTGGAGGTAGGGGAGCAAGAGGGAGTAATGAAGTGAAGACTGCAGAAGTTGGGGAGGGGATGACCTCCAGCCCCACAATGATGAGAATTCCAAAGGAGGGGAGGGGTCCAAAGTCCTCAGGGCTGTGCAAGCAGAAACGTGATAACAGCATTGGGGACAATAGAGGCAGCAGTGTGTGCCTGTGAGACCAGCATCCTTACACTCATTCTGCAAGATTAGTGGCAAACCAACTAAGAGAATTCGCCAGGCCCTCGGAACAGATGGTTCCTGGGTAACAGGATGTCCCCCTTGTCTTTGAACAAACCGCATCTTTGAAAACACTGAAGTCATAATGCAGGATCCTAATGGGTCTTGTCATCTTAAGGAATAAGACCAGTTGCTTTAAGCCAGTTTTTTCAGAAAACTGTGGTTGTGACCTATTGAGTTGTGACCCAATTTAATGGATCTTTGACCAGCATGTTTTAGTGGAATGTAAGAGAAAAAAATGCATCATATATATATGTATATATATATATATATATATATATATATATATATATATATATGGCTTCCTGACCTTCTTTGTTTCAGTTGTGTGTATGTGTGAGGGTAGGCATGTGGTGGGTTGTGATGGAAAATGTAGTTCTTACAGTGGATCAAACTCCAAAAAGCAGGAAAATAAGAGGTTTAGGTGACTTTGAAAGGAAAAGGAGGGGTTGATTTTGGCATGTAATTCGTAGAAGGGACAAACGCTGCACAACGCTTTTTAATTCGTGCACGTGCTTGTGTGCGTGTACGTGTGTGAGAGCCGGTGTAAATGTGTGTGTATATGTGTCAGTGTTTGTGGGCATGATCTGATTCTGCCACAAGGTCTAGGCAACAGTATACTTTCTCCTAAGAATAAGAAGTCAGAAGGTTGACAAGTTTACTTAAAGAGATGTTGTGTAGTATGATAACAGTTTCAGAAGATCTGATGGGCAAACCCATCACCCTTCATCAAGACGCTTGAGATGCAAGAGATAACCTGTTTGTCCTTGACTTAAAGTTGTAAAGTCCTTCATTTTTTCCCCAGGTCACAGTATCTTTGCTTTAGCACAAGCTGGTCAGCTGTACAATAGTAGCATATTTTCATATTTTCTCATAATTTATACTGTGAAGGAGAAGTGTCAGTTAATTATGGTGCTTGGTTCTTCAATTCCCTGAATATACCTCCCTGATGTATCCCTAGAAAAACACTAATATTGCCTTAGGTTTCCAAACAAAATGAAAAATGTTTCTACCTTAGCTTTTCCTGTCAGCCTGTAAGGTCTCCCTTCCAGTGACAAGCTATGTGTCGAACACAAAGCAGCCACACCTGACGGATGCCTGGGACAGACCTTCCACGGGAAGATGAGACATCGTGATGTTCCCAAACTCAGAGAGACATTATCGCCTTGTAGTGGAACGTTTATTAATACTTGTAGGGTGCCAAAATTAAAGAGACAGTGATGTAAAATGACAGGTGTCTTCTTCATCAGAGGTCTGCTTCGCAGCCCATGGGCTCGGTTCGTTTAGGCAGTCTATTCTAACAAGGCTGGGGAGCTGGGCTCCATTGCCTCTGACACAAAGCGAGGACCTCCATCTTTAGTAACGTATGATGCGGTAGTCAGTTTTTGGTAAGCACACACTGTTGGCCGGGGGAGGCTCTAACTATCCCTTCCAAGGAAACAGATCACTTCCACCTCCACCGCCATCTTGCAAACAATCAAAAGCGTAAATGCTCCTGATGCTTTGTAGAGAATATCAGGCAGTTCTTAACTGTTGGCCTGAAAATGAATCCACATGAGAGACGTGTGACAAGCAGATGGCTACCTCACTTACCCAAGGAAAAGAGAGAGAGGGCAACAGGAACACTCTGTGTGTAAGGAACTCGAATGGAGCAGGCAACTGCCACCTACTTCCTTCTTACAAGATCTGACAGGCTCTTTTCCCAACTTGAAACCGGTCCTCCTAAAGCTGTCATGGTTCTACAGTTGGAAATATTAGGTTTACCTGGCTAGGTCCTCGGATACTTTGATGGGGGTTATCTTATACTGGGTATTGCGAATTCTTCCAGAACCTGGGTTTCTGGGACTTGCTGTTTATTCAGCAGCAACCTACAAAGTCTCTGTTTTTAACTTGGCTGAAATAAATGAATCCACAGCATCTTTCATCATAAATATAATGCCCTGGGAGAGAATACAGCAGAAAACCAGACAGACATTGTTTCCAGGTGCCCCGGTACCCAGTACAGTGCCTGACACACAGTAGGCACTGAAAAAAATATTCAGTGAATGAATATATGAATGATGACCGGGTGGAGGCTGGCAAGGCCATGATAGTGTTTCTTCTAACTGCTTTGGGTCTTTGAAACCACAAGCTTCCATCTCATCTGTTAGCAACATTTAATTTTTCTTGGCCAATGTTATATTTGAATTTGATTCATACCCTAAAAATTATGGACCATTATATATCTTAGATTTCCTCTCTGCATACCCTTTTCTGGCCAAATCTTCATAGTAAAGAAATGTTAAACCACACTGCACTATCTCCAGCTTGCCTGGAAGGATTTACTAAAATAAAATAGAATGGTCTTATCCAAGTTACAAAAACAAAGTTCTGAAGTCGTTTTTCTGTACAAATGCAGAATGATATTATTAATCGCAGCATTAACTTAGTTTTGTTCCTCAATTGCACTATATTGCTTTGAACCTTCACAAACCATCTTTTTTTTTCATCATAAATATGACAATGCAATTATAAGGAGTTATTTTTTCCGTTAATAATGTCAATTCCTTAGAACGTGAGCTAATATTCTCATCAGTTTGTATCCACAGTTACCCTCTTGTTGCTTAAGCGTCCCTGTTTTCAAAGGAAAACTTGTAATACCACAATTGAAAACAAAGTACAATCTCTTTTTATAGGTAAATGTAGTACAAGTAGTAGATAATTGAGGAGCTTATACATCATGTCCTATGATTATCATTCTCAGTGGCTGAATGCTAATCAGTTAACTGCCTTTGAGCTACATATTTATAAATGTGATTAAAACATACAGTCTCACAGTAAATTTAAATGGCCTATTAAAGACCTTTACATGGCAACAGTATCATATGTCAGAGATGAATGTTGTTTCTAATTTGCTAGCCACTTGGGTCAAGTTTACTCTAAGCAGGAAGCATATTTATACAAGTAATCGTAACACAAATGGTCTCTTGAGAAAAGCTGTTTGTGAGGGTTTAACATTTTTGAAGTATGCTTTTGTATATATTCTAAATGGGTATTTTATAGGCACTGGGCCAAAGCGCCTTAAATCCATGTTCCTTAGCACGGGCCTAACTGCTCCTGATGCTGCCTGAGTGTTCAGGAAGACTCGTGGGGTATGCGTTTTTTATGGGCAAGGCAAGAGAGGCTCGGGGGCCTTGGGCCCCCTTCCTTTGGACAGCATGCTTCAGGACTCTGCTACTTTAAGTATGGTGGGGGGGGTGCAAGAGGAAACAGCAGCATCTGTAGCACCTGGGGGCTTGTTAGAAATGCACAGACTGCACCCCAGAACCACTGAATCAGAACCTACACTCAAACACGATCTGCATGTGATTTGTAAGCATTGCCTGGGACCCCAAAGCCTCTGCTTTCTGGGGACCAGGCACAGTCATGGTGTCCCTCCATCTTTCCGTCTCACTTCTGGAATCAACCTCTTTAGAGGAAATCATCCCCTCAGCCCACGTTGCCTTTCTTTCTCAGCACTCCCACACCCCAGACCCAAATGAATTTACCAATATCTGATGTTTTTGCTTTTATCAAGAACCCACTTCTCATGCTGTCCATCTGACATCATCCAGGGGCTTCCTGCTGCCGAATTATCTTGGGAAAGTCACGGCATTGTAATGACTCCCAATGCTATGCATTTATTCTGCTTTCCTGTGGGCTGAAGCTCCCATCCTTCATTTATTCTACACTGAGAGCCCACCAGAACCCAGTCTGCCCTTGCCATTTTAATCCCTTCTGTTCTCAAGGGGAGATTTTCTTCATCCTAGTTTCTACTCATGGAACACTGCCTTCCCCTAACCTAGCCATAAGCTTCCCTGCTAATATTTGTCGGGTGTTGAAAGGACGAAAGGGCATCATGCCAAGTGTTTCGGGGAATCACAGACAGGATTTTCTCAGTAGAGGGAATTGTATGCGGTTACTAATGACCCTGGCAGCTCCCTGAACACACTTCATTTGGCCCCGCCTTTGCATTGAGAGGCTCAGCCTGCAGCAGGTGCCCAGAGGCAACTGGGCATCCACACACCCAGACTGGCCAGCCAGTTGGCCCCTAGGAGCTATTTGATCCCTCTGTTCAAAACTGTGCTGGGGTAAAAGGCTCTGCAAAAAAGTGAACTGGGCATTTGGAAGCGCACTGCTTACAATTTCAGGCTCTGTGGGCCAGGGGTTAGTGCAGCCAATAGTCAAGGGGACAACCTGGGGTCAGCTGGGTGAGGACCTCCTCTGAAGTGGTCGGCACCCAGGAGAGATTTCTTTAATCAGAGGAGACTGGCAGGGGGAGAAACAAAATTGCCTTCTGGCCATAGTGAGTCCGGGGACCGCGTTTGCAGCTTCCATTCTTCTTGAGACCCACAAACCAATTCTTTTCTGCGTGCTTCTTGGATGTGTAGGTGTTGTAATGGTTTTCTTCCAGCCTTTCCAGGAACAAGCATTCCTCATTTGGTGTCTGCTAAAAAGATACAACGGCAAGAGAGTAGAATTACTAGTGATTAGTTTTCAGTGAAGTTTCTCTGTTTACTAGCCGTGTGACCTTGGGCGAATTCACTGAGGCTCTTTATGCTTCGGTTTCTTCTTCAGGAAAATTGAGATAATAGTGGAACCTATATCTGAGGGTGGTAATGAGGACATAGAGTAGGACCCAGCACATAATGAGCCCTGGGTCCTGCTTCGGATTCTATATCTCCTTCCCTCTCTCTGCCCCTCCCCAACTTGTGCTCTGTCTCTCTCTCAAAGATAAATAAACATTAAAAAAATTGTTTTAATAAAATAAAATACATCTGCTATCGGGGCACCTGGGTGGCTCAGTCAGTTAAGCGTCTGACTTTGGCTCAGATCATGATCTCACAGTTCCTGGGTTCAAACCCCACATTGGGCTCTGCGCCAACTGTGTGGAGCCTGCTTGGGATTCTCTCTCTCTCTCTCTCTCTCTCTCTCTCTCTTTGCCCCTCCTTGACTTGTGCTTTCTCTCTCTCTCAAAATAAATAAACTTAAAAAAAATAAAAAGAGCTTAGTGTTAAAAAAAGTACATTTGCTGTTTTTGTAAGATCCCCTTCCATTTGCTGTCCTCAGGACCCTAAAGTTTCCCCCTGGGGAGATCCTGAATGACCATGAGCTCGTTAAGGGCAGGGCTGGGCCTTTTGTCTCTGTAAAGTCCTGGCACATGGACATGACCATGAAAAACAGCCCAAATAGGTAAAATCAGACTGTGATATGGTGGGGAGTTTTAAGTTTAGGCTTGAAGGATAAATGAAGACCTGCTAATATTATTTTATACCCTGATGATTTTCACTAACAATATCAGGATTTTTACCTTAGTGCTGTCATGAATATAAATCCTTGCACAAAATGTGTCTTAAGCATAAAACATATCCTGGAAGTTAAAGTTATTTTAAAAATGAAACTACCTTTATTTCTTCCTGTGTATAAACAGATCTACTTATACGAAGAATTGTGCTTTTTAAAAATCACAACTTTACTTTAAAAAAAAGAAAGAAAAAATTTAAAAACTGCCCAAAGCCATCCACCCAGGTATAAGGAACTGGTAACAGTCGATTAACATACTTCCTCATGTCTTTATGTACATATACACAAACAGACATGGATAAGGACATATGGATATAGACTGATGATGTTACCAAAATGGGGGTATAGCTGCCTTTTTAAATGTTTATTTATTTTGAGAGAGAGAGAGAGACAGGGAGAGAGAAAGCACAGGCAGAGGAGGGGCAGAGAGAGATGGAGACCCAGAATCTGAAGCAGGCTCCAGGCTCCGAGCTGTCAGCACAGAGCCTGATGTGGGACTTGAACTCATGAACCGTGAGATCATGACCTGCGCCCAAGTCAGACACTCAACAAACTGAGCCACCCAGGCACCCCATATCTGCTTTTTTTAAAGTTATTTATTTATTTTGAGAGAGAGAGAGAACACAAGCAGGGGAGGGGCAGAGAGAGAGAGGGAGAGAGAGAGAATCCCCAGCAGACTCTGCACCATCAGTGTGGAGACCAGTGCAGGGCTCCATCCCACAAACGGTGAGATCCTGACCTGAGCTGAAACCAAGAGTCAGACACTTAACCAACTGAGCCACCCAGACACCCCTGCTCTAATTTCTTTTTTAAAAAATGGAAAATAAAGCTATGAAAACATTTAATCTCACAAGAAAATACAAGTTAAAAATGATTTAACATGTTGGCTATAATAACTGCAAAGAACAAAATGATTTACAATGCTTAATATTGGTGAGAGCATAGGAAATAGACACTTGCATGCACTGTTGTGAGATAAGTTGGTGGACATTTTCTGAGGGTAGTTAGGCAATATGTATTACCTTTGACCCAGCAATTTCATTGGTAGGAATTGACCCTTAGGAGATACTTGGGCAAGGGTAAAACAGTATTTTCAACGATGGTCTTTGCAGGATTGCACGTAATGGTAACATTCGAAGCAACCTAAATCTTCATGGAAAGGTGATTGGTTCAAGTAGGTAGTGGTACATCCCTACAGTGGAATTGAGGGCAGCTTCCAATTTATCAAGCTGGAAAGAGTGCTATAACATATTAAATAGTACAGTTGCTTTAAAAATATCTACCAATGATTACTGTTTCACTGGGAGTTCATTGGTTGGAGAGTGGGAAGAGCCCCAGGAATTTGAACTTCCTATTTGTCAAGATTTTAGAATACATTTATTATATTTGGATGTAAAATACTTATGCTGTATACTGACTTTGCTCCCGTTCTAAGGCATGTGATCTCTGTATTATCTCTTCCCCCACAGTGGTTGTTGATTCCCTTTCGGGTGGTTTCCAGGCTTCTTCTTCATTATTCTTAATTTGTGGGCATGTTTGTGTACTTGACTGTGAGCCCTGCTTAGGGAAGAGGTGGAGTCTTGTCAGCTTTGTGTCTCCCCACCCCCAGACACAGAGCCTTGCAAATTACAGGGGCTCGCCAGCAAGGTGGTGAGCTTAACTTGATTCTTGAGATTGTAGAAAGCAGTCTGTAAAGTTCCCTTTGATTAGTAAGGAACTACGTAACAGGAAGCTTCCTGCTTCTTATTCATTTGCAATCTAGGGCATTGACAACTGGGTGAGACACTTTGGGTCATTTTAGAATAAGACGGGACATAGTTGTAATATTTAGCTGGGTGACTCTGCTGCCTCTAGAGGAACGTATCCAGACGTTAGTGTTTGCTGCACAGTGTCAGGTGTGGGAGGAGGTAGGAAGTTTTGGACCTGTGTGGGTTGCCCGCTCCCCTGTAGGGAGGGTACCCCATGACACCCCTCAGTGGGCGTCAGGCCTGTGTTCTGTGATGAAGCTGAGGGTGGCCACATCCCTCACCTGATGTCTCCATTGAACTAGAGCGGTCGACACACTCAGAATGGCTGAGTCACAGGCTGAGTCAGCAGGCCAGCTCGGAGATGCTCCAGCCCAACCCCACCAGGATTTGTCAGGGGTTGTTAAGCGCTTGGTGCATTGCCAGCAGCCTGGAGATGCACAGTTGATTCATGACTATTTTAAAAATTATTTTCTTTTTTTATATTTTAGCATGCTGTTTTCCCCTCAACTATTTGGGTGACATATATCCACTGTAGGAAATTTGGGAAATACAGGAAGGCATTCACATATTATAAAATTGGCTACTTATCACCCTTAGAGATAAATGCATTAATGTTTTGATATATATGTATCCTTTCATTATGAAATCTAAAATATGTCATCATTTTATATAACTTTTCATGATTAATAGAAAATATTTCATTAGTTTTAAAAATAATATGTCCTTTCCACAGACATAAACATTTGTATCAAGATGGATTAATACCTAAAACTGCCTGAGAGCATGAGGTAGAGCTCTGAGATATTTTAGAAATTGTAATTTATTAATGGAGAAGTATATCAATTATTAGGCATAATATATTAAGATTACCCTCAATATTTCAGGTGAAGCACAGTGATGGCCAGGACTATGATGGGAGCCTAGAGGAAATTGGGTTTGGGTGTTCTTCCTCAATATTTTCATACAAATAAAAGAAGGTTATACTAAGCATCAAAACGGATTTAAAAGAGGAAAAGCCATAAACTGTAAATATAACCTAGGAAATAATGAGGATAAGGGATTTATAAACTTATTATTTGTCTTCTAGCTCTCACTGATGAAGCACCTCCCCCATTTGCCAGCAACATTGGTGGGTGGGTTCTGTGCATTGTCTCTCTGACCCCTCTGAACCCCTGTGTGTGGTAGTGACCATCCATTACTATCCTTATTTTAGACAAGGCTCAGAGTGGGCAAGTAACTTGCTGAAGTTGCAGAGAATTGAGATTCAGTTGTGAGTCCAAGATTCAGTGATTGGTTGGTTGGTTGATTTTATTACCAACCGGAAGAACCACCTTTAAGAAAAATCTACTTCAAGGGCCACCTGGGTGTGTCAGTCTGTTGAGCATCTGACTCTTGATTTTGGCTTGGGTCATGATCCCACAGTCGTGGGATTGAGTCCCACATTGGGCTTTGCACTGAGTATGGAGCCTGCTTGGGATTCTCTCTCTCTCTCTCTCTCTCTCTCTCTCTCTCTCTCTCTCTCCCCCCCCCCCATCTGCCCCTCTCCCCCACTTGTGCTCTCTCTCTTTCTCAAATGAATGAATGAATAAAAAGAAAAATGTGCTTCCATGTAGCAGTCAAAGTCTAGCTCCAAACTCTTTAAAGTTGTTCCATTTGATACAGATTTCAGCAAACAGGCTACAGGAGGTGGCCCATTGCTCCTGACTTGTAGCAGGAGCTACAAGTCACACTATATTCACATCCCAAACCCTGGCTGAAGTTACAGCTTCGGGAGACAGTTTTCTGTGCCTGCTGCCAGTTGGCAATTTGATTTAAGTTAAAGAGAGCCTCAGACCAACTCCCTCCTACCACTGCCTTTTTGTAGACATCTCCAAAAGGGAAAAAAAGGAGTCTGGCCAAGTCTCAATGATCAGTTGTTAGGATAAAGAGAGAGGATCATTGAAATTGAGAAATAATTTCAAAACTTGTGTCCATTGGCTTTAGTTCTCTTTCCATTGAGATCTTTTACCAAAGGTACCACGAGGGGCAAAATCAGATTGTCTGTTTCTATTCTTTTCTCACAAAGATCAGTATGTTCTGAGTCAAACCTGTATAAAACATCAACCAGGAGAGAGAGGGAGTAGAAGATGTTGAGGATTTTTAGCTACTGAATAAACTCTCAAACCGTGCTTCTCAAGGACAGGGATGTGGCTCATTTGTCTTCACAGCCCTTCATACTTAGACACAGGAGGCACTCAATACATGTTTGTTGGATGACGTATCCCATGCTAGAGTCCGGGCTTGATAATTTTTGTGAAAAGCATAGAGAGTGTGGTGGTGCTCCAGAAACATGTTTGGAGTGAATGAATGAAATGGGAATAGGTATTCTGAAATGACTGACTGGTGCGTTACTAAAATTTCAGTCAATGTCTCCTCTGTGTCTCCGTGATAATTCATTCGAGTATTTTGAGAGAATATCACAAGAAGCTCTTTCATGTCTGAGCCTAAAATAAAGCAGGGTAGAGGGTGGGAATCTTGCTGGAAAAAATAACAAACAGAGACTAATTGCTGCTTTACACTTTGCATCACTCAACGTAACAAGATTTCTGGAAACCTCCAACCCTGGCCGTGTCTGGAAGCATGTCAGCCTCATACTTACTGAGCCGTACAAAAGCCCGTCGGTGTCCATGGCCAAGTACTGGCCAGTCTCGGTACTCTTTATATACACCTCCCCCACGCTTTCCGCACTGAGCTGCAGCTGAACTGAAATAAAAATAACACGAGCAAAAGTAAATAAACACTAAAGCTTTGGCGATAGGACCTGGCGGCCAGGACAGTTAGCCATGGAAAATTCTGCTCATTCATTTTGCAGTGCCCTCAAGGATGAGCCTCAAATTAATCAAAACATTGAAATACAGTTCCTTTTTCTTTGCCCTCCAAAGAAAGCTGTCCTTTGGGAATTATGTTCTTGAGAGAAAGAGAGATGATGGCAGGCGTGCCCACCATCCCCCTGTTTATTACACAATGACCCCTCATGCACTTCCTCTGTCCCTGTCCCCTGGCAGGAAATAACCATAGGAGGAAGCGACATTTGCTTTCCTAGGTGCTGTAGAGTGGGCAGTTGGCCAGCCTGAGTATGTACTCCTTCAATTATCAGCCTGCTTTGGGGACGCCTTTTTATAGCCCCAGCCTGTTAGGCATGGGAGCTTCTCATGGACAGATTGTTATGAAAAAAATCTGATCCCGCTAGCTTGCCATACAGAGGGTTTTCCCAGGAAGTTGGATTGGTTGGTGCATCTGAAACTCAGGGAACTCTCCCACAGTGAAGTTCAGTCAACTCCCAGCCTCTGTGGCAGCCCAGCTGGGATAGAGGCAGAGGGGAACGCCAGCTTCTCATTGGGAAGACAAAGCAGTTGCCTGGGAATGCAGGGATGGGAACAGTGGTTCTCACCCTGGGGTGATTTCGTTCGTCAAGCGACAGTTGACCATGTCCAGAGACATTTTTGGTTGTGCTGGCTGCAGTGAGGGTTATGGTACTGGCGTCTGGTCGTAGAGGCCAAGGATGTTATGACACATTTTGCAATGCACAGGGCAGCCCCCACAACAAGAAATTATCCATCCCAGAAGGTCAATAGTGCTGAGGTTGAGAAACTGTGAGGTTGAAGGCAAGGACATGAGTTCCTCTGAGTTAGTCTCTCCATTTACACCGATTGATACCCCAGAGGAGCTTTGCCCACTGCTGGACAACTAACTGGAGTGTGATACCCATTCAATAATTATTCATTTGTTCATTTGTTCAAATAATTATTCATTATTCATTTGTTCATCCTTCCCATGGTAGTTCTGGAGGGAGAGATCTTTTGATGGCTAGCATTTGAGAATCAAAATTAATTCTGAACTCCCTGGACAATTTCTTTGGCTACTAGACTGTCACAACCATCATTAGGAGTGAAACCTGCCTAAGGACCAGTGAGCACCCAGTTCTCCAGGAGGACAAACTGACCTCCCTAAAGGTCAGCTTACTCAGGGGCTGAGGGGCAGGGTGGGCTGGAAGGAACATTGGGGTTTGGTTGGCAGATGGGGACTCCTCATTGCCTTTTCTTTGTTTTCATGTTTTATTTAATTTCTTTGAATAAGAAATACACTCCCATGCGTCAAACCTGGAAACCGTGTAAGAGGAGACTCTGAGGACTCTCCCTTCTGTTGCCTCTACCCCCCAGCCCCCACTTGGCAACTGACGGGGATACAGTGGTAAACAGGATGGATGAGACCCTTGTCCTTCCTCCAAGGATACGTTCATTCTCAGGGGGTGGGGGAAGACAGAGACAAACAAGTAAACCCCTCCTAGATATATTTTATGTGTATCCTTCTAGAGAGATCTTAGGTATATATGAGCAACTCCGTGTTATCTTTCCTGCCTTTCTTTTTTTTGTTTTTTTTGTTTTTTTTTTACATAAATGGTATGATATACATACAACTATATACCTTGTTTTGTTTTGCTTGTCTGTTTGCTTAGAAATTAACTGGAGAGCTTTCCAGTTCAGTACTGAAAGAGTTAATCGCGTTCTTTTTGCCACTTGAATTGTGTTCTACCATGTGGCTATACCATAACCATTTAACCACTTCCTTATTAATATGTCTGTATTTTCTCATTTCCCTCTGTTTTCTCTATCTTATGATTCATCCCAAGGGTGATACATAGTTCCATCACCCTTACCCAAGATGCAGTTCTCTTGTCTTTGGAGGTGTTTGCTACAGAGACTCGGGTCTCCTGTAGCTTCCTGTGGTCAGTGGAGTTTAATCCACTGGAAGGAAACTGGAAGCTACTGATCTCCTTTCCCACGGGTCCTTCTGACATGGGTTACTCAGAGAGGGTAGTCATGATAGAACGGGCCAAAAGGCCTCCATCCTGACTGGGGCCTCCCCTCCAGCCTCATACCACACCACACACTCACTCACTCACCTTGCCCCACTCACTTAGCTCTCCCAACACATCAAGCTGTTTCCTGCCTCAGGATTCTTGCCTGCATTCTATCCTTTGTCTGGCACCTTCTTCCTCCCAATATTGACGAAATTGGCCCTTCTCCTCCTCCAGGCCCCAGCCTAAATGCTCCCAACTTGGAGAGGCCTTTCCTGCCCAAATCCCCTATGACTAGCTGTACAGAGACCCTCCACCCACTGCCCCTGCCAATGCCACCTTATGATCTTCACATGATCATCTGGCTTAGTCCTTTGTTTGTTCCCTTCATGGCACTTTATACAGCGTACAGTTATTTTTGCCATTTAACAGTTTACTGGTTTATTTCTGCCTCCCCAGGAGAGTGTATACCTGGGGAAAAGGGCAGGGATCTTCTCTGGCCTGTTCCCCGTAGGTCTCCAGCACCTCACACAGTGCCCTGCGCAACGGTTCAGCCAACATATGTGTGCCGAATGAATGATGTTAGGCTAATATCTGCAGAGATGATCCTACTGGTCCATCATCAATAAGCCGTGCACTTTGAATTATGTTTCCAGTCATGCTTTGTGGAGTGAAGTAAGAGGGACCAAGTGGAGAGCTTTACAGGCTCTTCTACCAGCCAGCTGGGTGACCTTGGCGAGGCTCCTTCATCTCAAGGCCACAGTCTCTTTATCAGTAACATGGGTAGGGTTTATATTCAGTCTCTAAAGTTTTTTCCCAGCTGTAACAGTCTATGAAGCAAGTAAATGCCTTTAATAGCAGTGATGCACACAACAGAATAGTGTGTGGCCGTAAAAGGGAATCAAGTACTGATAGGTGCTACAGTGTGGATGAACCTTGACAACAGGCTCAGTGAGAGAAGCTGGTCACAAAGGACCACTTATTTTATGATTCTATTTCATTGAAAGTTCCTGAAGGTACAGACCCAGAGAGACAGGACATAGATTAGTGATAGGCAGGAGCTGAGGAGGAAGGTGGAGAGAGCAAAGGGGGCATTATGGTTGAGAGGTATAGGGTTTCATATCTCACTAAAACTTTTTTTTTTTGGTACCCTGTATTTTCATTGGACTTGATGGTTTACATAGAAGTTGTACATAGATTTTTCTGTCAATTTATCAGCATAATCCTGTATGTTTAAGAGAGACAAAAGGAAGGAACTAACTGTGTATTGATCACCTATAATGTGCTAGGAATTGTGGTAGTTTCTCTCCTGGTATAAATAGTATAAAATTATAGCACGGGTTCCAGAATCAAACTACATGAATTGCATTTCTGGCTTGGCTACGATATGTGATCATTGGTCAAATTATTCAGCTCTGTTACCTTATGCGTAATGATAGTACCTGCTTCATGGAGTTGTTTTGAGGATTAAATGATCTAATATATGGAGAGTGCCGAGGACCATTACTGTCATTTCCACCGAGCTACGGTGACCTCATTGCTTCTTACAGCATTCCCTGTTGGAAGATGGCAGTGGCTTTGTCCTACAGGTGAGGAGACCGAAGCTTGCTGAAAGCATATTTTACTCAACATTATACTTATAATCAGGAAAAAAATCGTGACCAGAGCCCAGCTTTGAGTATTTCAAGTATCCTGCTTTTTCTTCTCTTTCATACAACACCTTGGGACCCAGTGATGGGGAAGATGGGTCCAAATCCAGCCAAATTCCCTTTCTTGCACCCACTTATGTTCAAACAAGACGTACAAGATGGCAGATGGTCATCCAGGATCCCATTTGTAGCTACGGAAGGGAATGATGTTAGTCGCCTGGGGCTTTTTTCCACCTACCACCCATACGTGTAGGTATTGAGTCAAACACATTCTAGATGCTACAGGAATCCCATAGGGCAGGTCCTTTTGGGTAATCAAGGAAGATTTTTTTTTTTTTAAGATAGACTTTATATTTTAAAGCAGTTTTTGGTTCACAGCAAAAATGAAGAGAAGGTACAGTGATTTCCCATGTACCCCCTGCCGTCACACACGTGTAGCGCCCCGTTATCAACTCCCTCGTCACAGTGGTACATGGGTTACACATGATGGACCTAAACACTGACACGTCAGTATCATCAAGGAGGATTTTCAAAAAGCTTTTCATTTCCTAGTTCATTTGTGTTCTGCGGCTTACATAGCCTGCATTTATCTTTCTGTGGGGGTAGGTAGAGTCGACTTTGGACTCCCATCTTGGCCGCGTGAGGGCCTCACGGAGGTAAACACGAGCCAGGGCTGCTTGGCACGGGGACGCAGTCCTCGGCTGTGAGCCCCCACACCAGGGTTGCTGCACTGGTGAGAGTTCGTCTCAAGAGTTTCCTCTGTAAATATTATTTCTCCAGGATGTCCAAGTTTCATAGCTCATTTTCACTGGATTTCTTTCTGGCGAAGTTTCCTAAACATATATCCTCTGCGAGCAGGCCTGGCAGGAAGGAGTAACACCCAGCCGGGGCCGCTCGTGTAACCGACGAGGCGTCCAGCTCCCCAGGGTGACTTCATTCCAGTTTTCTAAACTTACAGTCTCCCGCAGCTGCTGCTGAGGAGGGGAGCGGGAAGGGGGCGTGTGAGAGAGGGGGGCTCTCAAGGAGGGAGGGGCCGGCCCCACAGCCCGGCTGAAGCGGAGGCTCCTCCCCCTCGGAGCAGGGCCAGGGGCCTGGAAAGGCTCTCAGTCAACACGCGTTCACCGACCGTCCGTTGCGTGCTGGGGACCGTGCCCTGTGCCACACACCGACCCTACCGCAGGAGCCTCGGGGGTTCAGACCCTGAAATGATAAAGCCAGGCCACAGAACCCCTCCCCCCACTCGCTTTTGAGCTAAAAACGAACACAAGTGCAACAACTACAACAGAGACTCTTTCTCATGTATGTGTATTAGGTATTATCAGTTAGAGCAGATATGCCTATGGATGGGGTAGATGCAAAAAGCTGAAAGTAATGTGTGCTGAAAACAGCACATTGCAAAAGCATATTTCTAGTAAATCCTTGAAGAAATTCTGTAAAAAACACAAAACAATGTGCATAGCTCATGAATGTATAGGGAGTAAGATAGGAAAGTGTGCATTGGATTCAGACCAAATTCATACCAGTTGCTGCCATGAGGAGGAAGAGAAGAAGGGCCAAGTCTGGGGACTGCTGGTGGGAGGAACTTCCCCTTTGTCCTAGCTCTTCATTTCCTTACAAACACAATTCTTTTTTTTTTTTTTTTAATTTGAAAAAATTTGTTTAATGTTTATTCATCTTTGAGAGACAGAGCATGAGTAGGGGACAGGCACAGAGAGAAAGGGAGACACAGAATCCGAAGCAGGCTCCAGGCTCCGAGCTGCTAGCCCAGAGCCTGATGCAGGGCTCGAACTCATGAACTGGGAGATCATGACCTGAGCCCATGTTGGATGTTTAACCAACTGAGTCACCCAGGCGCCCGAACAAACCTAATTCTGAGGCAAGAACAGCCAGTGGGTGACCCTGGCTCAGTTTGGGTGATGGGGCTGCTGCTGATCGTGGCTCACTCCTTTCCGGAGCAGTAGTTGATGGATGAGGCTCAGTACAAATACTGATGGGCAAATACTCAGAGCTGGCCATGATTCCAGTTCTTGCCCCTGATGACCCCTGCTGTGCCTTACGACCCAGCTCAGGCTTGACCCAAGCACCATGTAGACCTGAACGTAGGTATCCATGAAGGTGACTCCCTTGACGGTTGACAGGGAGCCAGAAAAGCTGATAAGGCAGGACAGGGCTGAGGGGCCTCTAGGGCCACACATTCTCTGCTCAGTTTCCTTTTCTGCCACATTGCACCAGGTTAACTAACACCTGAGCAAAAGGGAAGGAACACTTTTCTTTATCCCATGCGGGGAATTTAGGAGTTGTAGTCTGTAACAGGAAGGTCCCTGGCTCTCACACATCCCAAGGATGAAGGGGCAAGGACTTTTCAAAAAATGAGACAAGTCATTTCATCCACAGAGTATGTATTGTTCCATACTTCCGAAATGGGAATAGGAACTTCTGCACTAGCAGAAGAAATGGAAGCAGTTCTTAATTAAAAAAAATTTGGGGGGCGCCTGGGTAGCTCAGTCCGTTGAGCGTCCGACTTCGGCTCGGGTCGTGATCTCGCGGTTTGTGAGGTCGAGCCCCGCGTCGGCTTTGTGCTGACAGCTCAGAGCCTGAAGCCTCTTAGGATTCTGTGTCTTTCTCTGTCTCTCTGCCACTCCCCCACTCATGCTCTGTCTTTCAAAAATAAATAAACATTAAAAATTTTTTTTTTTAATTTGTTATTTTATTTTATTTATTTATTTTTAAATTTCTTTGTTACCGCCACCAGTTCACACAGCCCCCAGGGCCCGCACAAGAACAGAGGCCCTGCCCCTGCCTGGGGCTCTTGCCTTCTCTATCCCCAGCCCGCCTCTTATCTGCCCCCACTCGCCAGCAATTTTTTGAAACATACTCTAGAAATACGTGTCTTAGAGAAATTCACATTTATAAAGCATTGTAAAAAATGTCCTAAAAGAAGGTCGTAAATGTTAGCTTGGTGGATTTGTGACCATCATGTCTTCTTTACTAGGAATGCATTAGGGAGTGCTGGTTTGGGAATGGCCTGTTTATCAAAAATAGATGTCAGGGGAGCCTGGGTGGCTCAGTTGGTTAGGCATCTGACTTTGGCTCTGGTCATGATCTCGTGGTTCATGAATTCGAGCCCCGTGTCCGAATCTGTGCTGACAGCTCAGAGCCTGGAGAGTGCTTCAGATTCTGTGCCTCCCTCTCTCTCTGCTCCTCCCCCACTCATATTCTCTCCCTCTTTCTCTCAGGAAATGAATAAACATAAAAAAAATGTTTTTTAATACTTAAATGTCATTTCCATCTTCGTGGATCATGCTCCTCCCTGCCCTGTGTTTATAGTTTGGACCCCTTCACGGATCTTTACTGGGAGCCTATGTAAAGATGAACCCAGAGCTTTTGGGTGGATATGCTAGCCCTCAACTAGGCAGTCTACCTTTTTTTCTGCAGAGCTATATCTCTGGTTTTCTCTTCTCCCCAGTGCCTTCCATTAGCTCTTAGCAGTAGTTTATTTACATTAGATCCACATGATTCTTACTTTCCAAGAAGAGAAAGACGGAAGAGGTATTAGGAGCCTGCCACTGCCAAGATCAGGAGCTTTGGGGCACTGCACCATGGTTCCAAGCCCCAAGCCGTCCTGGCATCTTCCTGTCCTGCCCTAGGAAGTTTTATTTTTAATTTAGTTTTCAATTAATTAATTTTAAAATGACATCCAAGTTAGCATATAGTACAATAATGATTTTAGGAGTAGAATCCAGTGATTTATCCCCTCTGTATAACACCCAGTGCTAATCCCAGCAAATGTCTTCCTAGGAATTTTTAAAGATAAGATTATAGCTGGTGTGTTCGGGGGACAAATGAGTGCAGAGGGAGGTCCTTTCTGCTTTGGTAGCATGTCTGTGGCCTTTAAGCCTGCTTTCCACCTCTGCTCTCCAAAGAGAGGCCAAAAGAGATTACGTGCCTGGTTTATTCTGGGTTGGAGACTTCCCGTCCTTTGCTGTGTTTACCCAAAGTGAGGTCAGCCTCATTCAGAACTCGGTGAGGTTGTTTTATGTCAATGGCATTTATAATTAAAATGTAGCCACAAGCTGGGCTCCCTAAAGCATTAGAGAGAGATGGAGAAGAAAAAGAAATTGAGCTTGTGGAAAAAAAAATTCCAGTGGTCTGGAATATATATATATATATATATATATATATATATATATATATATATATGAAAAAGACTTTTCTTAGAATGTGTAAAGGTGTCTGCTTCTGCTTTGGGACTGAAAAAAAGGTGCCTGGAAAATTTTGATCTAGTCCATGGACTGTGTGATATTTAAAAAAAAAAAAAAAAAAAAAAAGGGTTATCTAGAAAAATCTCTTCTGTATAACCAGATAAGGAGTGAGTGGGAGGAGAGGGACAGGGATCCCTCTGGCATCACATCCCACCAAGATGGGAATACCCCACAGAGGGGAGTTTTTCTGCCCGAAGACCTGCCCTGCTCTCTGGCTTTGGCACCAGGGCCCAGCTCTGCCCACCTTGGTGATTTGAAAGCTGTCTTGACTTTCAGCCCCAGCTGGTGGGGAACAAAGTGCCTTTACCATCAGGTGCCGAGTCATAGTAAACTAGAAACCGGAAGTCTGTACTGGAGGCAGGAGGGATTGCACCCTAGAGGAGTCTGCCCTTTCTAAAGGGCTGCAAAGTAGGATTCCTTTGACCGGTGAACTCCCTTAGTGCCTTTAGGATGTGGTTTGATTTATAAATATTTGATTGGCACACACTTTGCTCAGGAACATTTCCATTTGTGTGGTGAGCACTGCCAGTAATCCTGCTCCTCACACAGCCCTCCTGTGTGCTTGGGGAGGCCAGGGGGCGTTGGCCACAGAAGGCAGCAGATTGGGGATGCTCGTGAGCTTATTGTTCTTCTCCAGTTACTGGTGTAGATATTCATCCCATCGGGGAACAAGTCATGTCCCTCTTCGCCTGAGAGGAGACTCCAGCAGAAAGAGCAGAATCAAACATGGAGCCCCTCCTTGCTTTGCCCAAGACAGCTCACTCTGCCAGAGAAGTTAGACAGGGCAGGCCTTGCTGGGCCAGGCGCTGGGCACATTTTTCCTACATGCCAGCCCTTGAGAGTTCCAAACCTAGATAGTCCCAGTGACACAGAGATGAAGAAAGGTAAGGTCAAGTAAGGAGGAAGGTCAAGTAAGCCTAGGGGTCAAGCAAGCCAGGAGGAGGGTCAAATAAGCCTAGGGGTGATGAGGGTGATAAATAACATTTTTTGAGCACCTACTGTGTGCCTGGCAGTGTGTATAACATTTTTGAGCTTCCTACTTTCCTGTGACATGGGAACTGTTGTCATCCTTGTTTTTAAAATGAAGAAATTGGGGCGCCTGGGTGGCTCAGTCGGTTAAGCGTCCGACTTCAGCTCAGGTCACGATCTCGTGGTCCGTGAGTTCGAGCCCCGTGTTGGGCTCTGGGCTGATGGCTCAGAGCCTGGAGCCTGCTTCCGATTCTGTGTCTCCCTCTCTCTCTGCCCCTCCCCCATTCATGCTCTGTCTCTCTCTGTCTCAAAAATAAATAAACATTAAAAAAAATTTTTTTTTAAATGAAGAAACTGAGGCATGTGGGGAAGTAACTTCCCCACGGTGACAAGGAACTAGTAGCCAGGGACCTACATCTGCATCTATCTGACCCACACGACAGGCTTTGTGAATCCAGTATGTTTATTTGATCAGTTTGTGGGGCAAAACCACCATCACAGTATTGATGTCAACGGTGGTAGTGGTATGTGGAAAGAGACTTAGTCTTGGAAGAAGAAGCTATGGATCTGTGACAACCCTTCCCAGTTACTAGCTGGTCACAGGTCCTGTTAACTCAGTGTTTACAGAGTGATGACAATTCATAACCTGTGGGTTAAGTGGAAATGAACGAATCTAACATAATGCGGGGCCCCTAGGTGGCTCAGTTGGTTAAGGGTCCAATTTGACTGAGGTCATGATCTCACGGTCTGTGAGTCTGAGCCCCGTGTCGGCTTCTGTGCTGACAGCTCAGAGCCTGAGGCCTGCTTGGGATTCTGTGTCTCCCTCTCTGCTCCTCCCCCATTCGTGCTCTGTTTCTCTCTGTCAAAAATAAATAAATGTAAAAAAAAAATTTTAAAAAAGAATCTAACACAATGCCTGGCGTATATCAGGAGCTCAATAGGTATTTACTGAATATATTGTTGAATTTGAATTTATCTGCCACCAATACAATGCATTCACTCCTCAAATTAATATTTATTGGGCACTATACCAAATGCCATTCAACATACTGGATGCAAAATTGCAGTGTTGAGCTGTAAGAGACAAAGTCCCATCTTCAGGGAGCTCAGTTGGGGAGAAAACCATTCAATAATCACACAAACAAATGTGGAATTATAACTACAAGGAGATATGCATGGTACAAGGCACTCCTCAAATGTCCTGTGTCTGAAATGGAACCGGTCATCCTTCTCTGTGCCTGTTCCCTCTAGGATCCTCCCTCTCATGGTGACACCACTCTACTCATCTTCCAAAGAAAATCGCAGGGAGTCCCCATGGATCTTCCTGCAATTTAATGTCCCTTCCCTTGTCTGATGGTCTGCAGCTTTTATTCTGTGCCTGGCTTTCCTAGAATGGCAGTGTAACAGATGTTCACAGCCTATAGTGATGATTGCCTACAACCACGATTTGAGGAGTTGTAATGGGATAAACCAAAAGCATCTTCTCTATGGGCCAGAGATTCCCACCAGTGGGGACAGTTTACTCAGAGCTACATTACACTGGCCTGTGCACAAGCATCCTTTGTAGGTTTATACCACTCCAAGAAAGGGTTTGTGTCAGGTACTTGGAAATTTACTCTCCTGGAGGTAGGAAGAAGATAAGTTTTGAAAATATCCCAATTTTTCCCAGGGCAGATCCACTGAATGGGGACAAAGAGAAGCTATGAAAAGGGTTATTTTTTACCTTGTAGAGCTGGAAGGCATATGGTTCTATTTTGTATGATTTATGTAGATTTGTTTCAATATTTGATTGGCTTTTAGAAATATTCTTTCCAATGGAAGTCTTAGAGTATAGCTCTATACCTGTGACCACAGTGTCTAGTCATGTTCAAACTAATGGGAGGGAGTATCTGTGCTAATCATTTAGCCAGGGTCATCCCACTCTGTCCAACCCTGCCTGTCCAGATCAGATTGATTCAGAATAACCCTTGGCATGAAGATGGACAGTGTCAGTACCGCCACTGGGCAGTAGAGGGCGACAGAACCACACCCAGTGGGTATATCCACACCAGGGAGTCCTCTTGCCTGCAGGACTTTTCAGCCTTGTCAGGCACACAAGTGATTTTATTCCCATTCCATGGGTGAGGAAGCTGAGTCTCAATATTTTCCCCAAGATTACACAGTTGGGAATCCTGGAGACATCTAAATTTCTAGACAGGAGAGGATGGTCGGAAGGGTCCTTGGGTTGAGGGACTTGACATTTATTTTGCAGAGCATTTTATGCAAACTGGCGAGAATGGTCATTGTTTAGTACTGCTCCTGACAGCGTGGGAATATGAATCCGCGCTTTCTGACTCTAAATCTAGGCCCCCCTAAGTCTCTTCAGAGAGTTATGTGGATTATCCCATTCTCCAGGCATTGACAGGTACAGGGATGGATTTCTGCTTACTCAGCCCACGTACTCTGATTTCTGTCTTCCTTAGTCCTTGTTCTTAGTTCTAGAGTAAATAAATAGGCCAACACAACTCTGCATTTTGCCAGAGAGACCTTGAATCAAAACCGGAATCTAGACCATTGGCCTTCCTGGGAGACAATGTTATAGAAGTGATGAAAGGAAGGTCCTCAAATGTTATACTGTATTTCCACATGCTGTGGGTTGAGTATCTGGAAGTCCCAGTGACGGTGATGACAACAGCAGCAATAGTGACCGCCGTGTGCTGAGCTGTTACCCTGAGCCACGCACTGTGCCAGCCACTTTCCTTAGATTATCTCATTTCATCCTCCCAAGGAACCTGGGAGGCAAGTAATATTATTCTTATTTTACAAGTGAGAAAAGGGAGGCCAGAAAGCTTACGTAACTAGCCCAAGTTCACTTGGCAAAGAGTCGACTCAGCATTGCCTGGAAGTCGCCCTCCTCACACATGCCTCCCATTTTCTTGTGCTACATTCCAAGGGTTCCTGACATCGTAGGTCAGGCGGCCAAACTCAGAGCACATTCAGAAGTTGTCCCCATGTTACATGCCCAGAATGCAATCCATAATGCTAATGATGGATGACAACAGTGAAGTCGCATGCCATTTGTACTAAAATTCCAGTACTTGGAATAAGTCCTAATTGTTGCATCTTGTTTTCTCAGATTTCAAGATTTCCCAGAAAAGCCAGCCTAACCCTGAGGAATACATCATCATGGTTGTCTTTCCCTTGGGATTCTGAGCACCAGAGAGCATCCCCATTGGTTCAGAAAACGGGTAAGATTTATCAGAAACATTTAAAACCCCAGAGGAATTATGAGGCGCCTGGATGGCTCAGTAGGTTAAGTGTCCGACTCTTGATTTCTGCTCAGGTCATGATCTCATGGTGTGTGGGTTCGAGCCCCACGTTGGGCTCCACGCAGACGGTGCAGAGCCTGCTTGGGGTTCTCTCTCTCTGCCCCTCCCCAACTTGAGCGTGCTTTCTCTCCCTCTCTCTCAAAATAAATAAATAAACTTAAAAAAAAAAAAAACAACAAAAACAACCCCAGAGGAATTAAAGCTTCTTTCCCTGTGCTGTGTGGGGGAGATCACATGAATTCTATAGCTTGCCTCACACAGTGGACTACAGTCTAAGTCCATTTGTTTGCAGTAAATGTTACTTATATATACGTTTGACATACTAAGTAGAGTCTTTTTTGACTCGCTCTGGTGCCTCGTTTTCATCAAATATAAGGCATTCGCTAGGCCTATTTGACGACAAACCACCAAAACAAAACCCCTCAAAAGTCTAATCCTGCGGGTGCAGGCCTCAACATCACTTTTCTTGCTCTTTATCTCAAGGGTCTGCCTGGTGGTTGGGAAGGAAGAGACAGTGCCTTCTGGTCCATACGTGCTGGCTTCCAACCCCATGACCTTTGCATCTGAGAGTAGCATGAGCACCACTGAGGTGGTCATCTGTGCTTACGGCCTGCAGCCTTTGGCACATATTGCATGAATCATGAAGACTCTCTGGTATATAAACCATCACATCAAAGCCAGTATTTTGCATTCTGTTTTAAAGCTAGTTCTGCAGAACCTTACTTTCTACCTGGGCTGTGATTATGTACCTCCTGGTTTCCTCTACGCCTTTCTTCCCTTGATTCACAGGGTGTTTTACCCGTTAGATCGCTGACCCTCTACGCAGGAACTAGGTCTGGCTTTTGGCGTCTCTACAACAGCTAATGCTTCAGGGGTGCTCAGGGAATCCCTGCTAACATCACAGCAGGACACAGGCACCTAACACCAAACATGCACACCACTCACCGCAAGAAGTACTAAAGCAGAAGGGAAAGATTTTTATCCTTAGATAGTCAGGAAGACTCTTTTCTCTAAAGTCATACCTCCATTTATCAGCACCATCCGAGAGCTAAGCTGGCAGGAAAGCCCAGAAGAGATGCTCGGCATTTGGCTTCAGCTGTTCCCGCTCTCCAGTTTCTCTAAGGTCTGGAGAATGACTTTACCTCTCCCGGTTACCACAACCACATCTGCATGATCTGCAGAGCGAAAGCTGCATAATTTATGATGTGTAAGACTGTGATTATGAACTAGGATCTCACAAATCAAGCTCAGTGGAAACATAACCTGGAGAGTCCGTTCCCATGAAACTGAGCCCGCGTCTGTGTGTGGGGTTGACTGCCCCCGCCCCAGGTGGCCCTTCCTGTCGTAGAGCAGGCAGGGTCCTAACCGGCCTTGGGGGCCAGGCCTTTCTTCACTAAATTACAGAAACCCCGAAGAGCTGAACACTGGCAGCCACGTCTGATCTCAAAGCAGTTGTGTGAGGTCAACAGACCATCCTTTTACAGTCTTGAAATAGGACCCCTTTAGGTAGGCTGTAGTTCTCACGGCTCCTTATTTTCCACACCTAGGCCCTGTGCACATTTATGTCACCCTGCCGGAACAGAACCTTGGAGAAAAGGGTACCCGTACCCAGATATCCTCCCTTCTCGCGTCCTTGACTAAGAAAGACACCAGGAAGGTCTGGGGCTACAAGAGAAATGGGTGCTTACTGTGCTGGTCGCTCCTGTCCCTCGTCCCATCCACTGTGCCATCTGGAAGGATCCTCAGGAAGTGGCCCCCGTTGCTACAGTAGAGGAGTTTGGGTTTCTTGTAATTCCCTGGAGGCAGATTGAACTTCTCCGTCAGGGCCGTGAAGGTTGTGATTTCCCCTTCAGCCATGGCTCAGCGGCTGCTGCTTAGGGTGTGCTTTCAAGGCTGTAAGAAATTAGACAACCCTATAGAGTGTCCCACCAGCCAAGGTGCTGCGTCCCCTTCCGAGACGGGAAGGAGAGCCTCGGGGCACGGGGCCCCTGCTCGGTTAGTAAACCACAAACTGCCCAGGCGATGCCCACAGCAAACGGGTCTGTGCGGTGGGCAGTGGTTAAGGAAGAAAGGTCTCTGGCATGGGAGGGATCTTCAGGACATTTCTTACTTCCCAATTGGCCACGGCTTTGGACAAAGCCGTGCATTTTTTAGAACTTCAAATTTAATCATTTGGCCAAGGGGAAAAAAAAATAATGTTTTGGTCCCTCCTGATCCACACACATCCTCAAATTAAACACTGAAGTTGTACTAAAATAACACCTGGGTTCTGGCTGAAACCCACGAAAGCCGAGAGGCCAGCACTGAGGTTTTGCTCTTCTCCTCCCACTGTGTGGGCTGGGGACTGCCTGCCCCGTGTACGCAGATAGCTCAGATAGCCCGACTGTTTGGGACCTGTAGGAAAAGGTACGGAAGGGCCCTCGGACCGCCCACCATAGAGACGGCCAAGGGTTCACCTGTAATGGCAAATTCTGGATTTGCTGGCGGGAACAGAACCAGAACCAGGGAACAAACACTTGGGGGTGTTATGCGGGATTTTGAAGGGCAGACACTGTCCCAAAGGAAACTTTATGAGACAGATCTTTTGGAGGTTCTGCCAGTGATTGCCTGCTTCCTCGGCTTTCCATACATTCTCATGTCACATAGAGAAGGTAGGTCTGGCCCTTGTACAAAAGCCAGCTTCATTTTAAGTATTTGCTAATGAGACATACTTAGTGTGACACAGAAACCATCATATTGCACATTATAATCCTCTAAGATTGTATACACCCACTATAGAGAGACTTATAGTATCAATGTTAAAACACCCAGTGACATGAATCTAAGTTTTAAAAGGCCACACTAATAGGGGTGCCTGGGTGGCTCAGTCAGTTAAGCCTCTGACTTCTGCTCAGGTCATGATCTCATGGTTAGTGGGTTCAAGCCCCACGTTAGGCTCTGTGCTGACAGTTCAGAGCCTGGAGCCTGGTCTGGATTCTGTGTCTCCCTCTCTCTCTCTGCCCCTTCCCTGCTCACGCTCTGTCTCTCCTGCTCTCAAAAATAAACTAAGAAGTTTTTTTTTAAGCCAAACTAATAAACAGAATTTTAAAACATCTACTTGTCCCACCATTTAGGAGAACAAAGCGCTGGTGATTCCAAGGACACACAAGGAAGAGGCGAAAAAGAGCCGGGGTACTAGTGCGGGAACTTCCTTACAAGTGTGAGTAGGTCCTGATTGCACACACTGATTATTGAGTGGCCTCATAATGGTAGTGATCATCATCATTAACATTAACTTGCAATCCGGGCTATAAGGTAACTCCTATAACCTTCATTATTACTCTTTGGGACTGACACTCATTATCCCCATTTTTTTGTAAAATGACACCAAAGCTTATAGACATTCGATGGCCCGTCCAAGGTCAACAGCTACTGGGTGGTGGGAACTGAGCCTCAAAAGGGGTGTGTTGAAACAAAGCCATCACTTGCCCTTCACACCAGGAAAAGGTGAAGTGACTTCACTGATATTGCAGTGTCATTGCCAGAAGTGGGATTTTTACCCACGGTCTGGCACATACATCTGCCCCCATGAGTTCATTATTCATTACGTTATTCGTTTGTCGTCCAGATATTGGCCATCACCACCAACACCCTCCACTTTTGTCCCTGTCAACCTTACAGTGGGACTCCAGGCATCTCCTCATTTCCCAGGAGACCCTACATCACCAGGGAACACTGTGAACTTCGCGGAAGGCCTGCCAGCCTCCCGCATCCCCTGAAGTAACCATCCATCCATCCATCCATCCATCCATCCATCCATCCCCAGAGCAACCTCATAGAGTTGCTCGTGTGGAAGGCAATTCCATCATAAACTGAGACAACAATTTGAGTAATTTGTCCTGGTGACTTTGGAATTGGGGTTCATGCTGGAAGCATCTCATTGTTTCTTTTGCTCCAGGCATTTTAACATCTGTGGTACATGTCTTCCAGTCTGTACTCACGTGAGCTCGTTACTGTCCCCACTTCCAGCCATGGTTTGCCGTCCCTCTGAGTACCCCCAAAGGGAATTTTGCATACACTATATAAACTATGTTTAAAGTCAAGCCATCTCAAATATCCTCTTCACACGTGGCGAAACTCTGTCCAGCTCATTTCAGATAATACAGTAACAGATTGAAAATGTTACTTACATCCACAGACTTTATCTCCCGTGGCACCTTGCTTTTGCTTCCCAAACCCACATTCTCTCTTCCAAACCCTTCTTATTCATCCACAAGCCTCTACATCTCTGGGCCTCTCTCTCTCTCTCTCTCTCTCTCTCTCTCTCTCTCCCTCTCCCTCTCTCCCTCTCCCTCTCTCTCGTCTCTCTGTCTTTTTCTGCTCAGCCCTTCTTCACCCAGCTTCTCAAGCTCCCTCTCATTCCACTCGCTTCTGGATCCCCTTTTGATATAAAGCTCTTTAGCTCTTTCCAGCTTTGACATCCTCACCCGTCACCTCTCCATTGACATGCAACCGTGATCAGTTCCCCGTTCCTTCAAGTACAGCCAAGAGATAAAAAAGATTTTTTGTTCCTTTTCTCCCCCCAAGCACTTGCTAAGTTGTCTACTTAATTTGGTACAGGAGAAAATAATTATATATTCGTAGATATATATTTGCCGTTTAACTGTACAAATAGCCATTCATGTTGTCAGTCTTCGGGGGATGGACTTTGGTTTCTTGTTGTCCCTGGGTTTCCTCAAGTGGAGGTCTCCATGGGCCCCTGACTGTGCATCAGGTGCAAGTGAAGGATGGCTTCCCTTCTAGATCCAGCACCGGCGGGGAGTCTCCGTTAAGTTGTCGTCTAAGTGTTGGGTATAGATTTGGCTGTATCCATTTGCATTCGTGCTTCCAGCCCTTTGGGATGAATGGGAACAGATACAGCAGAAGGCTCCTGTGGGTAGAGGCAGCAGCCATGGCCAGGGATTGTCCCATGCTCACGTGCTCATGTGTGTATAAGCCATGCAGCGTAGACTTCACCACTGTGGAGCTCTCCCCAGATTAGCAACCTCGGCCAGAGACCAGCAGGCCCTCAGGTGTCCCTTCCTTTCCATTACAGTGCCATCTGCTGTTATAAAGCCACGATTCTGCTCTTTGCCTGCTCCCCGCCGACCTCCACCACCAGTAAGAGGGACAGTAGTGGGGGTGGCTGTACTAACTTCAGATTGCTCCCATGACTCTGCAGTTCACATCCATATCTGGAAACCTGAAGGGGGGACATGTTAACTCCTGAAAATAAGCTTTGAGTCAACCTGAAGCTGATAGTCTATGGCAGTGGGATCTTTGAATCAGCTGAAACATACAAAAAGTAAAATCCCTTTTTGTTGCTGAAGGAAACCCCAGAGGCACAAAAAGGCCTTATTTACTTATTTATTTGTTTGTTTGTTTATTTATTTATTTATTTATTTATTGGCTCTGTTTACAATTTACCTACATTTGAGGCAGTCGTTTGTCCTAATTTCCTTGCCTCTTCAGGATTTGTTAGAAGATAGGGATAAAAGAAATCTATGACATGATAAAACCATTAAGCAACAGCCTTCGTGGGCCCTTGGGGGTTTTCACAAATTGCTCTAATAAATGAGTCCATTAACTACATGAAATCAGGCATTAAGCCTAATGGAAATTTATAAATTCTGCTTCTTGTTATTATTCTCTTTTTGTTGGCTGTCAGGGGTATATCTGTGTATATTTGTTGGGACATGGAAAAAATCAAGCCCAGTGGACTTCTTGTCATCGCTGTGTGCTAAGCCCAGCCCTTTGAGATTCGGGGCACTGGTGAGATTTAGGGGAAAAGCCGGAAGATTCTCTTGACTTATCAGTGACACCAAAGTAAGGGCAACACGAAGCGTATTAGAACATCCGTGGTAAGGCTGGCATATTTTGTCATCTGTAACCACTCAAAGGGAACCTAAACTGACACATGTCTGAAGGGTTAATAATCTTTCACAGTATTCATAACAGCACTTAGAAAAATGTGATGTGACCTATAAGAGATGTGAATCACTGGTTATGTTGAACTAGTTGAAGCCTGGTGTGGTCTAGGTCAGCTGCCACTGAATGCTTCGTTTAAAATAATTTTTCAATTGGAATGAAAATAGAAGTTTTCATTCTCTCTCATATTTGAGAGAAATTGTTTAAGCTCTTTCCTCCATCATTTAAGGCACAAACATAGCAGAGGGGATGAAGGAGGTAAAGGTAAGCTATGGTTATGTAAGAGAGAATCCAGGCCATTTCAGACTCAGTTCTCAGCTCATCAAGAGTTGTTGAAGGGACACTTATCAAGTCCCCGATTTAGGAGACATGTGTGTTCAGTTCGGCCCTGGAAACTAAGCTAACAGATAAAATTTAGGGTTCTAAGGATCCAGGAAAGGCAGTTGTGGGGAAGAGCAGATAGGGAGACACAGAATCTGAAACAGGCTCCAGGCTCTGAGCTGTCAGCACAGAGCGTGACGTGGGGCTCGAACCCACAGACGGTGAGATCATGACATGAAGTCGGCCACTTAACTGACTGAGCCACCCAGGCGCCCAGGGTTTTTTTTTAAATTTTAACCCCTGTCACTGCTTAAATAATGCAGAATACCCATGAAAGGGAATATTTTACAAATATTCTACCAAATGTGTAATGCTACCAAAGGTAGATGTATAGACATCTGTCAAGATGATGATTGGATAAGTGTCCTCTGACCAAGCATATGTAAAATAGGTCTCACTTTTGGTTCCAAATAGGCTCTAAGTTCTTGCTCCCTGTCTCCATCAGTGGCATCACCCAGAAGCATTAACTCTTAAGAGATGTTAATTAACCTTACATTTTATTGAGTCACATATGCATGTTAAATGTTAAGAGTAACCACTAAAAAGGGGCACCTGGTTGGCTCTGTCAGTTTAGCATCTGACTCTTGATCTTAGCTTAGGTCATGATCTCACGGTTCATGAGTTTGAGCCCCACCCACGTTGGGCTCCGTGCTGACAGCATGGAGTCTGCTTGGTATTCTCTCTCTCTCTCCCTCTCTCTCCAGACCTCCCCCACTCATGCTCTCTCCCTCTCTCTCTCTCACTCTCTTTCTCTCCCTATCAAAATAAATAAATAAACTTTTAAAAAATTACAGGCACCTGGGTAGCTCAGTTGGTTAGGCATCTGACTCCGGCTCAGGTCATGATCTTGTGGTCTGTGAGTTCAAACACTGTGTGGGGCTCTGTGCTGACAGCTCAGAGCCTGGAGACTGCTTTGGATTCTATGTTGCTCACTATCTCTCTGCCCCTCCCCTGTTTCTCTCTTTGTTCTCTCTCTCTCTCTCAAAAATAAATAATAGCCATTAAAATTTTTTTAATAAAAAAAAAGATTGACCACTAAAAGAAAACAAATAGAATGCAGTGATTCCAACCAGCAACTGGTAAGAATAGGGGAAATGAGGTGAAAAAAATCTGTACTTACCCAAAATAATCTAGAAAAAGAATAGAAAATCAAAAATAGTACTCAAAATTAGGTGGCAGAAATAAATCCAAATATATTTATATTCACAATAAATGTAAGTGGACTAAATTTACTAGCTACTGGATTTTTTTATGTTTATTTACTTATTTTGAGAAAGAGAGAGAGAGAGAGAGCAAGCACCAGCTGGGGAGGAACAGAGAGAGAGAGAGGGAGAGAGAGAATCCTAAGTAGGCTCCATGCTGTCAGTGCAGAGCCTGATGTGGGGCTTGGTCTCACAAACCATGAGATCATGACCTGAGCCAAAATCAAGAGTCAGACGCTTAACCAACTGAGCTACCCAGGCACCTTGCTACTAGATTTAAAAAATTTCACCTATACTCTGATTATAAAAGACATGTTTAAAATGTAAGGGCAGAAAGGTTAAAATCAAAAGGATGAAAAATAGATACCAGACCAATCTTAACAAAAATTAAAAGTTGGTATGGCTATATTAATATCATAGAAACTAGGTCTAAGGCAAAAAGAGTGATCAAGGATCAAAGGGATCACTGCATAATGATAAGTAGAATAATTAAACAGAAAGATATAAAAACTTTAAACTTGTGTATAGTTAATGACATAGCCTCATAGCCTCAAACTATATGAAACAAAAATTAACAAAAATATAAAGAACTTGGCAAATCCACCACGATGGTGGGAGATTTTAATACCTTTCTGTCATAAATGATAAAGCAAACAGACAAAAAATATTAATAAAGTTGCAGATCGAAATGCACAATTAACAAGTTTAATTGAGTGAACATATCAGGGAACCCTGCATCCAACAGTTAGTGAACACTATTCTTCCCAAGGATGCATAGAACATTTTTGGAAACCGACGGTGTACCAGGTCATAAAGCAAGACTCAACACAAATAGAAGAATCCATTTTGTTCAGACTATTCTGTGGGGAGAGTCGAAATCACTCCTATGCATCCCATTAGTGACAGAACCCTTTCAACTGTACCTTTTTAATGTCTCTTAAACTCATCCTCTATTCTCCATCCTCACTATGGCTGCTCACCACAGATGGAACACCTTGTCTCACCTGGGCTGCTAAGGCAGGCAAACGGCGTCTGTCTTCTTCACCTCTGCAACCTTCCAATCCACTTTTGATTCCACTACTAATATCCTTTCCAAGGCATGAGTCTAATCATCATTCTCCTGCTGAAGATCTTTGTGTCACTGGGTTCTCTGCTGCCATCAGGATAAAACCCAGACTCTACCGTGACCTGTGAGGCATTCATCATCAGGTCCCTGCCTAACTCTGTTGCCTTATCTCTTATTGGCCTGTTCTTCTTGTAGCTCCCCCGGGCCCCCCCCCCACCCCGCCCAACACACACACACTCTCACATTCACTGACCAGCGTTCTCTCTCCCTTACTCCCTCCACCTTCTACCATGGCCTTACTAGGTCATACTCACCCTTCAAAAATTCATCTCAGATATTTCTCTTTCAGAATGTTGATTTGGATACATCCCCCAGCCCTAACCTCCCTTTTCTTCTGTCACACCACACATACCAGTTTATGTTCGAGTTGATTTCCTAATGCTCCCACAGCAACATTTCTTTTACCCTATGGAAGCACTGGGTATAATTCCCGCGTATCTTTCACTGGTTTCCCATTGCTCTCAGAATAAAGACTAAGGCCTTATCTGTATCTCTTTGTAATGTATATAATGTTGAGTCACTATGTTGTACACTTGAAACTAACATAATATTGTGTGTCAATTACATTTCAATTACAAACAAAATAAAATAAACAAAAGTTAACATTTACTTAAAAAAAAAAATTCTACCTGCAGGGCTCTGAGGACTAGCCCTGGCTTCCTCCCCTGCCTCCTTTTCCACCATGTTCTCTACCCAAACTGGCCTTCCATTTGCTTGAAACCATTGTGTCCCTTTTTGCCCTATGATCTTTGCCTACATTGCTCCCTCTCTCTAGAGCACTCTTTCTTTCTTTCCCTCTACCCTCCTTGCCTGGTTAACTCCTACGTTTTGTTCAAGCCTTAGTTCAGTTGCCAATTCCGCAAGGAAGACTTTCCTGACTTTCCTTAACTGGGTCAGGTTCCTCCAGTTCTCAAAGGACCGTTTAACATTTCCTCAGAGCTCTTACTTCATTTTTTAATTACACATTCATTCTTGTGATTATTTAATTAATGTCTCCCTTTATGACTGGACTGTCAGCTCCACAATAGTACAAACCAATCTGTCTGGCTTACCATGGTCTCTCAGTGCCTGGCAGAATGCCTTGCATCTAATGGGCCCTTGATAAATATTTGTTGAATGAGTGAATGAATATAATGTAAGTAAGGTTACCTGACTGTCTCCTTCATTAGTCTCTGCAGCTCTGGAACAAAAGCTGTGCCTGTTTTTTCTAGGCCTTGCACTTAGCAAATGCCTCCACATAATCATTGTTCTCTGCATGTTTGTTGATTGAATCCCAGGCCAGTTCCTTCTTGGGAGCCTCTAGTGGAAACATGCTATCATGGGACCTAATTAGTAGGTGAGGTCTTTCAGGTATTAACAGAGAGGCTAAACCAAGAACCTAAATGGATTTTAAGTGGGTTCAAACTAGGCTGCTTGGTTAAAGCAGACCCAGGGGAGCCAGGGTGGGTGAGTTGGTTAAGCGTCCGAGTCCTGACTTTGGCTCAGGTCATGATCTCACAGTTGTGAAATCTGTGCTCGAAGTGCTGCTGGGGCTGCTTTGGATTCCCCCTCTCCTCTCTGTCTGCCCCTCCCCCACGCCCTCTCTCTCTCAAAATAAATGACCTTTTTTTTTTTAATTAAAAGGAAAAAACCAGACCCAGTCTTTTTTCCATCTTGTAGAAGTTACTTCCTTACATCTTTGAAGGCAATATCATAGACTTGAAGGATCTCAAGAAAAGATCAGACCATTTAGTCTCAAGTCTGAACTCTCTATCTAACCACAAAAAAGCTTGTAGGGCCTTAAAAGAATTCTAGGTTTTATTGTTTCTGCCTGGGAGTGCCAGGTTGGCAGGAACTCACTTCACACTCTCTGGTGAAGGAAAACTTGCCTGAAGAAAGAGACAGAGTGTTCTTCTGTCTTTCCCCGTCCTCCACCCGCAGTGATCTATACCAGGTCTGGGGAGGGAATCTAGCCATTGCTGACTGGCGGGACTAGCATCTCGGTGTGCTTCTCCCAGGCCAGTTCTGTTCCATGAGCTGAAATCTCATCTTCCAGAGCTGGCAGCAAACTCTGGACATGGCCATGGGGTAGGCTTGGTAGTGTCGTACAGGAGATGGTTCCTATAGATTTGTGAAAGCCAATTTTTGAATATTCAAAATATTCCTTCCTTCCTTCCTTCCTTCCTTCCTTCCTTCCTTCCTTCCTTCCTTCTTTTTCTCTGATAGCTGGTTTACCAGCATGCTGCTAGACTCAGGTTTCAGTCCTGGGTGGACACTCACTAGCAAACTCATTCAGTTTCACAGGGCCTCAGTTTTCTCATCTGCAGAATAGGACCCCATAACAGTAGCTACCACACAGTTGCTGTAAGTGTTAAGTGATCAGGCACATAAAGCGCTAAGCCCAGCACTTGAAAACTTGTAAGCATTCATATTATTATTTGAAAATTATTCAATTTATTAAATTATTCAAATTATTATTTGAAAAAAATAAAACATATTATTTTCTAAGTACCATTACCCCTGATGTGCAAGTGATGCCCTCTTATTTACTCAGCAGCTGAATATGATGTACTAGTGACCATCCTCAGTGTGTTTCACAGGTTTGTGTATTACCATCCAGGATGACAGAGAACCTGTGGATTCAGTAGTCTCTCTCTCCTCTTCTTTAATTTAGACTCTTTCTAATCCTAAAGAATCCCCAAGTTACTCAGAATAAACTGTCCCCTGGCTTCCAGAATCAAATATTCTTTGAGGGAGATCAAGATGTTATACTCTAGATGCCAACCACTTGTACTCAGCACCTGCCACAGGCAGACTGTTGGGGAAATTTAAGAAAGAAAATAAAGAGAAAGAAAAGGAAATGAAAAGAAGGACCTCAAATCCCTAATCTACATTCTGAAATGCAACATGCTCTGAAAACTAGACATTCTTTCGTAACTCAGATTGTGGCAAAACCTGACCCAGACGGTCCTGAGACTGCTTAAAGTCTTTATTTATCACCTATGTGTTCATATGTGTGTGATCTGGTGCAGAATCACCAATGTGTGTGATTATAGGGGACTGCTCCAGACCCCACAGAAGTTCTTCCTTAATATACGATAAATGCAACCAATTGTCTTTCTAAAATCCCCCAAATCCTGGGTTCAGCAATTTGTCTAGCTTTTCAGATAAGGGATTCCGGGCCTGCAGTAGAAATCACAGTGTCTGTCATATGGAGGTTAGAGTCTGGCCATACCAGATCAATCAAGCCGAGCTTCCAATAAGAGGGGCATAGATGCTTGGACCACAGATAGCTGGCCGGAAGTGCAGCCTGTAAAGCCAGTCCAGCTGTATCACCCAACAGCTCAATCCCAGTCTTAGCCCCCACACTCCTTTATGAGGAGCAAAAGATATAAGCAGATACACACACTTTCCCAATGATCTCCAATACCCATTATTT
Source organism: Prionailurus viverrinus (assembly GCF_022837055.1). Taxonomy (NCBI): domain Eukaryota; kingdom Metazoa; phylum Chordata; class Mammalia; order Carnivora; family Felidae; genus Prionailurus; species Prionailurus viverrinus. The sequence goes on from NC_062561.1 coordinate 118,987,574, forward strand.
GTTCCCTGGGTTCTGGATCTTTAATTCTCTGTGTGGCTTCTCTGCCCCCAAAACGCTGACTCCCATAGAGCATCATTCTGTTGGAGGTCAGGAATTATTTTAATGCTTAGACAAAACACGCTGTGAGAGGAACCACAGAGCACTCCCTGGCATCGCGACATGCTCTGAGGCCCCAGTTGTGCTCGAACTTTAATGGTACACCCTGGCCCAGAGCATCCTGCAGGCTCTCGGCCATCCTGAAGACCAGCACACGTCTTAAATGGAAGTATCCTTCCTACAGACTGACGCTTTAAAGGCCTGGGCTTCCAGCCAAATGCAGAGCAATTCTGCAGCGGCTCCATCAGCCCTGGTCCCTTCCTCTAGCCTTCCCTTACTGATGTGCCTCCAAAAATCTTTTGAAAATGTTGTGCAAGTTACAATCTCCAGAACCAGCCCACGAGGACATTCCTTTCTCAAAGACAGCAGACCTTCCAACTCACAGGACGATGGTTTGTTTGCTAGGTCTTTTTTCTTCCCTCCTGAGCTACAAAATTTGGCTTCTCCAAGCTTAGTCTTTTGAAGTAAGTGTTTGTTATCTCTTTGGAAATGCTGGGGGCTTTCCCTACCATATGTTTCCCAACAGTCTGTTCTGAACATACCCATAAATAATCAAATAAGCCCATAAATAATAAAATAGTGACTTTTTCTTGAACATTTACTATGTACCAGATCCTGTCCTAAGTGCTTTACATACATTATTAAAAAATTTTTTTTTAATGTTTATTTATTTTTGAGAGAGAGAGAGAGAGAGACAGCATGAGTGGGAGAGGGGCAGGGAGAGGGGGAGGCACAGAATCTGAAATAGGCTCCAGACTCTGAGCTGTCAGCACAGAGCCCAATGTGGGGCTTTGAACTCATGAACCGTGAGATCATGACCTGAGCCAAAGTCGGATGCTTAACCACCTGAGCCACCCAGGTGCCCCACATACATTATTTTAATTAATCCTCAGAGTTCTTTGAGATAGGCATTTTCTTTCTTTCTTTCTTTCTTTCTTTCTTTCTTTCTTTCTTTCTCTCTCTCTCTCTCTCTCTCTCTCTCTCTCTCTCTCTCTCTTTCTTTCTTTTGTAGGCTGGGAGATCAATGAATAGAGTGTTATCTTCCATGTAATCGTCTTCCGTAGCCTGATCATGTCCCAAGATTTAATTAAATGAACAGGGAGGCTTGCCCTGAACTGAACTCAAGGCATTGCTTTTTTTATCCCCAGTTTGCAACTAAGGACACCAAGGCTTGGAGAGTTTAAACAGTTCGTTTAAGGTCATACAGATAAATCAATGTTAGAGCTGCAATCGGAAGGTAGGGTTTTCTGACTGCAGCGTCCATGATTGTAACTGCCACAGAAATATGGGAAACAGAAAAAATGCCTTTGGTTGAGTGATCCTTAGCTTCTCTATTCTGTTTATTCTCCAGTCCCGTAGCCCGCATAAGTCAGGTAGCCCCATTGACAGATACTTGTGTCTTGAGTGGAGTCTTTGCAAGTTCCTCCCTTGACACAGAACTGTCCCCTTTCGAAGCACTATAATGGCCTCACCAGCACTTTCTGATTGGCCCAGTGGCAGTCAAGTCACTCTTAGCTTTTATCACAGTAGAATCACTTGCCATTGCTTTTAAAGGACTGGGGTGAGCCCAGAGCCCACTCTGGGAACCCAGTGGATAGTCCTACTTCAGACTGGGCTGGAAAGGCCATGGAAAAGGGAAGTTCTCATAGACCTGGGGTTTGGTTTCTGCTGTGTCATTAACTATTTGCATGACTGAGCAAGTCATATAATCTTTCTGATCCTCAGCTGCCTCTTCTGTAAACTGAAGCTATTAAGAATACTGATCTCGGGGCGCCTGGGTGGCTCAGTCGGTTAAGTGTCTGACTTCAGCTCAGGTCATGATCTCACAGTCCGTGAGTTCGAGCCCCGCATTGGGCTCTGTGCTGACAGCTCAGAGCCTGGAGTCTGCTTCTGATTCTGTGTCCCCCTCTCTCTCTGCCCTCCCCCGGTCACACTCTGTCTCTCTCAAAAATGAATAAATGTTAAAAAAAAAATTAAAAAAAAAACCAATACTGATCTCATGGTGCCACGACAAAGGAATAGAGAAAGGCAGGTCTGGGAAGGGTCTCACATACAGTGAATGCCTAGGAAATAGAAGGTGTTGTTATGGTTGTTAATTAGAGCCTGTGTTAAAAAAATTTTTTTAATGTTTATTTTTGAGAGAGAGAGAGAGAGAGAGAGAGAGAGAGAGAGAGAATATCTGAAGCAGGTTCCAGACTCTGAGCTGTCAGCACAGAGCCTGACGCAGGGCTTGAACTCACGACCTGTGAGATCATGACCTGAGCCGAAGTTGGACACTCAACCAACTGAGCCACCCAGGCACCCCAGTAGGAGCCTATGTTTTAATGCATGGATTATTTGCATTTTTATGGCACTTGGAGTTTCACAAAGCATTTCATGTGGGTAAGCAGGCATCTCTAGGTGCCTGTGGTGTAGATAATATAAGAGGTATTTTATAATCATTTTGTATTTTTTATTCCTCCTATTACATGAGATAGTGAACACTTTGTCTTTTTCTCTAGCCAAGTGAAGTGTGACACAGAGAGGCTAAACAGCATATCAAAGCTAATCTGTGGCTTAGCCAAGAGCAAAACCCTGAGTCCCAAGACATCACTTTATTATGTCACGCCTCTGTTGGGCAGCCTCATTTCAAGGGCCCCATGTTCATTGAAAACACTGAAAAGTAAAAAAAGACAAAACTCACATTTCTGCCAGACAGATGATATCCAGGCGTTTCTGGAAGAATGATTAGCAATCCCGGCGTGAGGTTTTGTGTTGAAGGTGCTTGGATACGAAGGAGGAATGTAAAACCCCACGGAGCTCGTTTCACATGTCACAGTCTATTCTGGATCTTGAAAGTGGGCCTCGGAGGCCCCAGCTGTGCCCCAAGAGAGCTGCATTCCTGCGGAGCCTTCCAGCACCATGCAGGAGGCAGGGGGTGGGGAGCAGGGCCCAGGATTTGCAAAGGGACCCAGTGGGTGTCTCAGCCAAAGAACAGGAAGCAAATAATAAGCTACCCCAGCGCCAGCCTTCCAGGGCTTAGTTTTTGCAGAGCCTACATTAGGACAGTATAAACCTTGTTTTCTTTTGCATTATTTCTTTTTAAGGACTTTGGCTATTTTTAGAGGTTCCTTCCACTTGCCAACTCTCTTTGAACCCACACAAAAAGTCCAAAAGGGACCATTCTCCCATCTCCCCAGTTTGCCCTGTTTCAGCATGCCCAATGCTCTCATGGTCCTGTGACCGTGTCATTGGCATTCTCCACACAGGCCTGCACACACCCCAGCTGTTGGCAGGAGCCAGGTGGGTTTTATGGGAAGGAGATGGAGCAAGAGAATACGAGCAAAGGCTCTGGGCAAGGACTGGTGTCTGATAAGGGATGAAAGAGCTTGGAAGTGTGTTGGAATCTCGTATCCAAGAAGGTAAACTCAGATAAATCTGCGCCCGGTATCTAGCATCTCCAGGAAGGTGCACACTGTGCGTCCCACTCATAGGTAGGTACCGGGAAGCTCGACAGTGTGCTCGTCTGTCAAACATGGCCTCTCACGGGAGTCTGCTTTCATTTTGGCAGGTGGTTCAAAGCATGGTTTGCTTTCATCCCTGCAACTCCTCATGGCTTCTCTTCTTGTTTATTTCTTTTTTCTACATAACCTTTCCAAGCCATTTATACCCCGCACTATCCACTGCTCCTCTCTCATGCTTTAGAGATCAAAGTGCTACTCTTTTGGGTGGGGTTGTTTGAAAAATGAAGAATTTCTACACTATTGGCCTTTGAGAGTAGATTAGGCAACAGGAGGTAAGAAGAAATGTCAGATGGACTTCTCCTTACTTCTCTTGGCTGCCATCTTTTTGCACATAATTTCTGCTGGCTTTCAAAGGTCCTGCATTCCTTGGTTCCTCCTTGGTGTTGTCAGGTTCAAGGGGCTCCTCTGGAATTTCCATAAATCTAGACATTTAGATGGGTGTGGGGCAGACAGGAGGCAGAACATTTTCCAACGTTCCCCAATGTTGTGTTCTTTTTTTTTTAATGTTTATTTTTGACAGGGGGGCAGGGGCAGAAAGAGGGGGACAGAGGATCTGAAGCAGGTTCTGTGCTGACAGCAGCAAGCCCGATCAGGGGTTTGAACTCACAAACCACAAGGTCATAACCTGAGCTGATGTCAGATGCTTAACCGACTGAGCCGCCCATGTGGCCCGCCAATATTGTATTCTTGACCCCTCAGTGGTGAGAATACCTTTCTCAGAGGTGTGTTTGTATAGAAAATAAGTCAGTGGTATTGTTTTTCCAAAACTGTCCTCCATAGGAGTAAGTCATTAGGTTGTAAAGTTTCACACTCTATAGTGAGAGTTTGGTTGGTTTGATTTGCAAAACTTCTTAACACTGCATTTTCAGCAACATTAAATATCATGTGAAGCAGGGTTTCTGCCTCCCTGTGCCTAAATGTGTCTGGCCCACCCTGTCTAGGGTAGCTCCCTGCACTCCCCTGTGTATGAGTCCTGTATAACACTTATGATAATTTATGACTTTCTGTATGTGTTTGCTTACTAGTTATTGACTGTCTCATGCCAACCCCCTTCCCAAACACACACACACACACACACACACACACACACACACACACACACACGGTGGACTGTGAATCTAATGAGGACCCGTAATCAGGTTTGTTTTGCTCACATATGTTAGTTCCTAGATCTGTGCCTGGTATGTTATAATTTTGCTCAGTGAATATTTGGGAATGGATGAAGTCAAGAAATATTTTCTTAGTTGGGGCGCCTGGGTGGCTCAGTCGGCTGAGCTTCTCACTTCGGCTCAGGTCACGATCTCAGGGTCTGTGAGTTCGGGCTCTGCGTCAGGCTCTGTGCTGACAGCTCAGAGCCTGGAGCCTGCTTCAGATTCTGTGTGTGTGTCTCTCTCTGCCCCTCCTCCGCTCATGCTCTGTCTCTCTGTCAAAAATAAATAAACATTAAAAAAAAAAAAAAAGAGGGGCGCCTGGGTGGCTTGGTCGGTTAAGCGTCCGGCTTCCGCTCAGGTCATGATCTCGTGGCCCATGAGTTCAAGCCCCGCGCCGGGCTCTGTGCTGACGGCTCGGAGCCTGGAGCCTGTTTCAGATTCTGTGTCTCCCTCTCTCTCTGCTCCTCCCCTGTTCATGTTCTGTCTCTGTCTCAAAAATAAATAAACGTTAAAAAAAAAATGGTTTTTTAAAATAAAAAAAAAAGAAATATTTTCTTAGAAAAGCTGTTTGGTTTAAAGAACCTAACTTATCAAAAATAATCCCTATGGAGAAAGGTGATATTTAAGTGTAGTTCCCTTTTTGTGCAGGTCTGTTTAAGTGTGGTGTTTTGTGTTTGTCAGAAAATAGTGTTTGCCCAGGGAGCTGGGATCACTGTGATCCATATAGGACTCATAAGGAATAGAATAAAGCTTGTCCCTTCCTTTTCTCTCATTTTCCCTTCCATCTATACATCTTTGTTTCTTCCTGTATTTACTAAATGCTAATCAAATATATACCAATCATGGTAGGGGAGGGATGATACTATACCTGCCTCACAGGATTGGTGTGAGGATAAAATGAGATAATTGTATTTACCGGCTTCTGGCAAAGTACCTGACATATTAAGAGCCTGATAAATGTTAGCCATTAACAGTATCAGAAGTATTGATGGAGCAACTATTATGTACTTTCTGTCTCGGAGTCTCCAGGATCAGGACAAAGAATAGCATCTGTACCACCAGGGGGCTTGTGATGGTTTATGTCCTCCATTTTCTTTGCTTAGTATTTATTTTACGAGCCGAGGATTACATGGTAGCCCCCTGGTTTACAGGTGGGGAAGGTCAGCTAGCCAGAATAACAGTGAGGATATGAACAAAATATCAAAATTTTAAATACCACCAGGATCAGTATTACAAGGTTTTTCCTTTTGCCCCAGGCTCCTTCTGTGGCTTGGCACAGCACCGTTGTGGATCCTGTCTTTTTAAAAGAAATTTGATTTTTTGTTCATCAAGGACTGTTTTGCCCTAAATTTGATTTTCTAAAAAAATGCTGCACTAAATGGGTGACTGGCTTAGAGGAGCGTGCGACTCTTGATCTCGGGGTCATGAGTTTGAGACCTATATTGGATGTAGAGATGACTTAAACAAACAAACTTAAAAAAAATATTGCACTAAAATATTATTTATCTTGGTTTCTGAGTAAACTTGCTTTGTGCCCAAAGCAAGTACCTCCCTTGCCTCGCCTTAGTCCCAGGCTTGTGTGTTGGTCAACTTTCTCAACTCTTATGTTGAAGTTAAAGGCTGTCAAATTTATGTACTTAGTACCTACTGTCAACGCCCAGTCCAGTCCACTGTCACGACTTCTGAAATAGTCTCCTCTTTTGTCCTCAGCATGCCCCCCCGCATCATCTTTATACATAGAGTCACAAGGATCCTTGAAAACCTACCTCACCCCCTGCTTGCAACCTTCCATAGCTTTTCATTTCCAAGTAAAATCTGAATCCTTCCCGTGGCCTGCGAGACCCTGTATGGTCTGGCCTGACCTCCCACCACTCCTTCCCTTTGCCCACTATGCTCTAGCCAGTCCTCCAGTCCTGTCTGCCCTTGGATCCTTGAGTCCAGGGTGGTCCCTTGTACCTGCCTGCCTTCATGCAGATTGTTTGCTTTCTGGCCCTTTCTCCTGGCTGGCTCCTGCTAACTCTTCAGATGACATCCAAAACCACCTCCTCAAGGGTCTTCCCTGACCTCCCCAGCTAAGTTCTGTTCCCCCCAGCCTCCATTATTCTCTTTTGTACGTCCTCTTCTTTTCTTCCCAATGCTTCCCGCCATTTGTAATTAAGTATATATCTACCCAGGCATTGCTGGCCTGTCTGATGCCTTCTCCCACCAGTAGACAGAAAGCTCCTGGAAGGCAGAAGCCATGCTTATTCACCATCTTTTCCACAGCCCCTCAACAGTGCCTGGCACAGAGCAGTTGCTCGATTATTTGTTGAATAAAAGGGAATGAGTGAATAAACCAATCTTCAGTTTCCAAAATCTTGACCTGAGGACTCTGCCGCACGCGAAGGGACTGTTGTCATGAACTTTGCTCTTCTAGAGCAAGTGTTTTTCCCCTAGATTATTTTTATTGGAAAAAGTGAAGCAAATATAGAGATAATTATTGATTGCCACTCATCAGGTCTCTGCTACCTATCACCAACATCCTCCTGGGAACCTGCTGCAGGATTCCTGGGAACCACAGGAAATAAGTCCGTTAACCACTTGAAATGCTTTTATAAAAATAGACCGGAATTGACCTTCTTCCTGTGGAAGGGCCTCTTTCCTCTGGGCAAACATTGCAAAGAAATGTTATCTGCTCTTAGAAACCTCCCACATCAGTCATCCTCCCAGCAGGATTTATCTGGACTTGGAATCCTGTTCTGAAATCGTCTCCCTACTGCCTGGGTCATTACCTGAGCAAATTGCTCGTTTGTTATGTCCCTGCTCTTGTTTTTATATTAAAATGACAAGATTGAAGTCGAGGCCTGGGGGAACTATGGGGATATCCCAGTGCACACTGATATCCTGGAGGCCTTTCACCCTCACAGAGGTTAGCACCACTTTCCTTGGACTTCAGTACAGGTGTGCTAGCCTCAGCATTTTGATCGTTATCCCCTTACCACATCCCTTATTTTTGAATTTGATTTAAATTACTGACATGTGGTTTTCCTTAAATTTTAATTTCCTTATTTAAAGGAAGCTTTATCCCTCCGGTGTAACTGCAGAAGCATCCCATACACAGAAGGCAGTCCTCAAGATAAATACAGTGGAAGGCCGGCTGTGGTTGACTTCTGCTCAGATGCTGTCTCCTGCCCACCCACCTCTTTGGCTTACAAAGAGAGAAAAGCAATTGAAAACCTAATTGCAAGAAACCAAAGCTGTCTCCTTGACTACAATCAAAATGACTGAAGGAAACTTCAAAGAGGGTTCCCTTTCTCTCTGCAGTGTTATGGAAAGATATCTTCATATCACTCAGAACTTCTGTATCAACAGGGGCACATGCCCCTACTTTGGGAAACGAAGGGTTAATAGGGTGTGTTACTTTACTGTTCTAGCAATTCAGCAAATAAGCAGAGGATGTCAGTCCCCTTAGAAGCTCTCAAATATAAAAGAGGGAGAGAAAAAAACATAATACAGATAAACATCAATAAAAATTTTTTAAGATTGTTCCTGATCCTACCAGGTGAAGAGAACTTCTGTGAACATGTCAATTCATAGAGTTATACACCTTTTACAGAGCAGCTTATTTATAGGAATATTTGAGATTTTCTGAAACAAAAAGACAGCTTTCTGCTTTGTTAGGTTTCTACGTTGTTTGCCTGATTTGTATTTTGTTGCTAACTTTATTTCTAATTTTTCTTATTTCTGCTTACTTTTAGTTTACCTTGCCCTTTTATTTATTTATTTTCATGCAGAATCTTGGGTCATTAGTATTACTTAGACCTTCAAAAATTTTTTTTAATATGAGCAGTTAAAGGAGAAAGTTTCCCTCTGATAATTGTTTTAGTTCCCTTCCCAAATTTCCATTACCAGTACTTTATATATTGTTAAGTTTAAACTACTCTATAATTTCTCCTTTGATTTTTTTTTTTTTTTTGGTGGGTTCTTTCAAAGTGTGTTGTTTAATTGAAAATATTTGCAGTTTTTCAGGGCACCTGGGTGGCTCAGTGGGTTAAGCATCTCTTGATTTCAGCTCAGGGCATGATCTCACAGTTCATGAGTTCGAGTCCTGTATCAGGCTCCGTGCACTGACACTGCAGAGCCTGGTTGCAGAGCCTCTCTCTCTCCTTCTGTCTGTCCCTGCCCCGCTTGTGCTCGTGCTCTCTCGCTCTCTCTCTCTCTCTCTCTCTCTCTCTCCGTCTCTCCAAATAAATAAGTTAAAAAAATATATTTGCAGTTTTCCTAGATATGTTATGGTTATTGATATCTAAGTGAATTACATTGTGATCAGATAACTTATTCCATATGATTTCAATTCTATTAAATTGATTCAGGCATGGTTTGAAGAATCACATGATTCCTCTTTGTAAAATTTGTATACATAGATTGTTTTATAATCTGCTTATTTATAACCAGGCTGTACTAAATACATTAGGATTTTTTTCCTCATCAATAAACGTAAATCTACATCTCCATTTTTTTTCTAAATTTTTAAATATTTATTTTTGAGACAGAGGCAGAGTGCAAGTGGTGGAGGGGCAGAGAGGGAGACACAGAATCTGAAACAGGCTCCGGGCTCTGAGCTGTCAGCACAGAGCCTGACGCAGGGCTCGAACCCACGAACTGTGAGATCGTGACCTGAGCTGAAGTCGGACACTTAACTGAGCCACCCCGGCACCCCTACACCTCCATTTGTAATGGCTACATAGGATTATAGGATTCCATTATGTAGACATGAAAACTCTAATCCTCTCTCGTTTGTCACCATTATAAACAAAGTCGCTGTTACTTCCCTGGGGAGGATTTGTGGAAGTGGAATTACTGGGGAAAGCACATGCATTTTGTTAAGGTTTTTACTCAAAATATTCAGAAAGTTTCTACCTGCTACAGGCTTAAGTTCCGTTTTCACCCCTTGACTTACATGTACATCCTTTCTGATTTAGATGTGTGATCTTTGAAGCAGAGGAGAAATTGATTTGAAAGTTTCAGACCTGCTGACTTTGGTTTCAAAGTCGCCTCATAAAATGGGAGCCTTGCTGCCTTTGCCTAAAGTTGCTCTGAGGATGCACATTACCCTTCATAGGATTTCACTGCAGGCGTTTCTGGACACGCGACTCAGCCCCAGGATTGCTTTTCCAGCGTGGGCTTGGGCACTTGCCAGAGTCCAGTGGGCCTAGACTAAGGGGGAACAGAATGCCCCGAGGCAGCACTGGAGCTGTCTTCTGACTGACACTTGGGCCACTTTACTCCCTTGCTGCACCACCCTTACTCTCAGCTCCAACAAACCAGCCCTGACCTCTGTCCAAAGCTCACCTCCTCTACAAATCCCCAGGCATCGATGACTCCATTTAATCCAGCAACTCCCAGACCTCTGGTAAAATCACCTGTACGTGCTTTATGTCCGTCCCTTTAATCCACTGTAGATTTGTAAATTCACAGTAAGTTCTTGCAAGGGCGACCTCGTCTCCCACTTATTAAATGTGGGGCCTGGCACGGAGCACAGTGTATTGAAGGCAGTCAGTAAACATTTACTGAAATAAGAACCCGGTTTGTCTCCCAGGCGGAGGTGAGGCTTGGCACAGCCAAATACAAATGGCAGACAACTGAGAACTCTTGCTCACGTAAGCACGCCAAATGGTGTCTGTCCTCGTGTTTAAAAGAAGAGACAGCCAAGATACTAGTTAAGAGCTCGCTGTGATTCAGACCAATGGATATGATCTCTGACTCATCCCTTTATAGATGTGTGACTACAGGCGAGTTGCTAATGCTCTCTGAATCTGTTTCCTCGCGTGAACAGTACCTGCTCATAGTGTTGTAAAGATCAAATTCGATAGAAGCACGTGAAGTGAAATGTGCACAGTATCTAGCGTGTGACAAGCTCTCCATGAACGGTATTATTAATGTCTTTGATATTTTGGGTCTTCACAGAAGACCCAGCCTCCCTCCCGGGTTTGGGCTGTGGGGCTTCCTGCTTGCCTCTTCTTTTGTGAGCCATGGGGGACGCGCCATGAAAGCTGCTTGGCTTTCTCAAAAGCACCCTCACTCCACCCTTCCGCAGAGGGAGATGGTTGCCCTGGTAAGAGGACTTTGCTTTCCTTTCAGGACTCCTGAAATCCAGATAACAAAGCTTCTGTCCAGCTAATAACCAAAACAGGAGAAGACTCACCAGGGGTCCACAGGTTGATTGCTCATTGTTTCTTAAGGCTGTATATTTTGCACTAACACTTCTGATTTTCTTAGGCCGTTTCCATTCATTGGAAGCATCGGGAAGACAAGGGCTGGGCATCTTAAAGGAAACTTACACTGTAACATTAAGACCAGAGACTGCAGTCAGGGAGACCTGGGCCCTGATGTGGGTCTGCACTTATTTGCTGGGTGGCTTTAGGCAAGTAAGTCACCCACTCCCCTGGGCTTTGAGTTTTCTCATCCCTTGAATGGAGATAATAATAATACCTCATAGGGTGATCTGGAGGATTAATGAGATAATGCATGTAAAACACCTAGCAGGTACTAAGGTGTCCATGAATGTGAGTTACTGTCATCATCATGTTTGAACGCTGGCATCACCTTTCTGTTGGACCTAGTTCAAGTCCTTGCCTGTGAGGTCAGCTCAGCCCCTTAAATGAATACCATGAATAGCATATGTGCCCTACCCGCCTTCTGCCAGAAGGTGAAATCAGAAATCTTTGTCATTGTGCAGATCCTAACTATAGTTTGTGGTGTTTTACTTTGAACAAGCTTTTTAGTCCCTGACTCTGGGGACCTCGGGAGCACATGTGAGTTTTTTACTTAAGCTATACCTTATGTCACCAGGCATAGGGCATAACTCTGCCTTTGCCTCCTGAGCTTTGTTCCTGAGTGGGTCCCCCCTGCGTGGGGATCATGGGAGTGCCCCTCCTCCAGGGATTTGTACTCACTGGGCCTGAGTTGGGGCTGGCACCTGTAAGCTCAGCACGTCTCCCCAGGAGAATCTGATGCAGACCAGAGTGAGAATCCCTGGTCTGGGAAATCCTTTCTTGCTACATCAAGAGAGACATAAGGGGGTGCCTGGGTGGCTCAGTCGGTTAAACGTCTGACTTCGACTCAGGTCATGATCTCACGGTTGATGGGTAAGAGCCCCACGTCGTGCTCTCTGCATTAGGAAGGAGCAAACTTCAGTTCCTGTGTCTTCCTCTCTCTCTGCCCCTCCCCCTCTCAGGCACGTGTTTTCTCTCTCTCTCTCTCTCTCTCCCTCTCTCTCTCTCTCTCTCTCTCTCCCTCTCTCCCCCTCTCTCAAAAATAAATAAACATGGAAAAAGTTTTTTTCTAAGAGAGAGATAAGGAATTCAGCCTAGAAGGGAGAGGCCAGCTTGATGATTTTTCTCCTTTTTAGCAAAGTCACTGAAATATCTCCAAATCTACTCTCCTTGTTTTCTTTAAAAGCAGTGGCCTGAGGGACATTGCCCATTTTGATATGTTTATTTTTTTCTCTTTCTTTCCATTACTCATATTTCCTTTACTGAATTATTGTTTGTCCTTGCTGAGGGGGGGGGGGGGGGTAGGGAGAAAATAAAACAGAGGGTAAGGCAAAATGAATGAAGGCTCCAGGTCCCTGTAGCCTTGTTCTGCTGTGTGACACTGGGGCAGGTGGGCTGCCTGTCTCTGCAGCAAGAGGCACAGGCCTCCGGCAGGCACACCAGCGCACCCCGTCTTGACTCGGGTTGTCGCAAAACTCTGGGTGTCTGATCACGGGCTGATCACGGGCACGTGGTGGCAAGGCCCTTAGTTCTCCAAACCAAACCAGAAAGCAGTTCTGAAGAATAAACTTGGGCTTAATCACAGCACACAAGCCCATAATGAGATGAAATCGGGCCTCCAGGGTGAGCAAGGTTATCTTGTTTAGGACTGTAATGAGGTTCTGTTATGTTTCCGTTTCTCTCTGCCTCTTATTTTAATGGGTAAAGTTGTTCCAACAGTTCACAGATCGGGGCACTCATTTATTCACTTGATGAGTTCCACTGTGTGCCAGACATGAGGAATATAGTGGGAAACAATGCAGATGCAATGAGGACCTCCTCGAGCTCACATTCTAGTGAGGAAACCCAGCATAAAAGGGACTCCAGTGAAGTGAGTGTTGCAGTGAAGTCCAGGGTACCATGGGAGTTAGATGATAGGGACCTATGGGGCCTAAGAGACAGGAAGACTTCCTGGAAGTGGAATTTATATTCCTAGTGAGTAAGGGAAAAGAAGGTAGCAGGAAGAGCATGTGCAAAGGTCCTGAGTCCAGAAAGAGCATGTTTCACCTGGGGAGAAAAGAGTCGGTTGTGGATGAGGAGATACGGCTGTGGCTGGAGCAGCTGGCAGGATCAGCCGACGAGGAGCCTTGGAGATTTTTATCTCAAGGACTGTGGAAAACTACTGCATGATGCAGGCTGGGCTATGACATAATCAGATTAGCTTTTTTTTTTTTTTTTTTTTTTAATGCCACTTGGCTACTTAGTGGAGAAGTATGGGAGGAGAGGCAGAAGCAGGGAATAGGTGAGGTAGCCCAAGTAAGAGGCAGCGGGACCTCAGATAGGGTGATAGACGTGGGCATAAGCCAACATGTGGTGTCCATTCTTCATGGCTTCCCAGCCAGGTTATCTTAGATCACAAGCACCGTAGCTTTCTCTGAGAGAGACAGCAGCATTCAGTCCGTGCATGGCACTGAGAGGTGAGATAAACTTGGATTTTAAATTCCTCACTGCCAGATATACCAGGAAATGTATATCTCCCCATGAGATGGTGCTGCTTTGAGAATGTGGGCCTCATTGATCTTCAGTAGCCAATTTGGAAGTGAGGCACCATGGCATCTTAACAAGATGACAAATAATGTGGGGGAGCCAGAGTGCCCTCGCTGCCTGACCTGCCGGTCTGGGCATTAAGGACTATTGTCCCTGCTCTTGTCCATCCTGCTGTGACTCACCAAATGACTGGACAGATCATCTGTCTCTCACTTGCCTGTGTATGACCTCAAGAACTGCATTTCCGAGTCATGCTACTATACTTTATGAAATATACAAGATCCTGTCATCTCTGAGAGTTTAAGGGCAGATCAGACAGCCTGGAGAGGAGGGAGTGGACCAGCCAGCTCTCAAGATGCTTCCTGGTCTTATGACACCTTGGGGCTTGGTGACACCATAGAAGATGGCTGAGGTCATTCGAGGGCACTCACTCATTTACTCAGCAAATGGTTATTAAGAAACTGCTGTGTTCCTGGCCCCATTCTCAAGTGATGAACAAAGCTGGCAGTGTCTTTACCCCATAGAGCTTAAATTCCAGTAATTTCCTGAGGCACAACCAGTGACCCACACTACTTCCATGCTCTCTTGGTCTTGGTGTTGAATAAGAAGGCCCACATTCCCTGGCATCGGACCTTCCGGTGGCCTCAAACAAGAGTGAACTTCCATTTTGCATATGTGCCCAGCTCTCTCTCACCCTCGGGCCTTTCAACCACTTTTCCCTTGGCCTGGAGCTCTCTTTGCCAACATTGTCTACCACCCCCAATATGTTCCTACTTCTCCTTCAGACGTCACTTTGAATATTACTCAGATAAGCCTTCGTTTACCACCAGCCCCAGGTCCAGACCCAGCCCTGTGGGGTGGGGGGTGTCCCTTATCCTCCTCTTGTTTTTCCCCCCCGTTGCTGTTTTTTTTTTTTTTTCAACGTTTTTTATTTATTTTTGGGACAGAGCGAGACAGAGCATGAACGGGGGAGGGAGACACAGAATCGGAAACAGGCTCCAGGCTCCGAGCCATCAGCCCAGAGCCTGACGCGGGGCTCGAACTCACGGACCCCGAGATAATGACCTGGCTGAAGTCGGAAGCTTAACCGACTGCGCCACCCAGGCGCCCCTCCCCCCGTTGCTGTTTACTGAACTGTTTCTCCCTCTCGACTTTGCCCCCTTAGGGCAGAGCCCTTGTCTCTGGTGCTCAGCTTTTTATCTGTAGTGCCTTGCACAGTGCTGGTACGTAATATGTGCTTAATAAATATTTGCTGAAAAAAATGAGGAAGAGAGGGGAATGATGATCTGTGCTGTGCAGCGTATAACTTTTGCTTAAAAGACACGCACTGTGCTTAGAAACCCCTCATGAACCAAAGCCTGAGAAACTATGCTAATTAGCCACTTGCCATACTGAACCCAAGTATGAATATTTTTTTTAAGATCTTTTTTTAAAGTAATTTGAACACCCAATGTGGGGCTTGAACTCATAACCCTGAGATCAAAATTTGTACACTCTAGCGACCGAGCCAGCCAGGCATCCCCAAGTAAGAGTGTTTTTGATTGGTTATATCCATATGACATTAATCCTACATATTTTCTAAAACCGCTGATCTCTCCCTACTATAACTAACAGATCAAGAGAGATGAAAAAACCAGGGAAGAGAAGAGTTAAATTGATCTGTTATTATTCATTAATTCAGTCAACAAATATTTATAAATCAGGCACTAAGGACAAGGAGGCAACAGAAAGTCCTCGCTTTCGTTGTCTTTTTTTATTCCTGTAGGGGGAGATACTGCAGTTTTAAAAAGTGTCCAGCTGACTAAGAAAATCTGAAGCAGTGACAATTCCTGTTTTCCTCTGTTGAAATCAAATATCAGCAGAAGGGGGAAGTGCACTGGTAGGGGGAGAGTGGTCCGGGTGTCTCTGAGGAGGTGACCTTAGCTGTGACCTTTGAAGATGAGCAGGAGTTCAGCGGGTGGGGTCAGGGATGTGTGCAGGGCCACATGCATCCGCGTCCATTTCACCAGCGGGAGGAGACTGAGTGATCCCAGTGAGCAAGGAGCTGGCACATTTCAGGGAAGAAAAGTCAAGATGCTAAACTTTCTTCCAGGTGTTAGTCCAGAAGAGGCAAAGGACTCAAAAACAATTCACCAATGGGGGGAGAGGAGGTGCGCAGGACTTAATATAATCTTTTCAAAGGACACATGCTTCTCTGAGGGCCAGTGCTGCCTCTCTCCTGAACCTACCCTGATCATCCCAAGCTCGACTTCATCGTTTCCTCCTGCAGCCTGCTGGCTAGAGCTGTTTGTGGTGGTCGCTATGTTCTACCCAGCACTTAGAGCTATTTGCATCTGTTGTTGGCCTCCCTAAGGCCTTTTCAGCTTCAGGAGGACAGGCATCAGATCTTATTCATTCCCTTCCCCCATGGATACATGCTTGCCTCGCACTTATGGACGCTCAGTGAATGTCTGCTGACATTTATTAAATCAAATACCTAAGATTTCTGGCTAATACTTTGAAAACATACCTATTTTTAAAAAGTCTTGATTTGGGTCACAGGAATGGTAATTTGGAGCATAAAACTCTTTTTTTTCCCCCTAATGTTTATTTTTGAGACAGACAGAGTGCGTGCAAGTGGGGCAGAGAGAGGGGGACAGAGGATCTGAAGCAAGCTCTGTGCTGACAGCAGAGAGAGCCTGACATGGGACTTGAACCCATGAATTGTGAGATTATGACCTGAGCCAAAATCGGACACTCAACCAAATGAGCCATCCAGGTGCCCCTGGAGTATAGAACTTTTGAGGGAGACCCACAGTTGGATGGTTCTAGTGGAGAACATTGAATGCCTTGAGGCTTTCCAGTGGAGGGGGCAGGATAAGAAAAGAAAGTTGTGGGGGGCACAGAAAGAAGCAGGGCAGAGAGGACTCAATGGCTATTTTGGCTGTTTTGTTCTTGTTGGTGATTAAAAACCATTGAAAACCATTTTCTACGCTCCCTCCAGCCCTGTGCCACAGATGTCCGTGTGTGCCCGAAGATTGCTGCTGCCTGGGTTTGCTGGTTGATTTAAGTGTTGGTTGGGGTTTGTTGTTTCCTTGGTCATTTCTTCCTTTGAGTTTATTTTGCATATATACAGAATGTTTTGTCCTGATCAGAATGTTTTGTCCTAGATATATGCAGCTAGAATGTATCTTTAATTATCACTTAATTAGTATTTTTAAAGTTGAATTAGTGTTCAAACTGGAATTTATATCAAATGGAAGTTTGGTATTGGAAATATAAAATCAGTACCAAATGCCACAGAAGGGAATTGTAAAAGTAAGTATGATCAAAATATAGCATGTTAGGAAATTTAAAAAAATAGGAAATACATAACTATAAAGCCTAATTTGTATGTGCTGTCTTATCAAGTGCTTCCTAGATTTTATCCATGATTTCATATAGCAGCACTTCGACACAAATACTGTTATTCTCATTTTAGTAGATGAAAGCACTGAGCTCTTGAGAAATTAAGAAATTAAGTAGCTCCCAGAGTTAGGAGGTCTTCCCATCTGAATTATTATTTTGGTTTTCGTTTTTGTTTGCAAATGGAATACGGAAAGAGGACTGCGTGAATTTCATGGAGCTAAAAAGTAGAATAGATGGTGAGGCCAGAGTTTATTAGCCTTTAAGACATAAATTTATGTGTTAACTGTTTGCTTTTGGAAGTAATCTAATGAAGCATGGAATCCCAAAGCAGACATGCGAGGATAGAAAGGAGCTGTGTGCCGGGAGGAGTGAAGGAAAGCGCCCACTGTTAGCAGAGGAGTCGCTAACCCTTGGCTCCTTGGGTTGCTTGGCAATGATAGCGCCTGAGTTGAGGATGAAGAATGGCCCAGAAAGGAAAGGGTTACATGGAGACAGGGAAGGAAACAGAGGACACGAGTGCTTTGCTTCTCGCTTGGCTGTAGCTTATTAACTAAACCCAAATTCATTTTCCTTGTCCCCTCGGACTAAGGTTAAAATCCTGATGGAGGCCGGAGGGGATGGTCCTGTGGGACGTTTTCAGGGTCAGGAAACTCACATGCAAGCTACTTTGTTTACATCAGCAAATCCAGCTGCATCGTGCAAGCGCTTGACCGGCCACTGACTCTCAACTCAAAACAGATGTCTGGGCTGCATAGAGGAAACACACAGGGCTCCTGACCTGGTAGGACTTTGTCTTGATGAGTTGGGAAAGGACAAGAGGTGGATGGCACCAGGTGCCAAGAGTTGACAAGAGCAGCGACCTGGTAGACCTGGCTGTGTGCTGGCTCGAGCGTATGGGCTCCCAGAGGAGATGCTCAGAGAGGACTGGAAAGGCCAAGCTGCTTTCCTGCCTGAGAAAGCCAACTTTCTGTGTATGTTGGACTGTGGGGTTCTGAACTGCCTTTGGCGGGTGTGGAAGGAGTTGAGGCCCCCCAGGCTAGAGCAAGTGGAATCAGAACCAGGATTCTACTTGGAGCTCAGTCCTAGAAATGGGCCTTCTAATTTCTACCTACGTAACATTCATTTTTTTTTTTAATTTTTTTTTTCAACGTTTATTTATTTTTGGGACAGAGAGAGACAGAGCATGAACGGGGGAGGGGCAGAGAGAGAGGGAGACACAGAATCGGAAACAGGCTCCAGGCTCTGAGCCATCAGCCCAGAGCCTGACGCGGGGCTCCAACTCCCGGACCGCGAGATCGTGACCTGGCTGAAGTGGGACGCTTAACCGACTGCGCCACCCAGGTGCCCCAGGTAACATTCATTTTTGAATGTTACCTATATGGTAGATGGTGAAATAAGTCTCTCCTAATAAATTAAGTGGTTATATAATAAATGATCAGGTTAATCATTATGGTAGACTTATTTCAGGTAATGTTTACCAGTTAGAAATATTAGTAAATGATAAAAAACCAAGTCGTCCTTAAAGAACCAGGCACTTTGGGGTACCTGGGTGGCCCAGTTGGTTAAGCATCCAACTCTTGATTTCAGCTCAGGTCATGCTCAAACCGGTCTGGGGGTTTGAGCCCTGCATCGGGCTCAAAGCTGACAGTGCAGAGCCTGCTTGGGATTCTCTCTCTCACCCTCTCTCTGTCCCTCCCCTGCTCATGTTCTCTCTCTCTCAAAATAAATAAACTTAAAAAAAAATAAACAGGCACTTTCACATACACTGTATCCAGTGCCTCCCAGCAAACCCCATGTTATCTTATTTGAACAAATTAGTTGCATTCCATACCATGCTCTACTCTGTGAACTGATTTTCACTTAATAGATTTGCAAAATTGAATACTGTGATACAATTCTTCCTTGAGAAAAAGGATGAAATCAAGACAATAACAATTATTTCAGCGATGAAGAATGATTTTAAAAGACAGTACTACATATATATGCATTGGAAAGTGAGAGTACAAATTGCACAAACACACACACACACCACAACACAACACAAATATGTGCACACACCCCCAAATGCGACAACAGCCATCATTGACAGGTAAGGTTACAGATGATTTTTTTTTCTTCTTTATATTTTCCACATTTCCCTAACTTTTTATAAGTAGCATGTATTATTTGTGTAAATGGAGAAATTTCTATTTTGGAAATCCACTAAAAATGCTACATATACCTCTTGCTGTAGTCTAGGGGTCCATACCTTGAGTTATTGCTGCAAGTTCCTCACTTGATGCACCTTATAGGAAAATAGACCTTTTTCCTTTGAGATAAAATTTGAAAATTTCTCAGTAGGGAGCAATTGCTTAACCTAAGATTCAAAATGGCACCCAGGGGACAGGTGTAGCTAAGGGACTAGGCTTACAATACCTTATGACATATTGAGCATAGAAAAAAAATAATTTCTCCTTCTAGAAACATGACCATTTTTCTGCATCTGACCTTTCTGTCTTTGTGGCCCCTGTTAGGAGACTCTAGTTACAGGAAAGCAGATCTACATTTGCACCCCAGCTCCACAGTCTGCTAACCATGGGACCTTGGCCAAGTCACGTATCATCTTTGTGCCTCTGTCTATAAACGAATAGGCTTATTTTGAGGATTAAATGAGTTAATGCAAGTAAGCTCATGTTAACAGTAAATGTTGGCTATTACCATTATCTCCTTGGCTTGTCCCAGGCATCTTTTCCAACTATTATATGGAGAACATTTTTCTGATTTAGCTGGTTTTTATAATTTCAAGGCATCCTTTGAGAACCAGGGCCTTCCAGAATGACCCCAGGAACCCTCAGAAAAGGGGAAGGCTTAAAATGTAGTTCTTCCTTACCTGCTGGCACAGGGCTTGTTTCCCCACAGAAGCTTCACCGTCTGCTGAGCAGGAAACTTCACTCACTAAGGAAGCCCCTGGGAGCCTGGCTGCCTGGCCCCATTGCCTGCTTCCCTTAATAAGCCAGCACTCTCTTTAAACTGTTCCTTTTGGTGTCTCTGACTCAGACTATCTTAGATCATTCTGAGACAGGCTTCTCCTCCTTCCCTACTTCTACCTGCTGTCCTGGACATTTGTCATGCCTTTGACTGCTCAGTATCTATAGCCACATCCCCAATTTGAGGGATTACCACACACACACACACACACACACACACACACACACACAGCGTCTTGGTCTGGCCTGTCCCTTCCTGTGATATTGGACCACCATGCCTTCCCAGTGATTCTTTGGGCAACTCCACGTTCTCTGAATTCTCTTCCTGTTTATTCACAGTCAAAATCGATTTTGGTTGCTTACAATTAGGAAGCCTAGCCAGCTCCTACTTTGGCATAAATCCTTCAGCTGTTAGTGCCCCAAACTCTCTGAGCTTCTCATGCTATGGCATTTCTTACACCCAACTGGTTATGACATATTATTATAAGTGTCTGCCTGTCTTCCCCAGATTGTTAGCTCCCTGAGGACGAGGACTAAAGCCATCTAGATCCCTGCAGTATCTCTATCATGGAACAGAGTACCTAGTCCGTAGTAGGACCTCAGCAAATGCCACATGAATGAGCAAGCACCAAAACCATACCACATAGGTGGGGACCAGAATAACTACAGTAGTTCCACTTGAAGAATCAGTTAACTTGCCAGCTTTCTGATAACCTGGCACCATTCCCAGTCTCATTCTAGGGGAAGCCAGATTTCCTTTAGGCTTTGGCAAGGAAGAGCATATTCCAGCAGCATCTTGAGTGGGAGGGTGCGAAGTTGGCCGCGTCTTAAAGTGGGTGAGTAATCCCCCAGGCAGCACTTAGCTTTAAACTCTGGCTTATAACGTGGTCATCTCCTGAAGCTCCCAGCTTAAAATGGAAAGTGGCATTACTCATGGTGAAGAGCAGACAATAAGAAAACATTTAGGTGGGGCCCGACACAATGGAGTGAGTATTCCCTGATGATGGATGAGAGCATCTCTGCCCTCAGCACCCTCAGCCCCAGCAGACCGCTCAGTCATAGCGGGGCTTTTGAATTACACCTCCAACTTAGCTCACCACTCAGTACTTTGTTCTTTGGGGTGTTGGGAGACACTGTGTTTCTCAGCCTACAGGAGGCTTGGTGGGAGGAAATGCCCCTAAATCCGTATCAGCAGGTGATATAAAGCGGTGGTTACCAACATAGGCTTCAGCATTCACCAGACCTGGGTCCGAATCCCAGCTCATCTACTCTAGCTCCGTGACCCTGAGTAAGTTATTTAACCTCTCTGATCCTCAAGTTCCTCACCTATAAAATGGGTTAGATCATAGTACCTACTACAAGGTCATGGGAAAAGTAAATCAGACCATCTGTATAAAGTTTTTTATCACAATGCCTGGCATATAATCCGCACTCAGTAGATGATCACTGCCAGTACCAATAATGTTCTTTTACCCTTTCCCTCCACCCGCCTCCATTACTTCTCCATCCTTTCTGGTTTTTTCTCTGTTAATCTCACTCAGCCTCCATGCCCTTCTTCCAGGAGTGGACCCTTACCTCTGGCACCCTCTGAGCTCAGGCCACACCGCAGCCTCCCTTTCATGGTCACTACACTCCATTACTGTCTTGTTTTTCCCTCACTTTCTTGGTGTCTGTCAGGTTGTATACTGAGAGCCCACTACCCAATATCTCAGCCGTTACTGTCTCTTCCCCAGTTCAGAATCCATGACCTGGCATGCCATGAGGCAGAATGCACTATAATAAATCAATCTGATTATAACGAAGCCTCATGGACAGATTGGGCAAGAGGTTGTAAACTAATCCGGGCTCAACACCAGTTTCCAGTGCCCTAGCATAATAGACACGCACCCACGAAAAGCAAAGTGGACTACAGGCCAGTTTTACCAACTTAGGCTTTGGGCAGCATTGGTGATAATTATGAAGGTAGTTTTTTTGTTTTTTTTTTTCTTGGAAAAGAACATACCACCAGCTTTTCCAATAATAGGCCTCTTCAGTGAGTTCATAAATTAGATTCAGATTTTTTTTTAAAGGATCTACTCTTGGCCTAAAGCATGCATTACTATTTAGAGATAAATGATGGCATAATGTGTCAAGACTTTTAGCACTGTACCAGGTGGTTCTATAACCAATGATGCAGAGACTCCACAATCATCAGTTCCTCCAGGGTTAAGAAAACTGTCACCTTTGATCACTGATGACTAGATTAACTTCAGGCGATCCTCTCAGGACATGTCTTAATCATTCTTTTATTCGACACATTTAATGGGTAGCCTTCTGTGTGCTGAGCACATTTCTGGATAACATGGAGGATATGGTAAAGAATAGGAGGCAAGCCTTGCCTTCCAGGAACTTACCGCCCAGCAGGCGAGGTAAACACACACAAGTAACTCATGGGGGGAGAAATGTGACAGATGTCACAAATAAGGCATCAGGTTTTATGGGAGTTCCCAGGAGGCACAGATTACTGATGACAGCGATATCAGGGAGCAGTGGTTAGTTGGGACGGTATGTATGTGGGACTAGGGTCTCAAAAGGCCAAGATTGAAGGCACACAGGACGGAGGGTACAGCATACAGCATGGACAAGGAACAGAGTTAAGAAAATGAGGTGAGAAGCGGAGCGAGAACCCTTTGAGTTAGGGGTGGCTCATCTATAATGGGTTCTTGGGGGCAGGGAGTAAGGCAAGAAAGACAGTGTAGCCAGATCTCATATCTCACTTCCTGGGCAGTATCTCCACTCGCATGTCCAATAATTATCTTAAACTTAGGATGACCCAGAAAGAGGAGTTAATTTCCCCTACGTCGTCCCTCAGCCTTTCTTTTTCAAGTATTTCAGATCTAAATAAACGTCCCCAGTGTCTCAGCCAAAAAATAGAGAAGCCTTTTCTGTATCTCCTTCCCCAAGCTCTATGATTTCTTGCTCCAAGCTCTATCCTCCATCTGACTTCTTCTATCTTCTCCGTTACTACCACTGTGTTCCAAGCCATCGTTTCTCACCTGCCTCCTGTTTTAACCCTTGGCTTCCTACAGCAGCTTGCTTACGTGAGATTTTACCACCTTGCTTGGGTAAAACCCTCCAGCGTCTTCCAAAACACAGTGCCCCACAGGCTCGTGATCAGGACTTACCCCCTGTCACCACTCCCTCCTTGTTCTTTGAGCCCCACCTACACCACCAGCTATCCTCTCTTCCTTGAGCTCACCAAGTGGATCTTCCACAGCAGATTTGCATTTTCTGTTTCCTCCCCAGAATGCTGTTCCCTCAGCCTGAAATGCTTCTCTTTCCTTACGCCTTTACGCGTCAGCTTGCTCACGGTTCACAGCTCAGCTCAGATGTCACCTTGGCACAAGGGCCTCCTCTGCTGACCCTCCTAAAGCAAACAGCCCCTTCTCAGTTTTTCTCTACTCAGGACTCCAGCTTTTTCTTTTATAGCGCTTATCTGAAATGCTCTCTAATACCGATGTTTGTTTTTCCGTTTTATCACCACCACTCCTACGAACATGTAAGCTCCATGGGGGCTTTGTCTTAGCACTGTCCCTTCAGTCCTTAGCACAATCCTAGCCTGCAAAGGTACTTAATAGTTATTCATGGAATGCAGGTGGTCTGGGCCACACACCCAGAAATTCTGATTCCTTTGTCTGGGCTGGGGCCAGGCAAAAGAAGAGTTAATTAATTTGAATCTTTTAACCGCAGGCATATTTTTTAACCATGTTATACCTAGCATGATCCCCAGGTAGTTCTAAGTTTAAGACAGAGTTGAGACCTTGGTCTTGAGAATGGAAATCTCGCTAGTATCTTACTATTCATGGTGGGGTCCTTGGACCAGCAGCACAGGCTTCACACCGTTACTTGTTAAAGATGCAGCATCTCAGGCCCCACCCCAGACTTAGAGAACCAGAATCTGCAGTTTAATGAGATACCCCAGGTGACTTGTATGCATATTAAATATAAGAAGCACTGACCTAGCAGAAATACAGAATTCCCGAGGATTAAGTGCTTTGAATTTGGCAGGGTAAGGTTGTTATATCTGTAGGACATTGAGGTGGGCTTGTCGCTAAGACCATTGGGAAGGTGTTCTGAAGCCCCAGAATGAGAATTTAAGAGGAAGTGGGTATCTTCACCGAAATGCTCTTTGAGGGTTGGCGTGTAGGGGCTTGGTGAGGTCATCCGGGGAGAGAAGAACAAGAGACCAGAGAAGACAGAGTTGATGGGCCACGGGAGAGCCCCAGGATGGCACGAGAGGAGGGGAGCTGAGGTGTGGAAGTGAGAAAAGAAAGAGACCGATGAGGAATGCTTCTAAATTAAGTCAGGACAAGGGACAAGGTCAAGAAAGGGGCAACCCAACGTATCAGCTGTGCAGAAACATCAGGGGACATAGTCCAAGAAATAACCATGAGTTCTGTCTCCAGAGATGGGTGGATGGGGGAGCCACGAGAGGGGAGGAGCGGCTTGCACCAGTGTGAGGAGCTGGAAGCAGTGAGCCCACACCACCCTCCCGGCAACAACTGTGGTCCCACCAAAAGAAAATTCATGTCTCGAGGGAGTAGGAAGGGAAAGAAGCTTTTCTTGAATGAGAATGAGAGACCTGAGAATGTTTGTCAAGAAGAAGAAACCTGCAGGCAAAGGGACCGAATTGACTGCAGATCCAAAGAGAATTTAATTGATAAGGCCAGGCGTGCAGCGCGTAGGAGACAATTGGAGACAATCAGATGAAGAAGTGTAGACTACACTCCTGTGCGTGTTAACACGGAGACCGACCTAGGCGGGTGCCAGGGAAAATAATAGGCTGCCTTCGGCGAAAGAAGCTGGGTGAGCATGGAAAGGCAGGGGCAGCTTTCTTTTCAATTGAAGAAGTAAGAAATGAGAAGTAAAACTAGGGAGAAAACACCTGTGTCCACTCTAGCCAGACTTCACAAATGTTAACATTTTCTCAAATTTATGTCAGATATTTTCTGTGTATGAGATAAGACATTAGAGAGAAAGGTGAAGTTCCCTCTCTTTCCTTTTTGCATAATATTTCTCTCTTCCTGTGAGGCAGCTACTATTATGAGCTTAGGGTGTGTGTAATGCCCACAAACAGTGTGCTGCCTACTTCTGCAGTTGGCTTTTCTTCACTCAACAGGATATCTGAGATCTATCCACTTGGACACACCCATGCAGATACATCAACAGATGTTATAGGAGTAAATTCTATAAGTAAGCTCTGATCTTACAAATGGCCTCCACTGTAAGTGCATATATTCTGTAGGGACAGACATTTATGCTAGTTTTTCACTGCTGCTGCGAACACCCTTGCACATGAAGGGTGTATTTTTTACTGTCGTTTCTTTTGAACTTTCTGAATTTCTTACCATGTGTATTTTGAACAGGTGTTTGAAATAAGAAAAATTCATTTTCCTTAAAAACCTGCAGATTAGTGTTTCTCAAAGTATGATCCAAGGGATGCCAAAATTAGAATTACATGGGACATTTGTTATAAATGCAGATCCCTGGGCCCGGCCTCAGATCTACTGGTTCTACACTATAATAATTCTCCCCAGGAGATTCTCAGGCATTCTCCAGTTTGGGAAGTTTCAGAGAGACAGACGGTTCCTCTGAGAGGGGATGGGGGTGAAGAGAAGTATGCAAGGAAAAGAATGGAGAATAACACTGATTGACAGCTCCTTTGTGCCAGGCACTGTGCTAGGAAATGATATTTGGAGTGGCAGGGAAGGGGAAATCCATGGGGATTTATCAAGATAATACATGTAGGAAGTTCAGAAGTTCAGCAAAGGTGACCATGGCAGTTAAAAATAGGCTTTGGAGGGGTGTCTGGGTGGCTCAGTCGGTTAAGCATCTGACTTCAGCTCGGGTCATGATCTCACAGTTCTTGGGTTCGAGCCTCACGTTGAGCTCTGTGCTGACAGCTCAGAGCCTGGAGCCTGCTTCAGATTCTGTGTCTCCCTCTCTCTCTGCCCCTCCCCTGCTCATACTCTGTCTCTCTCTCTCTCAAAAATAAATAAACATTGGGGCGCCTGGGTGGCTCAGTTCATTAAGCATCCGACTTCGGCTCAGGTCATGATCTAATGGTTCGTGGGTTCAAGCCCGGCATTGGGCTCTGTGCTGACAGCTCAGAGCCTGGAGCCTGCTTCGGATTCTGTGTCTCCCTCTCTCTCTGCCCCTTCCCTGCTCACCCTCTGTCTTTTTCTGTCTCTCAAAAATAAATAAACATTTAAAAAAATTGTTTTTAAGTAAGTAAACATAAAAAATTTTTTTTTAAAAAGGCCGTGGAGTCCACCACTTAGTGTCTGTGTGCCCTTGGGAAGTTACACAACCTCTCTGAGCTTTAGTTTCCTCATCTGCAATATATAATAATACCTGACTGAATAATTTTATGAAGATCAAATGATTTAAGGCACATAACCTGCTTAACCTAGAATTTGAAACTTTTTAGGTGGCCACCGAATGAGCACAGTAGTGGTGAGTGCAGAAGTTTAATCCCCCTTCGTAATCCGTACATACACATCTCATAGTTTGGGTCATAGCCCATTTTTGAAACTACAGCTGAGGTTTATAGTATCCAGATGCTGCTTTCCTGTCACATGGATGGAGATCTTTAATATGTAGTCCTCAGCCACTCTCTTCTTCTCATGGGGAAATATGATTAACACATACAATCAGCTGTAAGACGCCGGTTCTAGAAATGTATCAAAGTGGAAACTAGGGAGTCCCTGTGTTGTTTGAGGTGGGGGGCTGGGTCCGAAGCGTAGAGATTTTAAACTCTGAGTGTAAATATATACCTTAACATGCACATGCCCCCTCATAGCGTGCACATGGCTATAGGGCCGTGTGGCTGGAGGGCGAAGGACCCAGAGCAGAGGGAAAGTCTGCAAGGGTTTGGTCGGAGGGGGTGGTGGGGAGGCTCTGGTCTGCAGACAAGGAACAGAGAACGATGACCCAGGGTGGCCACTACCTTTCCTTCCTGTGTCCTGTGTCTCTGTTCACTTTTCTCCTGTGATGTGCCTCAGCCCCCGCAAGCCCAAATCTACCATCACAGCCAGGGAGCAGTGCTCAGGATCCCTGGCTTAGACTTCACATACAGAGGTTTGAGTCCCAGCTCTGCCTCTTAGGATCTGTGTCACTTAACTTTTTTTTTTTTTTTTTTGATAGGCTTTATGTTTTTAAAGCAGTTGTTAGGTTCACAGCAAAATTAAGAGGAAAGTGCAGAGGGTTTCTACTTGCCCCTCCCCCCACATGGCACAGTCTCCCTTGTTAGCAACATTCCCCACCTGAGCGGTACATTTGTTTCAGTGATAAATCTACCCTGACGCATCATACTCTGCCGAAGTCCATAGTTTGTAGCATGCTCACTCTCGGTGCCGGGCATTCTGTGGGTTTGGGCAAATATATGACGACAGGTGGGTATCTGCCGCCACTGGAGTATCAGACGGAATCGTTTCACTCCCCTAAAAATCTTCTGTGCTCTGTCTATTCATTCCCTTCCCCCCAGCCTCCTGGAAACCACCGATCATTGTACTGTGTCTTTACTTTTGCCTTTTCCAGAATGTTGTAGAGTTGGAATCATATAATGTGTAGCCTTTATAGATTGGCTTCTTTCATTCTATGACATGCATGGAAGGCTTCTCCACATCTTTCCCTGGCTTGATAGCTCATTTTTTTTATTTTAATGTATATTTTTGAGAGAGGGGGGAGGGGCAGGGAGAGAGGGGGACAGAGGATCCAAGCAGGCTCTGTGCTGACAGCAGCAAGCCCAATGTGGGGCTCAAACTCATGAGCCAAGACATCATGACCTGAGCCAAAGTCGGATGCTCAACTGACTGAGCCGTCCAGGTGCTCTGATAGCTCATTTCTCTTGAGTGCTGAATCATATTCTAACATGTGGACATACTACCTTCTCTTAGCCTCAGTCTACAGGGCTCTGGGTAGCGGAGGCTGAGAGAATTTGTAATAATGATAAGCATGAATGTTCTAAGTGCTCAATACCACCCACTCTGCTGAATGCCTCTTTCTGCCTTACCTTACCTCATCCTTCCTAAAACTTGTCACATAGGTCTTAGGAACAACCGCCTGCCCTTTCCCTTACAGATGAAGACACTAACGCTTAGGGGAGATAAATCATTGGTCAAGGCCACAGATCCAGGAAGGGAACGGTCTGGAATTTGAACCCAAATGTTCTGACTCCAGGTTTTAGTATTGAGGCTATAACCCTCCAGGAAGATTCTTGCCAGTGTTTGGCACATAGAGAAAAACGTGTCACCAAACTTATTATTGTTACAATTTTTGCAGCAGAGCCATTTAAATTGGAAGGTCACGATTCTTTTCTAAAGAGAAATATGAGGCACTGGGGGGGGGGGGGCGGTCAGAAACTTCCTCATGCCTCACAAGCCTGGAACCAGAACTAAAAGCCATGGTTAATGGAGGCTCTGAGTTGCTCCGAAGAGAGTACTGGTGGGTTTTTTTTAAGGTATCATCTCCTGAGCACTTACCAGATAGGTTATCCCATCCAATGCTACAACAACCCATTTTAGGAAACAGAAGAGCCCAGGAGACTCAGCTCTGCTCATCATCCACCCCTGAAGCTTCTCCCGTGTTTTCTGCCCCACCCCGCCCCCACCTCCCCACTCCCCACCGCAGCCTGGCCAACATTTGCAGCTCCGGGCGTGCGTCACGGCACAGAGGCAGCCCGGGAACGTCTGGGTCTGACCGGTGTCTGGCCTGAGGTGTGGGTGCCTTGGCAGCCGGCTCCAGCTCTTCCTCATCTTCCTGGTCACAGCACCCACTGGCCCCCGGCACCCTCTGCCGGGGCACACCTGCTCACTCCCTGTCCCCTCCACTTCCTTCTGCCCTGGATTTCCAGACAGAGTCAAAAATGGGTCCACATCAAATAAGATTTGTTTGCTCTCAGTGTAATTTTCCATTTATAGACAGCTTTCTCTCAGGAGGCACTGTCCTCCTTCCTCTGTCTCGTTTTTTTCTGGGTATTTGAGGATAAACTGCTGATGGTTGTTTTTAAGCCCTGCGGTCAGCAGCCCAGCCGGTCGTTCATTCAGAATGTCTCCAGAGAGCCTGCAGTTGTTACCCTTATAGGATTTATGCTAATTTCTGTGGCCTCTGAGATCTC
Organism: Prionailurus viverrinus; assembly: GCF_022837055.1. Classification (NCBI taxonomy): domain Eukaryota; kingdom Metazoa; phylum Chordata; class Mammalia; order Carnivora; family Felidae; genus Prionailurus; species Prionailurus viverrinus. The sequence continues at coordinate 119,016,614 of NC_062561.1, forward strand.
TGTGGAGGTGTGTAGTGTTAAAAAGAAATGCCCGGTTGGGGCCAGCAGGGTCCTCATCCACAGGCTCATCCTGGTGCGATGATGAGGATGAGAAGACAACAGAAAGAACAGCTGCTGCTTAGAGCATACTCCTCCAGGTGCTAAATGGGATTCGCTTCTTCCTCTGACGTATAAGTGCTGCTCTGACCCCATGATACAGATGAGGACGTGGGCAGACAGAAGCCAGGGCCGTGGCTGACCTCTCTGGCCCAGCCACCCCACATGCCCCTTCCAGCCCTGGGCTCTAGCCATACCAGCTTCGGTCTGGTCCCTTGGATCACCATGTTCTCCCACCACAGTTCCTTTGCACACGCTCTTCCCCTTGCCTGGGCCACTTTCTCCTCCACTGTGCGCCAAATCCTCCCTGACCCATCTTTCAGATCTCAACTGCAAATTCTTCAAGGATGCCCTACTGCCTCCCCCCGCCCCCCGCCAGCAAGATGCTCCATTAAAGTTCAGATAGCCCTGCCTGCCTCTGCTCAAGGGTACTGGTCTGGACTGAAATCCTACTTTTACTTGTGCAATTTTCTGGCTAACATCTGGCTCCCTCTCCGGACCCTTAGTCCACGAGAGCAGGGGCTTGAAAGTGCTACCTTGTACATAATTCCACTACTATGCTTCCCACGCCAGACCGAAATGATTTATTGATTCATTTTTCTCATCCCTTGGTCTGTGAATTTCCTGAGGGCAGCGTCCAGGTCTTTTTCTAACACGGTGCTCAGCTCAGTAAATATTTGGTGAGTTGAATTGAATGGATGGGATTTAATGGAACAGTGTAAGTGGAGAAAGGGCGCCTGAAAACTCAGAACTCAGAGCCCACAAAATACCGTCATTCTGAATCCACCCCCCCACTCTTGGAAATCTGGAGCGATGTTAGAGAGAAGGTTAGCTTTTTAAAAAAGCCAATTTCCCTTATAATTTGGATTGTGACATAGAGGGAGCCATGACTCTCCCAAAGAAGCATCGTATTACAGTCCTAAAGCCAAGAGAGGTGAGGAAGAAAGCACATCTGCCTCTCAGAGGTTCATCCGAAGTTTAGAAAAAGTCGGAGTGGAAATAACTAGTGGACTCTCACTGGAAGCTGTGCTGGGATTTGGCTCCTTACGGCCCTCGGCCTTGCGTCATTTCCTTATCTCTCTTGGGGGACTTCGCCTGGCCTCTTCCCCACTGCTGTCATTGCTGACTTTGACTCTGTAAATGTTGTGGTCTGGTTGCATTGGAAGCACCCCCGTCTTTGGGGCTGGCCCTTTCCAGGCGCTGATGTCCTTTGGTCTGGCAAATGGGTCCTAGGGTTTCCATACCTGAGAGACGGGGTTGGGGAGCAGGGGAAAGAGAACAAACAGGGCTTCTCTTCTGTCCGGGGGATGAGGAGGGTGAGGGGCAGTCTGTGGGTTACAGGCCTGGTGCTCACCCAGCAGAGTTTTATGAAGATAAGTGCCAGGTAACCGCAGGCTCCCACATCCAAGCGGGGCCCAGCCTCAGCCCTACCCACCCCAGCTCCAAGGAAAACACGCAGCTATTTAGAAAAGCTGCTTTCATCCTGCCTCCTCCTTCCTATCGTAACAGATCATGAGCCTGTTCTTCCGAGGGCTGAATAGTCCCTTTTAAGATGTTAGAAACCTTTTCTGAGTAAGAGGATTAACCTAGTTGAGTTTAATAGTAGTAGCTAGCACATGATAGATTAACAGTAACGTGAAGAACAGTGAGGCTCCAGTGACCCATTATGACGTTGGCTCGTGGACTGCCAAGCATTTTGCAATAAAAACGCCGACTAGTTATCACACAGGATGAATTAAAGGGACACTACCCTCCGTTGTCCCCCACTGTGAACCTGCTCCTAGCAGGTTCCCTGGCAGATACGTAAACTTTGCTTTGCAAATATCTGTTAAACTAATTCTGGAATTTACTGAGTGAGGCTAACTTAAAGGTTCTGACAGTTTTCCAGAGTGGGACAGAAAGCCTTCATTTTAAACATAGTTTGCTCCAACATTTTGGGTAATGGCACATAGAACTATTTGCCATTCTCCTTTAGCTTCTAGACTTAGTTCCCACTCATCCAAAATTTTGAATGTATTCCTGAGAGTTAACAAGTTAAGTGGAATCCCACTGGCGCAAATCAGATCAAAGGAGGGTGTTTTTGTTTTTGTTTTTTTAAATAGCAATCAAAGAGTCATTTTTAAAGAGGAGACAGAATCCTATGTAACCTGAAAATATAGCACAAATATTGAAAGCGAACATCTTGGGGTTCCAGTGGCTGAGGTAGGAGAAAGATACAGTGAAGTTAGAAATGGAGATTAGAGCAGGTTTCCAAACTGAAAATCAGATTGAAAATCTGACTGCCCTTGGTGGGCTGGGCCCCAGATGGTGCCATGGAACCCTAGGTCCAGAAGAGGGCGCTCTGAACTAAGTGTGCCAACGGCTGTGGTAAAATCTCGAATCTCTAGAAGAGACTGGTTATACTTGTCTTTCCTTTTTTCTACGTTTTTGTGTTGTCTTGTAGGCATAAGAGAGAGAGTTTTCATCCCCTGTGCCAACGAAGCATCTTCTGAAAGTATTACTAAACTGAGGATTTCACAGATTGAATACCAAACCCCAAGAGGATCATCATGTTTAAAAAAATCTTTTTAATGCCCTTCAACCTTTGGTCTCCCGAAAATCTGTGAACAAATTTCCCACACCATGGACTCTTTCACTATGTTTAAATGGTCCCTCAGGAATTGGTGTATTCTTCGAATATCGACCCTACACGTAGAAAATGGGTGGTCAAATCAAGCAGGGTGGACTTACTTGATGTTTCTGAGGGTTACGGGTCTGTGTTCCATATTTATCAAGTGAATGAATGAAAGGTACCGATCTGTGTGAGTGTGGTACTTACCCACAGCATCCTGATTAACAAGGAAGCTGTATCTTTGTCAGCTTTAAAGCCTAAAAGATACTTTAAAGCCTTGTTTCCATTTACCAACTTCTTTGGAAACACAGTTTCTTCCCTACAGTTTTTATTCCCAGGCCCTGAGGGAAGAGCAGACAGTTTCAACAAGTACTTGGAGGAGACCGCATACCACGTGCAGGCTCTGTGACTGGCAAATTCGATATTAAGAATTTGTCCTATGGCAGGACTCACACCAGTACCCAGAGGCCAATGCGTGAGGTTCACAGCAGCGTTGTTAATAGCAGGAATTTGGAAAGCATGTGCCCCAGTAATGGAATGATAAATTATACAGCCAAGCAAATACCAGGCGGCCAAAAAAAAGAGAGCTAGACATAAATGTCCATAGATGAGTGGGGGCAAAGGAAGCCCTAGAACAATATATGTGGAATTATTCTATAGCTGATTTTTAAATTTTTTTTTATTCTGAGAGAGAGAAAGAGGGACAGAGCATGAGCAGAGAAGGGACAGAGAGAGGGGGAGAGAGAATCCCAAGCAGGCTTTGCACCGTCAGCACAGAGTTCGACTCAGGGCTCAATCTCATGAACCGTGAGATCATGACCTGAGCCAAAACCAAGAGTGGGACGCTTAACTGACCAAACCCCAAGGGCCACCCAGGTGCCCCTGAATTTTAAAATTATGTGTGTATCTGTAGATACAGAGGTAGAAACCTGAAAACCTGATGAGCTCTAGAAAATGGGATGGGGTGGGTAAGGAGGAACTCATGTTTTATTTTGCTTTTGCAGGTATTTTTCTAACTTAAAGGAAAAACCAATAACATCTTTAAAGCCCTCTGAAAAGAGGGCAAAAATGCTATCCACTCAGTCCTTTCCTACAGCTCCCAAACTCGCTAAATCCATCCTCCTGGAGAATGCTTCCCATGCCCCCCCTCCCCCTCCCACTTCTGCCCTGAGTCCTGTTGCTTCCTGCAGGCCCAGGCATCCCAAAGGATGCCAGAGCCCCAACATCTCACAGTCCTCCCTGCGCCTCTGGAGTCCTCCTTCCACCTCACTCTTCTATCCAAAGTGCCTGTGATCTCCTCCAACACCAGGGTAGCACACTTGTGACCCATGAGCCAGATGTGGCCTAAGGCTATATAGTTTGCTAGAGCCACATATTTGGTTGTGTTTATTCTTAATCGATTTGATGCTTACTACTTGGGAAGTTTCACTTAGAATTCCTGCTCTCTGTCTTCTCTTCAACCACCAGAAGATCTGGCCCACTACACCCACCTTCCCACGTGGCTAGAATTAAGTGTCAGCCTGACCCAGGGTCTCCACTGCTCTGTCTTGTGGAATCTCCTGGCCCTGCGGGCAGGAGAGCTTTTCATTCCATTTTAGACCCTTCTCCTCTATCTAGTTTCAACAACAGCACCAGCTTCTAGATCTTCTTCTTTCTCTTTAGCTGCCCTTGTTCAGCATCCTGTCCTGGCTTCCTCTCCGTTAGCCATCTTTTGAAGTCCAGCATTCCTCAGGGGTCTGTCATTGGTATATATGCTCTCCTTGTCTCCCTGAGTATCCTGTCTTCCTCAGGTTCCACTCATGTCTCCAAAATCCCAAATTGCCTCTGCCTTAATTAATGACAGTACAGTGGTTATAAAGTAACCCAAACCACAGACCTTAGTCATACTCCCTTTCCCTCACTACCCACAGGCCTCTCCTAATGATTTGACCTAACTATTCCTTACGTTGTCCTTCCTTTCCTTCCCTGCCATCATTGTCTTGAGTCAGGCCAGCAAAATCTTGACCTCTTATCCAAGGCAATTGCTTCTAATTTTTCCCTCTGTAGCTTATTCCTCTTAACTCATGCACGACACCTCCAGCCTTGTCCTTTCAAACCACAAATCTGATTGGGCCTCACACTTCCTCAAATGTACTTCATGATTCTTCACTGCCTACAGGCCAAAGTTCAAACTTCTTAGCTTGGCATTCAAGGCTCTTTATGATCTGGTTTCAGCCTTTATTCATTCAGGCAACAAACTGAGCACCCATGATTTGTCAGGCCTTGAAGATACTTTTGTGAAAACAAGTCGTGGTCCCTGCCCTTATGGGACCACATTGTAACTGAGTCCTTATAGACTCCCCACCCTCAACATGCACCACACACATTAAAGGACAAGGAAGAATTCAATACCAAGGAACTAAGAGAATAAAGAGTAAATCCAACTTTAGAATAAATGGTCAGGCAAGACTCCTTGAGGAGATGACATTTAACCTGAAACCTGAAGGGAGAAAAGATTCTAAACAAAATCCCTCCTTCTCATTCTGGCCTCTCTTCACTCCCTTTTCCTGTCTACTCTGCACTCCACGCAGGCTGAACCATCATCTAGTACTTGTATACATTGTCTTTGGGGGTGCTTCTGCCCTAACTATGATCTTCTCAATGAGAACAGTTCAAACTGGGTCCCCAGTTGTTCATTTGGGTCCCCAGTGCCTGGCATGTAGTAGGCTCAATAACTGTGAGATGAAAAACTGGATGGGTGGATGGATGGATGGATGGATGGGTAACTGGAGGGATAGGTGAGTGGGTGGGTGAATGGATGGGTAAATGGATGGACAGATACATGGGTGGGGGGTGGGTGGATGGGTGGGTAGATGATGGATAGATAGGTGGATGGATGGATGGATAGATGGGTGAGTAAAAACACACATGCTTTAAGCTGAACTGAGTCTATTGTCTTTGGGGGATAATTTTATAACCAACAAAGCTGAGGCTTTGACTTTGCAGGAGTTGGTTTGTGCTAGAGAAGAGTGACTAAAAAGAATTCTCACTCAGGTTCTCTACCACTTTAGTTACATGTCAGTTTTTCTATCTACTCATCCTTATTATTGGGAAATGGGCAAGTCTTTTTTGAATTGAAGTATAGTTGACATGCAATAATATATTAGTTTTAGGCATACAACGTAGTGATTCAACAATTACATGTGTTACAAAAGGCTCACCACAATAAGTGTAATTACCATCTGTCACCATATAAAGTTAATGTAATATTATTCACTATATTCTGGGCAAACATTTTTTCCTTAGAAATTAAGAAAACAATAACATTTTACATTTTTTCTTCAATAAACAGCTCTTAACCAGATCTTGTTTCAATTCTAAGGGAGTTTTTTAAGGCAGGAAAACGAGAGGCAGTATACACAGTGCTTAAATGTCCAGCCTATGCAGCTAGATCCCTGTGTTCAAATACTGGTCCAGCCACTCCCCACAGTAGATCCTGGAAAACCTCACTAAGCCCTCAATGTCTTTACCTGTAAAATATGACTAATAACAGTACCTACTCTCAGAGGGTGGCTGGGAGGATTCAATGACACGTATAAGAGCAGAGCACCTGAAACAAAGTTAGGACTCAAAAACTGGGAGGTGCCGCTGTCACAGGACCGATATTTCTTTAGCTCAGCCCATCCAAATGCCTCCAAAAGCTTCTAAGAGAATCCTAGCCAAAGACGACAAAGGACATGCACTTCAAGCTATTTTTCTGGTTGAAGAAAAGAAATTCTCTTGCTCATATGCTCCCTGGCTCCATAGCAGGCCCACAGAAGTGGCCACAGACACAACGCACAACAGGCTTCATTCACATTCTGAACATCTCCCTGCTCCCACTGCCGTACGTTAGCCTGGTTCAAGGCTGTGCTAAGTGGCCATAAACAGGTCCAGGTGGCAGGTCACACAGTATGGCTGTAGTTTCTCTCCATTTGCCTGTAATCTGGGCTTCCTCACAAGACCTCAGCTCTCAGGTGGCTGAAAAACAGTTCAGTCTTGTCCAGTATAAGAATTTAAACAGTCCTGGGGCACCTAGGTGGCTCGGTCAGTTGAGCATCCAATTGTTGATGCCGACTCAGGTCATGATCTCATGGTTCTTGGGGTCAAGCCCCGTGTCGGACTCTGTGCTGACAGCCTGGAGCCTGCTTGGGATTCTCTCTCTCCCTCTCTCTCTGCCCCTCCCCTGCTCATGCTTCTCTGTCTCTCTCTCTCTCAGAATAAATAAATAATCTTAAAAAAACAAGATTTTAAGCAGTCCTGTTAGGCACTACTCTGCCCCTGAGATTCCCTCCCCTTTGGCTGCCCTCCCACTGCTTTTGGAAGTATCATCTAGCAGTAAGAGGAGTGGAGGTCCCTGAGTCTCTCCCTGGAAGAGCTGAGATACTCATTCATAGGCCTCTGGGGCCCAAGGTCTCAGCGTGGAAACCTTTGCCTGCCCTATCACTGCCTACTCACCGCCTTTACGGCTCAAGTTGAGGTCCTGGTCTCTCTTGTTGCAGTCAGAATTCAGGGAGGCTCCTTGGCTGACCAGCTCCTGTTGGCCATAGGCTCCTTGTTTCCCCAGCCAGGAGGTCTCCCCCTGGGCCCACAGCAGGGTCACCCCACAGTGGCCTCTGGCTGTCATCTCAGCATCTGCATCATGCAGGAATCACAGGAGATACAGAGTATGAACTACGCCCACTTGCCCCTGGATCATACTCACCCATACTCTCAACCCTCCAGCCCTCCCCATGTTACAGGGCCAGCCATCCTGCACTCGGCTCATCGGGATGTTTCCACGGGCAAGCCACCTCCACCCTGCACTCCCCCACACGCACACACACACACACACACACACACCTTCTTTTCCACCTCCATCTTCAGATGCTCCCGTGGCAGACGGCATCCCCTACACGGTGGTAGGAACACCACGATCTGTCCACCAGGCCTAGGCCTTGCTGTGTTAAATGGGAGCTCAAGCAATTTTGCAAGTCTTCTCTTCACAAATCTTGGCAGCTGAGCTGACTGTCCTCTTTATTCTCTGTTCCCTTTTCCTTCTCTGGCGCTGTGTGACAGGCCCCCTGACCCAGGCTCTGGGCAAGGAGACTCCAAGTGGAGCATGGTTTAAAGGCAGCAGGATGGGGTGGGAGGGATCAAGATACATAGCTTCATATTTGCCTTATTTTCTCCCTCAGGCAGCCATGCCTCTCCCAGGCCTACCATAGCTAAAGGAATCATTGTCCTTCAAGGCATTTTCCTTTGTTTCATTCATGCATGTGTTCATTCAACAACCGTGATTGAGCACCTGACATGCAGGCACTGCGCCGAGAACCAGGTCAGTAGCTGCCTCACGGACATAATGTAAATACACTTGAACTCTTTGAACGACATGGGGTTAAACTGTGCAGGTCCACTTATATGTGGGTTTTTCCACATATGTTTTCTCTTCCTTATGATGTTCTTATTAGCATGTTCTTTTCTCTAGCTTAGTTAATTGTAAGAATACAGTAGATAACATACAAAATGTGCATTGACTCTTTACATTATCATTCAGGCTCCCAGTCCACAGTATGCTATTAGTAGTTAAGTTTTGGGGGAATCAAAAGTTATACATGGATTTTCAACTGCATGGGAGGTCAGCCCATGTTCAAGTGTCAACTGTATTCTCCTCATGTGAAAAGATGCTCAACATCATTAGCCATGAGGGAAATGTAGATTAAAACTACAATGTGATACTATTTCACATCCGCTAGAACGGCTGCAATCAAAAGATGGTTAATAACAAATGTTGGCAAAGATGTGGGGGAATCAGAGCCCTCTTCCATTGCTGATGGAAATGTAAAATTGGTATAGCCACTTTGGAAACCAGTTTGACAGTTCCTCGAGTGGTCACCCATAGGGTTACCATATGAAAGTACAATCCCACTCCTAGGGATATACCCAAGAGAAATGAAACATACATTCATACAGAAACATGTACACTAATGTTCATAGCAGCATTATTCATAAAACCAAAAAGTAGAAACAACACAAATGGCCTTCAAATGATGAATAGAGAAACAAAATGTGGTATGTCCATACGATGGAATATTATGGGGCTGTAAAAAGGAAGGAAGTACTGATAACATGCTATGACATGAGTGAACCTTGAAGACATTATGCTGTGTGAAAGAAGCTGCCACGCAGTACTATATTTTGTGTGATTCATTTGTATGAAGTGTCCAGAGTAGGCAAATCCATACAGGCAGAAAGTAGATTCGTGGTTGCCAGGGCCTGGGAGGGGGTAGAATGGCGAGTGATTGCTTCATAGGAGTGGGTTATTTTTAGTGTGGTGAGTGTCCTGAAATTATTTAATGGCAATAGTTGCACAACTCTGTGAATATAGTGAAAGCCATTGCATCGAACACTTGAAGTGAGTAAATTGTGTGGTATGTAAATTATATCTCAAGAAAGCTGTTAAAAGATGTTCTCATCTCTCTAACTGAATGTCTTTTCCAGTTCCTTAGCTCTCCTAGGACAAATATGAATACAACTTCCAGTTATTTTAGGACTTTTTCCAACACACTTTTTAGATCCAGTGTTAGGTAGCTAGACATCTATTTAATGATTTTTATTTATTTTTTAGGTTGATTTGTTTTTAGAGGGAAAGAGAGAGAGAGCACAAGCAGGAGAGAGGGGCAGAGGGAGAGTAGGAGAGGGAGAGGGAGAGGCAAAGAGAGAGAGAGAGAGGGAGAGAGAGAAAGAATCTTAAGCAGGCTCCACGCTCAGCATGGAGCCCAACTTGGGGCTCAAGTCCACAACCATGAGATAATGACCTGAGCTATAGTCAAGGGTCAGACCCTCAAGTGACTGAGCCACCCAGGTGCCCCTATTTAATGATTTTTAAACTGTTATTTCCCATTAGAAAGTAAGCTCCAAGAGAGCAGGAACTTTTGTTTTGTTGGTTGTTATGTCCACCATGTTTAACCTGTTCCATGTCATGGAACTCACATACCAAATGGACACAGAATCCCAGCTAGGCATGAGATGACTGCTATAGGCATCATTCACTCAGGACATGTCTACTGCAGCCTCATGGTGTATGGAGTGAATGAATGAAACACACATGTCTCTGCCCTGGGGGAACTTACAGCAAAGGAAACCTGTCCTGAGCAGGTCTAGCACTTTGATCAAATCTGAAAACAAGTAATATCTAACATTCACTGAAGGTTTACATACACAGAAAGTGGGGATTTTGTTAAAGTTGCCCTTACTGGGGCTTTGTGGGCATTTAGGCTGAGCTGAGACAGTCATGCAAAGAAAAAGAAGACAGATTCTAAAGGATTGGGGGTGAGTGAGAAGAAGGTCAGGAAAGACAAAAAGAACACGGCATTTTCCAGTGCATTTGCTGGTTCCAAGGAGCAATTCCAAGCTGTGATTTTAAGTTCTTGTTGAGGTGGAGGGTAGTATCGAGAAAGGGGAAAGCGCCAAGTACCATCCTTCATGTCCAGTGTCGGGAAGTCTTCGAGAAGAGATATGAAGGGAAAGAGTGACTCAGTGGCTGGGAGGGGAGGGAACAAGGGTGTTTCAAAGGGATGGGGGAGATTTCATTACCGTACAACAGCCTTCTTCACAATGGAAAATTATGGGAAGGATAACCAAGGGGTCAAGATAGAGGGCAAGAAGATATACAATGATGACACAGTTGGGAACCCGAGAGGCGGGCTTGTAGATACGCAGCCCACGGTGGGTGATGGAGGTCTTGGAGTCAAAAATTAAAGCAAGAAAACTCATCCAGTTGACTTTTCCTACACATACAACCTCCTCATTCCACCTCTGTCTTGCCCCATGTTTTCTTTTTTCTTTTTTAAATTTTTTTAATGTTTGTTATTTTTGAGAGAGAGAGAAATAGAGCAAGCAGGGAAGGGGCAGAGAGAGAGGGAAACAGAATTGGAAGCAGGCTTCAGGCTCTGAGCGGTCAGCACAGAGCTGGATGCGGGGCTCGAACTCACGGACCGTGACATCATGACCTGAGCTGTAGTCGGCCACCCAACCTACTGAGCCACCCAGGTGCCCTGACCCCCATGTTTTCATTTTAATACACAGGGTTTCTAGAAAACCTGTAATGAGAAGGAGATGTGAAACGGCTAGGAACTGACTGAGACATGAACGTGGCTCTTGCACAAGGCAAGGCAGGGTCAGAGAGTTTAGACACTTCAAGAGATGGGAGGAGACAAGGAAGATGTGGGCAGAATAAAGTTCAGGGTCAAGGATGACGCCACAGAATCCAGCGCAAATTGCTAACTAGAGCTTGGGGAGAAGGAAAGATGGGTCAGAGATAGAGCCGAGACCCAGGAGGCTTATGAGCTAGAAAATAAAGATCTTGGAGGATCTTCCTAAAGGGGGTGGCTTTACAACTAGAAGTTGTAAGTTTACAACTGACTTTACAAGTAGAAGACACACTCCTGGAGTTCAGGGAAGCTTGAGAATTAGAGTGAACCCAGGCACAGATGAACGAGGTGAGGTTTTCTTTATTCTTGAGGTCGGTCGCCTCCATTGTGTTTTTGATTTGCCCAGCTGTCCACCCACCAGGAGGACCAGATGACAAAGATAGCCCATCTCCTTCAGAGGCCATCTTGCCTGCTGATCAAGGGCAGGGACTTTGGCCCAGGACGCTGCCCAGGCTCTGTGGCTCCCTGGTTCTGTGTCACTGAACATGCACACTGGCTGCACCACACTGAACCCTGTGCCTCATCTGTAAAAGCAGGGGTGAGAAGAAAGGACTGTTATTGAGATGAAACGAGATAGTAGAGGCAAAGCTCCTAGCAGTATGGCGCCTAGAATACTTCCCAGGCCTCAGAGGCACTTTTCTGTGGGTGTTTTACCACCTCTAAAATCAGGAAGTACAGCATTTTTTTTCACAGTTGTATGTAAAATGATGGTGTATGATTCAATTTATGGTGTCTTAAATTTGATGAGATAGGGAAGTAGACATCCAGTAAAAGGCAGTTGCGGTGTTTTGTGGTTATTCTACCTGTGCTAGATTCATGGTTCTGTCAATGTCTAGAGGTTTCATTCCTGACTCTAGCTGGCTGAGCCTTTTCCCTGGGGGACAGGAGCCTGGGTCCTGGAGTCAGCCCCACTGAGGGTTAGTCTTGACTTGGCTACGAATCACAGTGAGACCAGGGTCATGTGACATCACCTCTCTGAACCTTGGTGTCCTCTCCTCTATAAGGGGGATAACAGTATTATGCACCCTCCTAGATTTATGTGAGGATTAAATGGCACAGAGTTCTGTAAAGTGCTTAGCACAGTACTGCAGTTGTATATACATTGAATAATGATGATGACAAGAGTAATAATTAAATGGTACATTGACTTAGATAACAAGATCACATTTTCTAAAAAGTGTTATTATTATTAGTCCTGAGATACCTGGGGAGCCCCACCACAAAACAGCCAGCTCGGACTCTGGGTGGGCAGGGATCTCAGAACCCAAATCAGCCTTCCTGTTCTGCGATGGTGGGTATCTAGGACTGCAGCCTAAGACCTTGAACCATCTCCCCCACTGCCATCCTTCTTCCTGAGCCAGCTTTCCGTCTCTCCAGCACTCCCCTCCTTAGGACTTTGGCATCTCTGGACACTTTTGTTTAGGAACTGTTTCCCTTGGAAAAGAGGGCACCGTCATCTCCCTTGGAAAAGACCACCACAGATCCTGGCTGGGGTTTCTCAAGCAATTAATGACCCAAGAGCTCCCCAACGAGGCTCTTCTCTGTCCTGTCATCCTCCTGTCTTGTCTTGCACACTTGCTCACTTCGCCCAGCTATCTGCTTCTGTCCCTCAACCTGCAGTAGCCTACAAGTGCCTTTTACCTCTCCCTAATGAGACTGGCTTATCAAAATCAGTCAAGGTCTACATTTATCACATCAATAACTCACACACCAGAACCTCCCCATATCTCCAATCTCCCTGGTGTTTCCCATCCAAATTCTCTATTCCTATCCAATTCTCTATGGGCCTGGGCCTGGGTGGCCCAGTTGGTTAAGTATGTGACTTCAGCTCAGGTCATGCTCTTGTGGTTCGTGGGTTTGAGCCCTGCGTCAAGCTCTGCACTGGCAGCTCAGAGCCTGGAGCCTGCTTCAGATTCTGTGTCTCCCCCTCTCTCTCTGCCCCTCCCCAGTTTCTGCTCTCTCTCTCTCTCTCAAAAATAAATAAATAAACTTTACAAAATTTAAAAGAAACAAACAAAGTTCTCCATGGTTCTGAAAACATTGCCCAGACTTCCTCTGCAAGCGCTATAAACAGGTTTTCCTCCGGGGAGGCTGCCCAGAGAGTCTCTGCCAGTTCCTTTCTTCACCCCTGATATTTCTCCTCACATCATGAGGACAGAAGCCGGAACTAATGACTCTTCCCCAGATTGGCTCTCTGGCAAGCCTTTCTCTTCTGAGGGGAGACCTGCTCCTGCAGTCTGCCTTGCTGTACCTTTAATAACTGGCTTGCCTGGTCGCATCCATCCCAGGGGCAGGAATACCCAGACTTCTATGTACGGCTCTGCCAGTGGAAATTCCAGTGTAACCTGAGTGATTCTAGGATGGCATTTGATGAAAGTTCTTTTTTTTTTCTTTTTAATAATAGGGGTTTTTTTTAATGTTTATTTTTGAGAGAGAGAAAGACAGTATGAGCAGGGGAGGTGTGGAGAGGGGGACAGAGGATCTGAAAAGCTGGCTCTGTGCATACAGACAGCAGCAAGCCTAACGTGGGGCTCGAACTCATGAACCATGAGATCATGACCTGAGCCATGATCAAGAGTTGGACACTTCACTGACTGAGCCACCCAGGCACCCCAGTGAAAGTTCTTTATCTTTTAAAATTTTTTTTAATGTTTATTTATTTTTGAGACAGAGAGAGACAAAGCATGAACGGGGGAGGGTCAGAGAGAGGGAGACACAGAATCTGAAACAGGCTCCAGGCTCTGAGCTGTCAGCACAGAGCCCGACGTGGGGCTCGAACTCACGGACTGCGAGATCATGACCTGAGCCGAAGTTGGAGGCTCAACCGACTGAGCCACCCAGGCGCCCCGGAAGTTCTTTATCTTTAACAGCCACTGGTTTCCCCTCCAGGTCCAGTTATCATGGAATCAGACCTGGAACAGCAGCAGGGGCCCTGTGGATGCTCCTGGGGGAAGCTGTGGAATTAGGACTTTTTTGCTGGATTTGCAACACAACAGAATGGCTCTCATGGTCTTAGGAGCAGGTCAAAAAAGTCCCAGCCTCTCCAAACGTGTTTCTGTTCACTTAGAAATCTTAAGGGCATAGTGCAGTGTGCTGGCTGTGTTGGGGTGTAAGGTTTCACACAAGCAGCCGTAGTGTGGCATCGCTGAATCTAGTCCCATCGAGACTAGAAAGCACGGCCTCCTACACGAGATTCCCCACAATGATTTATTTATCTGTCTATCTGCCCATCTGTATATTATCAGACATATCCCCATCCCCAAAATGCGGCATTTAAGCCAGCATATGGAAGACAGTGTGGCATCAGAAAGATGTCCAGACTGTAACAAGATGAGCCAAACTCAAGCCAGGCGAAGGAAGAAAGCAAAGAAAGGCTGGGCACCTGGCAGTCCCTCCGAGCAGTAGATAGAAAGGAGTGGGCTTTCTCCCTTGCCACATGTCCACACTGCAGAGGTTTTCTTCCGGGGGGATATGAAAGATCAAAGTGCCTTGTACGGCCAGGCTTTGGAACCTGGGGCCACATTCCTCCCGGCCCTCCAGGGCTGGCTCTTGCCTGTTCATACACTCCCCTGTTTGTGCCCACAAAGGATGGAGGAGGCACCCTGGCTGGTCTCATGGTGGCTGCCTGTGCATAGCCCTCTGGGCAAGCAGCTCTTCCCCTTTCCCAACCTTCCCATCCTGGCTCTCCCCTCTGGCCCCACTCCCATGCAGTAGGATGCCACAGAGGTCCTGCCCTTACTCACAAAGGCAGGTCTGTCTGGAGCTGAGCAGGGCAGGCCCTCAGGGGAGCGCCTGGGCTCCACTCTTCTCTCCTTAAGGAAACAGACAGGTCCAGTCCAGTGAGTCGGGGAGAGGGCGTTGCCCTTGTTAAGTATCTCCTCACAGGCTCAGGCAGAGAGGCGAGGTGATTGTGTGACAGGAGAGTGCTCTGCTCGGGGCACCTGTGTTATGGGGCTGCGTAAGAGGGCCAGGTCACCTCCCGAATCAAATCAGATTAAACCAATCGGGATGCCACGAGCTGTCACCCAGTCCCGCATCAGTCAAAATGGCTTCTCTTTGAAACCCGCTTCTGTAACCTAGTTAATACATGTGAGGTGTGGTCACTCACTGCTCTGCCTTTGACATCTCTCAAACATTGTGATTTGTCGCATGACCTTGAGGTTCACTGCCCTGGTTGTCACTGTCCCCATTCACTTAATATGGAGTGACCTTCATTACGTATAAGGGACCTGACAAAACCCAGTGAGGGAATAAAGGTGGAGTCATGGTCAAAGGCATGGGCTCCTAGGTCAGGATTCCTGGATTTAAATCCAGAAAGTTAGCCTGTACAGTGAGACCAGGGATAGTGTCCACCCCCCACCCCCGTGCTTGTTATAAAGATGCAACAAGGTGGGGCACCTGGGTGGCTCAGTTGGTTAAGCGTCTGACTCTTGGTTTCGGCTCAGATCATGATCTCACAGTTCATTAGATCGAGCCCCGTATGGGGCTCTGCGCTGGCAGCACAAAGTCTGCTTGGGATTCTTTCTCTGCCTCTCTCTCTCTCTCTCTCTCTCTCTCTCTCTCTCTCTCAAAGTAAATTTAAAAAATAAATTAAAAAAAACTTTTTTTAAAAGGGTGAAGCACATGACTCCTGTTGCCTGTAAAGCATCTGGTAGGTTTAGCTATTATTTTTGTTATGATTTTTCAGAACAAATAAGACCAACTCCCTGTCCTTGATGGAAGGTGGGAAGTGAAATTGTAAATGAGACCGCCTGCGGTAAATGCCGTGGCGGGGGGTGAAAGCCTGAGAGAGAAGGGGCCGTGGAGGATTTGGTGGAAGCAGTGGGAGCTCAACCAGAAGAACACATAGGCTTCATGCATATGGACACGGGATCCCAGGATAGCTTGAACAGAGGCCCAGGCATGGGGAGTGGAGGTGGCCTTTTCCCCGCAGGAGG
Organism: Prionailurus viverrinus; assembly: GCF_022837055.1. Lineage (NCBI taxonomy): Eukaryota > Metazoa > Chordata > Mammalia > Carnivora > Felidae > Prionailurus > Prionailurus viverrinus. The sequence goes on from NC_062561.1 coordinate 119,032,468, forward strand.
ACAGGTTCTGCTGGGCAGGGGGATGTGTAGGACTCACGGGGTCCCCGCACACTCATGTGGAGTCAGATCACAGAGGACCTCCGTGCCATTCTGAAGAGTTTGCACTCTTCTCTGCAAGCCCTGGGGAGCCAGTGGAGATTTCCGAGAAGGGAATTTGGAAGATGCTTTCGGTAACAACTTATAGGAAAATGGCAGTGCTGGGAGAGGGCAGGGCAGAGGCAGAGCGGAGGCCAAGGAGCACGGTGCTCTGTGTTTCCCTCCCTGAAACGTTCATCAGTCTTCAAGTCGTTGCTTAATGCTCATCTTCTTTACTAAACTGTAAGCTAGTCAAGGGCAGGGGCCATGAGCTTCCTGTGCAGTGTCATATCCTCAGCACAGTTCCTGGTGCTCTGTAAAGAGTTGCTGAATTGAAATAGAAGGTCCTAAACTAGAGCTGTGAGTAGAAGGCAGATGATGGGTCCAAAACCACTTGGGGAGGACAATGAGGAGGATTTGGCAGATGATGGGAACTTAGCAAAGGGATCATCAGATGATGACTCAGAGTGTGCAGGAAGGAGACAGGGATGGAGCGCTGTTTACCGACAGAGTGGATGTAACCAGGAGAGTCCCATTGTGCAGAGCAGACATGAGCTAGCTACCTATGGTGTGTGCTACGTCTGAAATAAGAGTCGCCCATCGGTACGGAGCTGAGGGTGGGGCCCGCAGTGACAGTAGGGCTCTGCAGAGGGGCCAGAGTTGGGGGCAGATGCAGGAGAGGAGTGAGGTGGGATCTTCAAGGGAGAATAACCCGGAGCCTGAGGAAAGAAGTGAACAGAGGTGGGGGATGCCCCGCTGTCTCCAAGATCTGCAATGTAAGACCCTTCTCTCAGAGAAGCCACAGGAGGCAGGCCCAAAGGTACAGGATCACGGCATCCAAGGGGGAGGCTGGCACTGGTCCACACTGTGCATGACTACGGAGGTTAAGCAGATGGAAAATGGAAGACAGAGCTTCAGGATTGGTCTCCTGCCTCCAAGCTTTGTTGTTCCAATCTCTTTTTCTGCTGCCTCTGAAGCCTTTCTTCTAACAGAGGACCTGCGTGTGCCAGTGCTTCCGTTATCAGAAACCTTCCATTGCTTCCCATTGCCCAAAGTCCTTTGCAAAGCATTTCAGTAACCCCAGATCTGGTCTGAAAAGCCCCACCTCCTACTTTATCCTTCCCCATCTCATCGGTCTGGGGCTCTCCCTCTCCTTGTTGCATACCAAGTATTCTCAGGCCTTCATGGTTAGTGTATGCTGTTCCCCAGCCTGGAATGCCCTTCCCTTCCAGTTGCTGCTAATTACAACTCTTCTTATCCTTCAATGCCTCTATCAAATGTTACCTCTCCATTGCAAAGCGTTCTGTGATATCTCCAGTTAATAAGGTCTTTCCTCCCTTCAAGGACCCATGCAGTGTTTTGCCTAGCAATCATTTCATTCTTTCTAAGTTTCCATGGAGTTGTTGGCTTGTCTCTGTCCTCCCCTAGCTTATGTATGAAAGCAAAGAACACATTGTATCTTTGAATCACCCACAGCATGAGCTCTTGTGCGGGAAGGCAGTCATCCAGTACCAGCCAAGCATCTGAAGAGAGAAATGCCTAAGAGCAGTAGATGCTGGCAGTTCCAGCACTCCCAGTTATTTCTTTGGAAATTGTGGGGTGCCTCATAGTTATTTGTCTTTAGGGGTTTGCTCTATAATTAATGCCTTGGCCCAGTGGTGGGTTGCCTTATAATCATACGTGTTCCCCATGATCTCTCGAGCCATTTTGATATTGAGGATACACTATTGCACATACACTAATATTTTCCAGAGCGTTTCCCATAGTTAGACAAAATGGAAAAACTTGGTCTGGCCATCAGAAGTGCTTTATCATTCATATGTGCTCTCCTTGACGGCAGGTTAGAGAAATCCCTACACAATCCCATCGGGATCATAAATGTATCTCACAGGCCTTGAATTAGGAGGGTAAAGTTTCCCAACACTCGATTTACAGACTCAAAAAGCATCTGTTCACTCAATCTTCTACCCTCTTCTTTTGCCCCTCCAAATAGGCACTGACAGTATTTAGATGAAGTGAATATACTGATTTATTTCTCACCCACTTGCTGTCTGCAAGGAAAACATGTATTCAATAAATATATTCAACAAGGTTCAGTGAGCACCTACTATGTGCCAACAGTGTGTCTGTGTTAACAGTGTACAATATACAACTCAGGTCAATTCTTTCTGTGGTCTGTGTTTTAGGAGTTAGATAATTTCTGTTTTGTTATAGAACACTGAGAGCAGTTTAAGGTCCATGTAGACAGTTCTGCTTTTTGGTTTTTTTTTTTTTTTTTGCCTGCTTTGTTTTTATTTTAGGATAGACATTTATAAAACACAGCTGGCTAAATGCTAAATGCAGCTGTGAACAACGTAATTTAAATATATCTCTAATCCAACAAACCTGGCTTTTGGCAAGGAAGGGGGAAAAAAGTTAATTGCTTTTTAACACTTTAGTCTTATAAAGAGGAAAAGGGTAATATAGCCAGAGGGTATGTTCAGTGATTTTTTTTTTTTTTTTTTAAGTTAAGTTCATGTTACTGGGATCCTGCAGTGTAGGTTGGGAGGGAGTCTTCCAAAGCACTGAACTTCGGAGAAAACTCTTCCTCTATCTTTATAATAATAGTAATCACCATTTTATGAGCATTCCTTCTAGGCTGGGCACATACTTAAGAGAGCTTTACCTGGTTTACTTCGTTGTATCCTCCAGGGGATATGCCATTTACACACCAAGTAACTAAGGCTCAGGAAAATGGACTTACCCGGAGTCACATATCTGGTTAGGGGTAGGATTGGAACTTATGCCTGGCTGCGTAACGTCAGGGCCCACACTGTAGCCACGACTGGGATTTTTCTTAATCTACCTGCATTGAGACACAACTGCACGGGAAACATGCTTGAGAGGTGAGTAATGACAAGACTGGGAAAACGGAGGGTATGGTAACTGACATCGCCTTTGCTTGAATTCTGAAGGACAGATGCAAGAAATATGCTAGTTGGCCAACCCCAAAAAACCCCAAGATAGGTATCTTTCTCTTTTTGTATTTCAATATATAATTCTCTTCTTTCTTTGATAAGTAATATAGGTATGCGTAAAGGTGTTTTGGAAGGAAGTTCAAGACAGCATTATTAATATGGGTACCACAAACTGAATATGCAATAATATAGGGCTCATTAAATAAATTATAGGGGAATGCACTGCCACCATTAAGAATTCTATTTTAAAAGAATATAAAATGCAACGGAGAATGCCCATGGTATATTGCCAAGTGGAAAAGTAAGTTAAAAGCCTATAAGTACTGTATGATCCCATTTTTGTTTTACACACATACTATCTATATGCATAGATAGGGACAGACAGAAACAGACATACATAAATACAGGAAAAGGACTAGAAGGACATTGCTATTACCAATATTTTAATAATGATTTTCTCTGGATAATGGGTAAATTTTTTTTCCGGTATTGCTTACATTTCCTATAATGAAATATATTAATGATGTAAAAGTAATTTTTAAGTAACTTATTAACCCAATAATTTCAGTAAATAAATTATTTTTGAGTATTCACTGTGTACCAGGCACTATGTATTCCAAACATTAAAAAAGAATTATAGGGATGCCTGGGTGGCTCAGTCAGTTAAGCGTTCCACTTCGGCTCAGGTCACGATCTCGCGATTCGTGGGTTTGAGCCCTGCCTTGGGCTCTGTGCTGACAGCTCAGAGCCTGGAGCCTGCTTCCGATTCTGTGTCTCCCTCTCTCTCTGCCTCTCCCCTGCTCACGTTCTCTCTCTCTCTGTTTCCCTCTCTCTCAAAAATAAATGAACATTAAAACAAATTTAAAAATAAATAATAACAAAAAAGAAAATCTACTCATATCCCTGCTTCACTAACATTTTGGATGATCTCCTTCAGGTCTTTTTCAATGGAGTTTTTTATTGTGTGTTTTTTTTTTAAGTTTATTTATTTATTGACGGGGTGGGGGGGAGAGATAATCACAAGCAGGATTTGCACTGTCAGGGCAGAGCCCTCACCAGAGGGGTCAGACTCACAAACTGTGAGATCATGACCTGAGTCAAAATCAAGAGTCAGATGCTTATCCACTGAGCCACCCGGGCACCCCTCAATGCAATTTAAAAAAATTTTTTTCTTTAACATTTATTTATTATTAAGAGACAGAGAGATACAGAGCGTGAGCAGGGGAAGGGTAGAGAGAGTGGGAGACACAGAATCTGAAGCAGGCTCCAGGCTCTGAGCTGTCAGCACAGAGCCCAATGCGGGGTTCGAACTCACGAACTGCAAAATCATGACCTGAGCTGAAGTTGGTCGCTTAACCAACTGAGCCACCCAGGCACCCCTCAATGCAGTTTTTAAAACAGAGTAGTCACAAAGCAGACGGCTCCTGAGCCCTGGTCATTAGGAGTTCTTTCAGCCAATAGGAGTCAACCAGCCTGAGAGCCCTGACTTTGCCACTTGCACTCCGACATCACTTCCCCCTAAACCTTATCTCCATTCTCAGCAAAAAGGATCAAGAGTGGTACCTACCTCATCAGTCTTTTGGAGGATTAAATGAGTTGCTACAAGTAAAGTGCCTTGAAGTACACACCAGATAATAACTACTATTGTTACTCTCTGTTGAATGGCTCCATTGCCATTCTGTTTTGTTTCTCATCTACTTTCTTGCAAAGAGTAAAAATCGTTATGTTTTTCCTGGACAGAAGAGACCCCTATTGAAGTCATTCAGGCATATAAAGTCACCTTTGAATTTTGCATGTAGGTGAGATCACTCGGTCAAAGCCATTTGGCCTCCTATCCAAGGCAAAGCTGTAAAGGACAGAGAGAGTTGCCATGGTATACAGGAGCATTTATACCTTTCAGAAAGTCGTGGGAGCCACGGTTGAACAAAGATCTACTTAATTGGGTTTGGAAACCTAATACATATGGCTAGTGACAGACAATAGGATATTTAAACTCTACTGCTTATGTTGACTGCCTCTTGCCTTTGGGGCCTAGTGTTCTGTTGTGTCTTATGAGTGTGGGATACTGTCTTATGACTCTTCGTAAGGAGACTGTCCAGTGGCAGGCTCTTCCAAGAAGTTTCTAGCTGTGGCACTGCCTTGCTCCAGACTAGCCACCATCATCTCCTTCCTGCATGATTCTGAGGCCTCCTACCTCACGCCCTGCTGTTTATCTTGCCCCTCTTAAGATCTGCTCTCCATCCAGGACCCAATAAGAGTCTTAAAAGTCAATCATTGCATGTCACCCCCCAATTCTAATCCCCAGTGGCTTTCCACTGCCCTCAGAAAAAAAGCCCCAACTTTCTGCATGATTCCACATGTCTGCATAATCTGTTCTTTGAGTACTTCTCCACTTTGACCATTTCCCCCTGTGCATGATGCTTGAAGTATCCTGGCCTTCTGCTGGATTCTAGAACACACCAAGAACTTGTTCACCTCAGGGCCTTACCCCATTTTCTTCCTTCCACAAAGAATATTCTTCACTTTACTCTTTGCATGCATGGCGCCCCTCATTCTTTTGGTCTTCTCTTCTGCGTCACCACCTTAGAGAGGCTTCCCCTGTCTACCTAATTTGTTTTTTTGTTTTGTTTTGTTTTGTTTTTTAATTTTTTTTAACGTTTATTTATTTTTGAGACAGAGAGAGACAGAGCATGAACGGGGGAGGGTCAGAGAGAGAGGGAGACACAGAATCGGAAGCAGGCTCCAGGCTCTGAGCTGTCAGCACAGAGCCCGACGCGGGGCTCGAACTCACAGACCGTGAGATCATGACCTGAGCCGAAGTCGGCTGCCCAACCGACTGAGCCACCCAGGCGCCCCCCTGTCTACCTAATTTGTAACAGCTTCTCTTGTTCTGGTGCCTTGTATGTCCCTTTTATAGAGTAGATCTTAACAAATTTCTACTTATTTCATTTGTTTATTTGTTGGCTTATTTGGTGTGTGTTTACATACTCCGTCTGTCTATCCCCGGTCTTCCCTACCCTGTTAGAATGTAAGCGCCCCAAGGGCAGAACCGGATCTTTTGCTTTGTTGTTGTGTTCTCTGGCAGAGCCCCTCATGGAGAAGGTGCCCGTTGAAGATGAAAGGAACGGAGGGAGAGAGGGAGGAAGGAAGTCTCCGAAAAGGGGGCTGCTTTTCCAGGCAGCCCAGTTTCCCGTGAATGTGGGCAGTGTGTCCTGTTCAGCCCTAGCATTACTGTGCAAGTTTAAAAATAAAACCCCTGGGTGGAGTGAGAAGCCTTTAAAGAGGATGGGGGAGAGATAATGAGAAACATGAGTAGCCAACGCAGGCCCAGCAGGATGTGGGACTGGCCAGGAAGAGAAAGGGACCTTGACTCCGGGGAAACACTGACTTTGGGGCTGTAATAGTCTGGCGAATGTAGGACTCCTAATTAGTCACCAGAGGTCTTTCTCTTGATCTCCAGTATAAAAAGACTTTAAAGTGGCCAACTCAGGATATGCTTCCATCCTACAACAAGACATGTTGAGAGATTTTCGACAAGACGTTCTTTACAGTTGCTAAAACGGGGGCCTCCACACCCCGCATCTGACTGCCTCTCCAGTAGAAGAAGGAAAGGCCAGGAGGTAACAGAGGCGATGAAGCCAGCTTTGGCTCACCCTCCCCCTGACCTTCCCCAGGGCCCATCCCAGCGTGGGATCTGAACCTCCCACCATAATAGGGCTCCCGCCAGACATCCTAAGGTGTATCCGCCCTCCAAAGTCTTAGCTCAGTTTTGGGGCAGCGTAAGGCGGGGAGGGTCAGGTCAATGGGTCACTAGAGACAACTCGGACATCGCCTTGGAAACGCTCTCCCCCCACGTGCACTGCCTACAGTTGGATCCACCCTGAACCAGCTGTGTGTTAAATCCTCGGGCCTTAGTGGGAGGTGGGGAGGCATCTGGGGAAGGTCAGAGTGGGTCAGGAAGGGGTCCACCTCTTTTAAGGAAGACCATCAATCTTCAGGCCTTCGTGAGAAGTCTGACGACCCAGGGGAACAGCAGGCTAAAAATCCATAATCTTGGCCTGGTCCCTGTGGTGCAAGGATGGGCCGAGCTGAGTGTGGGGGCTGCCAACATCCCCTCCTTCAGACTGTGGCCTGGACCCCTTCCCATAATCCATCTCTCTATGCTGCTCCAGCAGCCAAGTGATGCGCTCATGGTCACCTGGTGCAAGCAAATATTTGCAAGCCTTTACAACATTGATCACCACTGGGTTTTTCCATATCCACAGCTATGTGATGGTCAAGAGGGCCACAGAGGAGCGGGTATGGAGAGAGACAGCTGGAGCTTTGCACACCATGCTTAACCTCCAAGCCACTCTCCAGAGGCAGCTCTTGTAGAGAAGGAACCCAAAGTCTAAAAAGGACCAGTTCCGTACCCAAGGTCACTCCGGAGGGAGGGGCGGAGTACTGGACAGCCTGAATGCAAGATCCAGTGCAGGCCAGCCTCCTGCAGAGTGTCCCTTTCATCCTTGTAGTTGATTTTCAAATGATTTGAGCTCAAAGCCCCGGGCCAGGGCCCTTGAGCAGCATTTCTGAGTAGTCTGTGCCCTGAGAAACCCCGTGCCTGTCTGTGCGTGGGAATCCCAAAGCCCTTTTGTGGATTGAGCAGAAGGAGACTGCTGGGGTTGACTCCTTCTTTAATTGTTTGTTGGAAACACCCTCAGCCTAAAACTGCTGAACAAATGGCCTGTGTCTGTTCCATGCTTCAGCTCTGTAAGGGGTCTGTTGCTTTCTCTGCTAGTTCTAGTTTCCTGACCTGAGGCTTTTAAGTGCTGAGAAAGCACAGGGTGATAATTGCCCCTTGCGACAAAAAAAGCTGATGGAGGAACAGCAGGACAGCAGGTGACCACCTTCATGCCCCAGGACCATTTTTTAACATCAAATACATTCTTATGAAGGCTTCCAGAAAAGCATTAGCCAGACTGCAAACCTGTTGGTAGCAATAATTAATATTTTATTGGGCAAATACTGTGCTTTGTGTTGCATACTGAAACATTTTTGGGGCTTTACATGTACTGTCTCACTGAAGTCTTAGGGCAGCCCTGTGAGAGAGCAGCTCCTAGTGCTGACAATGGAACCCAGTATGGACTTCTCCTGGCCACAACCTGAGGAAATAGGTGCCCCTATTCTCTCTATTTTACAGAAAATTGGCCAGGGCCACGTAGCTATTGAGGGTCAGAGCCAAAATTCATACCCGGTCTTGCGCCAGAGTCCATGCTGTTGGCCATTTTGCTACCCTACCATTATGCAACACTGACTGTCACCCTGAAATAATGAAATAATGAGAAGAGTCTTGGGCTTCCATGTTAGCTCTCTTTCCAAGGAAGTTAGGACTCTGCTTCCAGAGCCCTCAGCAAAGACATCCAGGACCAGCCAGGGAAAATGGCAGCAAGGTTTTTTGGCCAACTGAGTGGAGATTTTGCCTTTGCTCCTGGAACTTAAACACCTTATCACCAAAGGCCAAGAAGCCTGGGCCGACTCAGCCCGTGACTCTGAACCAGGGGAATGTTCTCTGGGCTGCAGACTTGCTCTGTGTGGGCTCCAGGGAATGACTGGAGCCTTCATCTCCGCTCTCCCCCAGTTGCCATTTCTAAACTCTGATGGAGATTCTGAGGAAGTAAAAGAAGAGTCTTGTTTTCTAGAGGCTCTTTATGGCCCCAGAGGTATTGGTGCAGCACTTTGCACACATTGATTAATCAACACAGACTGCTTGTGTTCCCATCAGACCGATGGCAAAGGCAGAGATGCTGTGGTCCATCTGCCCCCATGGGTGTGAGGCCTGGAACACGCCAGATCGATGTCTCCCTTCTAGGTGCCTGACATCACTTGTTTCCCTTTGATGCCCATCAGCCAAAAGAAGTTATTCATCTCTAAGCATGAATAATACCACTAAGCTGGATTTTTCCAGGCAACGAAAGTGAGTTCTCTGAAGAGCTGAGAGTAGGCTGGCTAAGCCAGAGTAGGTGGCATATGGCCTGGGGTCCATGAGGGGTGTGGTGCCCTAAGTCAGGGTCACAGGCCCTAGACACAAACTTGTCAGCTTTGCTTTCACATGTGGTGCACCCTTTTCTAGAACTGTGAGGAGCAGCAGAGAGCCGGAGATCCCACTTCTGTCCTGGGCCTTGGATTTCTCAATCCAAGATTCTATGAGTCACTCATTCATTCATTGGGCCAATATTTACTGAGCACCTCTGTGGCTAGGCTCTGTCCCAGGGATACAGCACGAAACAAGATGGATGAGATCCTGCCCTTGTGAGGCTCACGTTCCAGACAATAGCAAGTGTTTAAAAAGTTGACAAGATAAATACAGACTGAGGCAAGTCCCATGATAGAGACGGGAAAGGAAGCCTCTTTGGGGGAGTTGCTGAGAGAGGTGAGGCCCAAGGATGAAAAGACCTGCTATGTGAAGAACAGGGTTGGGGCACCTGGTGGCTCAGTCGGGTAAGCATCCGACTTCTGCTCAAGTCATGATATCGTGGTTCACGGGTTTGAGCCCTGGGTTGGGCTCTGGGCTGACAGTGCCGAGCCTGCTTGGGATTCTCTCCCTCCCTCTGTCTCTGCCTCTCCCCTGCTCATGCTCACTCACTCTCTTTCCCTCTCTCTCTCTCTCTCTCTCTCTCTCAAAATAAATAAACATTAAAAAAAAAAAAAAGAACAAGGTAGAGCATTGCAGGCAGATGGAACAGCAGTCACAATGTCCAAGAGGCTGATAAGGACATGGAACCTCAGAGGAACAGAAAAGAGGCCAGTGGGGTTTGAGTGGGTGGGAGAGGTAAGAGGAGCAGAGTCAGGGGATCCTGCTCCCCAAGAGGCCTTGCGCTGCTTACTCACCTTCCTGAAAATCCCCTCTATTTTCCAAAGTGTGCCCCGTTTGCCCCCACAACTCATCCTTGCTTAGCCAGATCCAGCCCCTCTCCAGGAAGAAAAAGGAAGAGAGTTTTTTTTTGGCAGGCGGAGCTCCTGGCAAAGGTGTTGCGTTCACTTTTACATGGGGGCTCCTGAGTGCATTACGCCAACGATACCTGGCACTGACGAGAAGTTTCCCAGCGATGGAGATGGCGTGCGTGTGGTAGTGGGGCGCTCAGGCACCACCCAAGTGGGAACTCGCCGGCTGCGGGCCCATCTTGCCACTGCTCCCGTGAGCTCACCAGTGAGGCAGCATTTGGCATCAGGTCCTTTGCACTGCTCCTTTCAGATGCTTCTCTGCCCACTTGCACCCCTAGTGCCCTCAGCGGTCTCTCTGGGCTCCCTGCCCTTACCTCTTTCCCCTTCATAACCGGAATCTCTGCCATTCTCCACAGCCCCCACTGAATAATGTGCCTCTGGAATGCATGCCTGCTCCTGCACCTTCAGACAAAGTACAGCAAGCAGACGGGTTATATTCGGAGGCCCCCCTGTGTCCTCCAAGTGTTGCCAAATGGGGGGCTGCCCAGCCAACCTGTCCGAGCTGCCAAGCTGGCTCATTAACCATTGACAGGACAGAACTGTCCCCGTTTGACCCTTCCCAATGGAGCCTTGACAAACACCTAGAATGTGCTCTGTTGAGGGTCGACAATGGCTAGAACTTCATTCCCTAGAGGTGAAGCAGCCAACCCCAAGTTTGTGAACTCAAAAAGTCTGATGTCTTGCTTTTGGAAAGACCCACTGCTAAAGCATGCCTTTGACGTCTCTATCCCAGCATTCCCTTTGCTGAAAGGAGTTTGCCGTATCCAGGATTCCTTCCTTCTCTGGCCTTCTGTGGTTCTCACTTGAAGGACCCAAACTGTCAACCCAGCTGCCATGGTCTGGCCCCCTCCTGGGCCTTGCTCTCTGACCCGTCCCCCTTCTTCCCTACATTCATTCTTCCCTTCCTTCTTCCAGCCATACTGGCCTTTCCTCCACCCTTTGGCAATGCCGCACTTCCTCACACTGTGTGACCTTTGCAGTATTTTCCCTCCGTCTGAAACACTCATCCCTCACCCAGTGGACGCTTGCCCATCCCCTACATCTCAACCCCAGCGTCACGAACTCACCAAAACCTTTCCAGACCCCATGAATGGGTCCGGTACTGCATATGCTTTCCTGAGACATGCAGGGGAATTACTGCGTGATTGAGTCCATGTCCCTCTCTAGCCTCTAGCTTTCAGGAAGGCGGGAACCGTCTATTCCAGGCTGTATCACAGCCCCAGTGTCTAGCATGCTCCCTGGCACACTGGCAGTAGCTCACAAATGAGGTGAATGAACCTGAGGTGAAGGCACTAGTGACCCTCAAGTAACCCCCCTCCCAGTCCCCATTCTCTGTCCTCTTTATCCGGCTGCCTCTTTATTTCTTTACTTTCCCTTCCCTCCTCTCTCCTCCCCTTGTCATCCTTGCTGCTCATTCCTTCTTCCTTCCTGGGACTTAGACTATCTGTGAGTCCCATGAACACTGTTTAAAGTCAACAGAAGTTGACTCCTGAGTTAAAGAGACGAGAAAGTTGTCATAACTTGGTAGGATGTGTTGGCCTCAAACTAGATCACTCCAAACTCAGGACCTGGGGGTGAACCTAGGCTCTCACCATAGTAGTTTTCCAGGGCTCCCCCAACAAGTACCACAGACTGACGGCTTAAACAACAGAAGTGTATTGGCTCACAGTTCTGGAGGCCAGAAGTCCAAGGTCAGGGTATCAGCAGGGCTGGTTCCTTCTGAGGGCTGGGAGGAGAAGCGTTGTTCCAGGCCTCTCTCCATGACTCGTAGATGGCCTTCTTTTCCCCGTGTCTTCATGCCATCTTCCCTCTAGGTATGTCTTTCTGTCCCAATTTCCCCATTCTATAAGGATGCCAGTCATGCTGGCATTAGGGCCCACCCTAATGACATCATTTAAACTTGATATCCTCTGTAAAGGCGTCTCCAAATAAGGTCACATTCTGATACTCTGCAGGTTAGGACTTCAACATGTGAATTTAAGGAGAGGACGTAGTTCAGCTCCTAACACCTGCCTTCCACCTGCCCTTTGCCCCAGCCCTTTCTGATTGATTGAATGAGAAAAAAGTAGGGGAGCACAGGGCCGCATCATCTTCTGAGGAAGTTACACGGGGGCCTGGGAATGGAAGCGGACCAGAGAGGAATGTGAACCAGAGAAAGGCACCCAAGAGCGAGAAGGGAAGGCTGAAGTGACCAACAGGTAAAACTCCGCTGATAGGAGGTTCCATGATGGTGCTCTGGTAATCTGCTTGTCCAGAGTTCATACCCCAGATCGGCCACTTCCTAGCAGCGAGGGCTTTCCCCTCACTTGTAAAAGGTGGATAATAATTGCACCTAACTTATGGGGTGGTTGTGAGGGTTGAGTGAGGGAATAGCATGAAGGGGTTGGCCCTGTGCCTGGCACATAACAACTCGGCGTGCAGTGTGGACACTGTCGTGGATGTTGCAACACGTGGAGGGCTAGTCCGAGGAAGATGGTAATTCAGGAAGGAGGGGATGACAAGGAAGAGGCCACTTGTCCCTGACTCAGACCAAATGACTCTGTGTTCTCGTTCACAGCAATGAAGGGAAAAGAACCAGAGCCATGGTCAGACTTGGGTTTCCTCAACTGTCCCCTGTGGACCAAAGATGGAATCACCTGGGTCCTACCCAGGAAATGCAAAATCGTGGGTCCCTCCGGGACCTGGCTAAGTCGGGACTTCGGTGGGCCGGACCTGGGTACCTGATTTTTTAACCAAGCTCCCCTGTGATTCTCATGCACATTTGTTTGCAAACTATAGGTCCTGGAGAGACAGAGGGGAGTCTTGTCTGAGGTCCCCCCCCCCCCCACACCTGTACAGCTCTGGTGCAAGAGGGGCTTGCTCCTCATGCCTGTCCCCACCACTAGCATTCCTTGGACAAAGTCAGAGGTCGTGAGCAGTTATGCAGAAAACAAATCTCTGTCACATTTTAAACGTTCTCCTTAGAGGGGTCGCACCGGCAGATCGAGTCTTTTACAGACACCAAGTTCTGGATGGCCCATCCCTTCTCTCTCTACGACTGGAGTCACCCAGTCTTGACGTCGAGCTGAGCTCAAGCTGACCTCTGACCTCAGGCCTGCAGAGTTGAAGCGGGGTGCTGGCCCAGCAGCCTTGTGCCTCTGCCTCTGTGTCTGTCGTCAGGCACCATTTCCTCTCTTCTTGGGCATCATCTGCTGACTGGTTCAGGAAAACCTGAGGCCCCTCTTGTTCCCCCGTGACTGCATTCGTGTCTTGTTCCTGAAGACCTGGTCTCAAAAGCTGTAGGTCCTCAAAGTGGAGAGTCTGACTGTGGGCCAAGCTGGGGGGGCCAAGTTGCCTTTCTTTCTTTTTTTAAATTTTTAAAAAAACGTTTATTTATTTTTGAGAGAGAGAGATAGAGTGTGAATGGGGGCGGAGCAGACACACACACACACACACACACACACACACACAGAATCCGAAACAGGCTCCAGGCTCTGAGCTGTTGGCACAGTCTGATGTGGGGCTCGAACCCACGAACCATGAGATCACGGATCATGGCATGAGCTGAAATCAGATGCTTAACCGACTGAGCCACCCAGGCACCCCCTGGGGTCTGCCTTTCTTAGGAGAGTTTCCAAATCCTGGCCTACTTTCCTAGGTCTTCAAATATCACCTGTCGTGAATTCCTGTCACCAAATTCCACCTGTCTCCACTGTCCTCCAGTGATCCGATAAAACATACATGGCAAATCAGGTGGGAGCACAGCCTGGGTATGACATGTGGCTCTGTCACTTGGTGACTGCGTGAACTTCGGCAAATGGCCCAGCCCAGCAAGCCTCAATTCCTACTTCCCAGGGTTGTTATGAGAATTCAGCAAGGTCAGATACATAAAGCCAAGTCGGGTACCCGGCATATAGTAAGGGCACAGGAAACATAAAGTGTCACTTTGGACTTTGGAACAAAAGGACTTGTGTACAGCGTGTTCAGAACTCACCTTTCACTAATAGCAAATACATAGTAGTTACTATAAGCCAGGCACTAAGAGCATGACTCATTTGAGCCTCTCAGCGACAAGGTTGGTACTTTTTTACCGCATTTTACAGATGCGGAAACTGAGGCACAAAGCCACAGGATTAATAAATGAATGGCACAGTCTGAATCTGAACCCCAGGGAGCCCCGCTGCAGAATCTATGCACTTGACCACTATATTAGGCTGCCTCTCTTAATTCGGAATATTTAGGAATCAGACACTTCATATTCCCTTCCTTCCTCTTCTCTCTCTGTAGACTCCTGGCCTGGATGCTTGCCCTTGTTCCCATACCTTGGACCCTGCCTCCCAGCTGAGTTGGACATCCTGTCAGTCCACACTCACTCTCTGTTACCTGCCCCCCCCCCAGGTACGTGCCCTCTCTTTTCTGTGTCTGAGTGGGCTCAATCCAGTTGTACCTTGAGATGGGACCCCTTGTCAGTACTCCGTGAGCATGTGTTGATTAGTGAAAAACAGGGGGAAAAAAATCTTCATTCACCTATAATTCGTTTCACGTGTAGGCATTAGATTTACCTAAAACCGGGTATGCCTGCGGCACCCGTGACAGATTGCTTTTCCAGCAGCTTAACTCAAGGAGCATTGCGTTGGCCAAGCAACACCCTTTGATAAGGTGGATGGGGAATGCCTTACACTCTGTACCGTCCCTCACTCCTAGAGGGTGGCCCAGCAGGCCTGGCAGCTCCGTGATCCTCCACGGTTTACTAGCATCCACAGAACGCATGTGAGCCAGGCGAGCGAGCACACTCTCCATCCTGGGTCAGGCATCCCATCACTTAGTGTAGGCGGAGCCTAAGATGCCGTCCACCCTCACCACTGAAAGCATCATCATCGTGGTTGATGCTACTGGCCTATGACGTCAAACCACTTAAGCAACCTCATAGCGCTTCCTTAAATCCTTTTCGGAACCAGGCAAGCCGTATCTGTATGTATGCACAGCAGATCTGGGAGAGAGTTTACAAGAAACTTTGTTTTTCTCCCTTCATTATTTGTGTATCAGTTTGGCCTTTGATCAAGTACTTCATCTGCAAAGCCATTTACTCATACTAGCAAAGGCAGGGTCAACAGAAGAAAGCCTCCAGTGCTCACCAGCTGCCCTCAGCAGCACCCTTGATGATCTTGCCTTCAGATATACAATCTGAAAAGGGGAATTTCCTCAGAAGCCCTCAATGACCAACACAAAGAAAACAAAGGAAAAGGGAATTTGTGACTGTGAATCACAGTCTCCACCAAAATCCACACTCATTCACCCAGACAGTCCCAGTAAACAGCCGGCCAGCCCTTCACTGGACACCACTTTGCAAAGCCGGGCTTATTTCTTTTCAACCCTTTGCCACCATCAGGGCTGGCTGAGCCTCACACAAAGCCCCGGTCGTCCTTTGGCGGATGCTCGCCTCTCCCACCGCTGTTTGCAGAACTACATCATAAACAATCACATCTCTGTAGGGAATGAAAGGGAAAGTGCCAAAGCAGAAAAAGAATGCAGAAGAGTGTGTGGGGAGGTTGGGGGGGGGGGGGGCGGCGCAGTGGTTAAAGCAGCTAGAGAAAGCACTGAATGTTTACATTCTGCTGAGTCACGCAGGGAGCTCTTAGACCCCAGTGCCCAGATAAGGTGAGTTCCTCTTGGGTCTCTGAAAAATGGGCACTTGATGCCTAAATTCTCCCCCAGACCTGGAGGTCTGAATTTTTCAAGCGTTCTTCTCTAGAAGCCTTGCACACTTTGGGCATGTAATAGTGACGTGGATGTGGCTAGCCATTCCCGCACCTTCTCCTCCAGTGCCAGTCTGCAGGGGCACTGAGATGAGCGTGTGATATTCAAAGATCAGAAGGAAGGTAAGGAATAGTCCAGGTGAGCCACGGGGCCATCCGAATAGCCGCCTATCGTATCACATTCGGCTAATCCTGTATTTCAGCCCGACTTTTGTATCAAAATTTGGATAAAGTCTGAGGTGCTCAGTGAACAGCCTTCCCGAGGCAGCTGAATGTCCAGGTTCCCCAAGAGGGTGAGTGTGACACAGCGGGCTCACGCCCTCCAGACTTACTAAAGCCACCGATTTTGGCTTCTGCGGAACCGAAGGGGCTGTATCCAGCGCATCAGTAAATGAGGACATTCCGCCCCCTCCAGTCCTCATCGGCCCGGCAGTGGAGGAATAAAGGTGCTGGGGCAGCATGGTGCAGGATCGTTTTTACAGTCTCTGAAGTCTAGGTGCTATTTTTACATGCCTGTGCCACGGGCGATGCCTCTCCCCAGAGCGGCCAGCACCACGGATTAAACAACCCAGCCAGAGGCGAGCCTCTGGGGATCCACTTGCCGGGGAACTGGTTCCAGTGGTATCTGCTTAAAACATCCCACTGCCTTCAGTCTTCCCGTTTTCCCCCCCCTCTCCATGTAATATTATCCTTGCACTTGGACACACACACATACGCACGCCCTCAGCGCTGCCCACAACCTGCTCTTTCCTCCCCGAAACGGAGACTCAGATTCTTACCTGAAAACCTTGTAGGCTGAGGACTGTGCCTCTTCGTCCAAGGGCAACACGGAAATCCACTGGGTGTCGTCTGCTCCGTGTCACTGTCACTGTGCTGCGGCTGCTTTCCCAGCAGCCCCACGCCGGCTCTCTGAACTTCTCGGTTACTGCAGCTCTGTGTGGGGAGAGGGGACGGGCCGTGGCATGCACATCAGGTTGCTGGTCTGCCTCCAGACACCATGCCACAGAGCCGGCTACCAGTCCTGCAGGGCCGTGTGGGAAGCAGGGAGGCAGGCTGGGGAGCTGAGAATGCCAGCCTCTGGGTCTATCTCTGACCTTGTTTATCAGCAGAGGGGACCTGCCTGTAGACTCTAGCCCGCACTGACCCCACCCACAGGGACATACACAGAGCTCTAAGTGCCCCCAGCTCTGGACAGCCAGCAGCAGGCAGAGCTATTGGCCAGCAGGGAAGGGAGGCAGAGACGACCGACGGCAGCTATCCTGGGTGTTATTTTAACGTGGTTTGTCTTGGGGCAAATGGCTGAGCTGAATGGAGACTACTGGCCTGTCTGAGCAGAATCCTGTTTATTTGGAAGCCTCAGTCACCAGGGAAACAGCAGGTCGTGGCTCAGAGACGCTCCTCTGGAATCAGAAGGCTGCCGGATGAAAGAGTCCTTTTCTGTTCTGTCATCTGGCATCCCTGCGCAGGGTGTAGGTGTCTGCGTGTGGCAGAGTGTGTGTGTGTCTGTTTGTGCCATTCCTAGGGCCAAGCCTTGCAACGGGCATGTTGCAAAGCCATCCAAGGCAATGGCTGTCCAGGCTAGGGCTGGATGGGGCTGTGGAGCGAGTATTTCTGTCGTTCCTGACCAGTGGTCAAGCCTGTCACTGCTGAACCGGGCTAACGAATCCTCAGGTGAGCCCAGCTCCAGGGGCGGGGATTTCATTAAAGGACCACAGGCATCATCTTCATGCCGCTGGCCGGGACAGGGTGAGGAAGGGAGGAAGCTGCCTGTACAAATAACTCTTTGGCTGGCAGGTAGGGAATGAAGCTGGAAATTGGATTAAAAGGATGTGGATCAGGAGGTATCTTTGAAGAGACTAAATGGAAACATGATGAATAGTTTCCTATAACTGAAGAAGGTCTCTACTCCTTATGTAGGCATTGGAAGCCTGGGAGGTATGTGTTTGTATGCATGAATGTTTGTCCCAGCCCGCCTG
The DNA here is from genome assembly GCF_022837055.1 of Prionailurus viverrinus. NCBI lineage: Eukaryota > Metazoa > Chordata > Mammalia > Carnivora > Felidae > Prionailurus > Prionailurus viverrinus. The sequence continues at coordinate 119,050,192 of NC_062561.1, forward strand.
CCTGCTGATTCAGATAGACAGGTACGGATTGACCTGTGAGAGCTAGAAATATGCTCTCTGGGGGCACCTGGTGGCTCAGTCGGTTGAGCATCCGACTTTGGCTCAGATCATGATCTCTCAGTTCATGGGTTCAAGCCCCATCTCGGGCTCTGTGCTGACAGGTCAGAGCCTGGAGCCTGCTTCGGATTCTTTGTCTCCCTCTGTCTCTGTCCCTCCCCTACTCTATCAAAACAAAAACAAAAACATTAAAAAAAAAATAATGCTCTCTGGTCTCCACCTCCCCTTGGAAGGTGGAGGTGGGAGCCTCTCTCCAAAGGCATCACGTGGCATCCAGGGAGCCGTTTTTGTGCCTTTTGAGGAGATGAGCCTCCGAGAAGCTCATTCCCTGGAACAGGATGGATAAGCCACGGCTCTCCTGAAAGGGACTTGAAAAGTACAGAAAAAAAATGATTTCACTAAATTTTATTAATTGGAACCTCCGTGAGCTGCCATGTCTATGTATTCAAAGATACTCATAATTTGCTTTCAAAAATAATAATCTTCCTGAGTGTCTACACAATTCCAAAGGACCTTCTGAAGCACAGAAAGATAAAAAAAATTTCGGATAATCGTCTTCTCAATACTGGAGAATTATTATGCTACCTCCAGTGTGCATGTTAACTTTCAACCACATGGAAAGATAGATCTTAAGGTTAGGAAACAGTAAATTAGGAAATTAAACCCATTAAATAGCTAACTAAAAATTCTCAGGACAGAGATGCGGCTCAGGGTCTCACCCAGCGTGCATCCCCTAATAAAAGCCTTTGCTGTGACTAAAAGCAGGTGTCCCTAGCTCAGGGTCATGCCCTTGAACCTGCCCACACTGTGTGGTTGACCCTTCCTGTGCAGCTCGGCCAGGTTCCCATTCCATCCTTCCTAAAGGGGATGGATGAGACTGCTAACCGCATCTTCCCTGCAAGCCAACAGGAGTAATGGGAACATCCAGTGTGCCAAAATGTGTGAAAGCACCTTGAAAATGGGTAACACAAGTGTAAGTCATTATTTTAGTGTTATTTCTCCATTCTATCCAGTTGTGAACTGCTGTTAAAAAAAAAAAACAAAACCTACAAGGATTTTCCACAAAGATAATCCCTAGCTACTGATATAAACTCCTTTTTCTTTCTTTCTTTCTTTTTTTCTTTCTTTCTTTCTTTCTTCTTTAATGTTTATTTATCTTCAAGAGAGAGACAGAGTGCAAGCGAGGGAGGGGCAGAGAGAGGGAGACACAGAATCTGAAGAAGGCTCCAGGCTCTGAGTTGTCAGCACAGAGTCCGATGTGGGGCTTGAACTCATGAACCATGAGATCATGACCTGAGCCAAAGTTGGATGCCTAATAGACTGAGCCACCTAGGCGCCCCTAAACTAATTTCTTTACTGCATATCTGATATTCAGCAATGTTACTGTCCAAATACTGGGAAATAATGAATCCTCAGTTCCTTAGAGTATTTACTGTAATATAATGCCCCTCAATATTGAATTTTTAAAAATTTCACTTTAATATCCCCCAAATTCCACATTTATTTCAACTTTCATATCAAGCGTCTAAATTTGTCTTTTAAATAATACACATTTGGATGTTTTGAGTCATGAGACATGATAATGTTAATGCTTTCTGGCCTATTATTTAGCCTGGGAAGAGACTTGGAGATTGCCTTGTCTGAAGGTCTGGCCTCAGAATAGCCCTCCAGCTCTGGGCCAGGAAATAATAGCTGTTGAGGCTGTTCATTAAGCATCCATAATACTCTAGATCCTATGCAGGTCACGTAACAGAAACATACCTTCCCTCAAAGCTCTTAGACCACATTTAAAGCCGTTTCTGCAATGATTAAAACCTATCTGCAGGGGGATGCCTGGGGGGCTCCGTCGGTTAAGTGTCCAACTCTCAATTTCGGCTCAGGTCACAATCTCAGGGTTGGCAGATCAAACCCCGTATCAGTCTCCGTGTTGAACATGGAGCCTGCTTGGGATTCTCTATCTCTCCCTCTGCCCCTCTCCCCTGCTTGTGGTCTCTCTCTCTCAAAATAAATAAATAAACATTAAAAAAAACCACCCTATATGCAGGCCTACTAACACTGCAGGGGGTGGGTCTGTGAAAGGAAGAACATGACAGATTTGCAAGACCAACAGAAATCCTGGTAGAAGCCTTGCAGTTTTATCCACAGAGGTGTGGCCATGGCCGGAGTCATCCACACCTGAAATGTTGTGGCTGCTTCTGGAAGTGAGATTTTTCTTTCCACATCCTAAGAGATTGATTCACAATGGAGCGCTTCAGCAGTTGCTATCACAGAACGTGGCTCTAAACCTCTTATAAGAGCCTTAGAAGAGTGCTAAAAGTAGAATGTGGCGTTTCCATGCCTTGACTTATTCTGTGCTTGGGGCCTCTGAAAAGCAGACATCACTTTTTAATTGCCCCAATATGAGAGTGGAACCAAAGCATGATAGATAGAATCAGCAGAATTCAAAATGCCCCCAGAAACTATTCTCTCTCTCTCTCTGGGCATAACATAGAAGCAGTGGCTTCTTGTGCCTTGAATCTTGAAGCTGACAGTCAGTATTGGCTTTAAAATTTCCCCATTCGTTCGTCCTGTTTCCATAAATGATGCAGTTATTTGAAACACACACCAGACACACTGCATTTTCTTTCTAATTCCATTTGACCTTGTTGGGACACAACAAATCCTAATCAGCTGACAGGAGAAATCAGATGCTGCACTCTACTCTCTCCCCTAGCAAAGTATTTCCTTCTGTTTATGCCAAATCATGCAATTAAATGAAGGGCATGCTGGCCTCATGGCGAACCAACTGCCAGGATGACGGAGGGGAGGGATTTGACACACAGGGCATAGGGAAATGCCGCAGACGTTTACAGGAAATTGTATTAGTTGCCTGAGGAGACCTGAAAGCCACAAACGTCACAGAGCTGCAGGACAGAAACAGGGCCCAGTGGTTCTCAAGGGGGCAGTCACCTGATCCTATGGTAATCCAAGAACAGGAGCTCACCCCAGGGTCAGCCTGGCTCTCTGGCTTCTTCCGGGGATTGTACTTGGAAGGGACTAACCCATGAGGGGTGGGCTTCTTCTTCTCTGTGATATTGATCACCCACTGCCTCTTCTATTTTACGTTTTCTTTTATCTCAATTTTTAAATTTTTATTTTAAAATATTTTATCTTTAAATAAAAGTAATGCTTTGCACACATGGCCACATGCACAATGTACAGAAGGGTATAAAATGACCCTTATTATAAGCCCTCTCCCCAAAGATAACCACTATTAACTTTTTTTTTCCTGGACCCTTTAGTGGGGAAACGGCTTCATACACCTGAATGTGTATATGCTCAAAAACAATTTACGAGCAATGTCCTGCATTGTTGTTTGCTTTTCACTTAGTAATAAATCTTTGCACATTGGTGTAGTCCGTCCAAGCACCAGTGTTCCTGGGCTATTGCAAAATCCTCCTAGCTGATTTCCCTGCTTCTACCCAACTTACTCTCTATAGTTCATTCCAGAGGGATCCTGCTAAAAGATAAATCAGATCATATACCTGTTTGTTCACAACTGTCCAGGGCCTTTGACTTGCTCTAAGAATGAAAGCTAAGCTTGCTATCACCAACCGCTTCCCTAAGTCCACCTCCTATGAACTGCTTGGTCATTTGTTCCAGTCATACTACTCATCTAGGCCAAACGTCCTACCTCAGGACCTTTGCCCCTGCTACTCCTGCTTCCTGAGGTGTACACATTTGTTTTCTGCCCCTCTTTGTATGGCAAGCTCTTGCTTATCATTCTTGTCTCATTTCAGATCACCTTCTCCCTGACCACCTGCTCTAAATCAGCCCCTATCACTGTTCTTCACATCCTCCTTTCTTTTCCTTCACAGACCTTACTGCCATGGAACATTATGATATTCAGTTAGCTGTTTACTGGTTTGTTTCCTGGCCCCTCTGCCACACACACTGGAATATAAACTCCATGAGGAAAGCAGGGATTTCATCTGTCTTTTCACCATTACATCCTCTGTGTCTAGACCAGTGGTTCTCAAGCTTGGATGTGCGTCGGAATCACGTGGAGGGTTGATTAAAACACAGATTTCTGGGCCCCAACTCCAAAGCTTCTAATTCAGGAGGTCTGGAGTGGGCCTGGAAATGTGCACGGCTAGCAAGTTCCCAGATGATGGTGAAACTGTGTCCAGGAACCAAACTCTGAGAACCCTCAGTCTCGACAGTGCCTGGCCCACGGTGGGTGTGCATATATATTTGTCACATGAATGTATGAGTGTGCACCTGAGGGACTGCCACCTTATTTGTCATGGCTTTTCCACTTCATTATTTACTTATATTTATGTCTGTAAGTCTCCTCAAATTCTTTGTGACAAGAGGGTCCAAGTTTTGTCAGCTACTTTTAGAACATGATTTATTAGCTCCACCGATTGGTCAGCAGATGAATAAAAACGTAACGTTTTATAGGCCCTGGGAGATCCAAGGGAGTCCCATCTTGTTCTCTGCCTCAGTAAACCATGAGGACAAAAGGTGGGATGACTCTCACTTGACATGTGATGGAGAATTTTGCCCAGAAGTAATCGCTCAGGCCTCCCCTGTAGTTGTTTAATAATTGTCCCCTTGGCTTGGATTTTGCCTCGTGCTTTGGAACATACATACATAGTCTACCTGGACCCCAGGTTATGAAATGTAGGGAGTCCAGTGGTTTTTTTGTGAGTCACAAAACCCCTGAGAATCTGACAAGGTCTGTAACCCTTTTCCTGAACACACACACACACACACACACACACACACCTTTTTTATGTTTAATTCCTGGAAGTTACAAGATACCCCAAGTCAAAATTCAAAACTCCTGATTTGTGAATTGTCTGTCTATGTGGCAAAAAACCAAAAACAATGTGGATCCTTAGTTTAGCATTTAAATTCCTCAGGAATCAGAAAGTTAAATGTAAGAAGACAAACCTTAGAGGAAAACATGAATTAGTAAGATTAATAATCTTATTATTTATTTTAAATAAGGTACAAACTAATAAGGACCCCCCTGTAGAGGCACTCAGAGCCCCAATAAGATTTATAATCTTAGAAGGGAGAATGCTTTTTGGAGCAGGACTTGAAACCCAGAAATGAAAAGAGAATAGTGAGATCGCTTCCATAACATTTTGAATAATCCACACAGGAAAGAGGGGAACAGAAATCCTCCCAGCTTAGACTCTGTGGAGAAATCTAAGGATCGCGTTTTTCCCATCTGTATTCTTTCCACTTGGATTGTCTGGGTGGTCTGTGGCCGAGCTCTGTGGGAGAAGACCTAAGCTTATCAGAGCAGATGGGGTGAGGCCACATCCTTCAGGGAAGCCGTCACTGGGTTCATTATTTGATTAGCCATGGTTGGGTTTTTAAACAACTTTGAGAATATAATTCACATACCGTATAGTTCACTCATTTAAAGTAAACAATTAAATGGTTTCAGTGTATTCACGTGGTTGTGCAGCCATCACCACTAATTTTAGAACAGTTTTGTCATCCCCAAAAAGAAACCCATACTCATTAGCAAGTACTCCCCACACCGTGTTCCTGCCAGGCCTAGGCAACCACCAATGTACTTTCTGTCTCTGTAGAATTGCCTGTTATGGCCGTTTCGTAGAAATGAAATCATACAGTATGGGTTTCTTTCCCTTCAAAAGCATAATGTCTCTGAGGTTCATCAGTGTTACAGCATGTTTCAGCATTTCATTCCTTTTTATCGCTGAGTAATATTTCATTGTGTGGATATGCCACATTTTATTTATCCATTCATCGGTGAATGGACTTTTGGCTTGTTTTCCTGGTTGGACTGTGATGAATGATGCTGCCATGGACATGTGTAGTTTTTGTGAGAACATATATTTTCATTTCTGTTGGGTCTGACAGTGGTTTTCCTCTGAAAGACTTACCCAAAGAGTTTTACTTAGCCTGTATAATTCTTTTGGTTTTAATTTTTTTTTTTTTTTACAGTAAACTCATGGAGAAGCGAGCAGGCTTGGATCCTAAGACCTCAGAGCTCTGTTACCCCCAGGCTAGGCCCTTCTCTGCTTCTAGGTAATCTGGGACCCGATCAGTCTTGCCGTGTCTCACTTGTGAGGGCGCCAGGTCTCTGACCCTCCTGCAGGACCTTGTGAGGATTAATGGCCTAAATCAAATAGGATCTGCTCTTGAGAAGATGCTGACCCATACGAATAGGTCAGTGTGTGTCATGGAAAACCGCATACCCTCAAACCAAGGGCCTCTCTGGCATCAGAGGTGACAGCATCAGACAAGAGGCCAGTGGCTGGTTGTTAGAGGCATAGGTAGGCCAAAAAAATACTCACCGTAGTCTCAACATTTTGGTTTCCTTTGAGATCAGATTTTGTTGCTTTCCAAATCCTGCGAGCTACCCTGTGAGGGTAGAAACGTCAGGGCCATCTGCCCAATGATGGACAGCCAAAAGGGCAAGTTGAAATTCTAAAACCCACTTTCAGCTAACATTTCCTCAAAAGTACCTGCCTCTTCAGGGCCCCAGAGGCATCTCCTTTTGTGAAATCCATGCTCCCCTGACCTTTGTGGCTTTGGGGTAGGCAAGTGTCTCTTCACCCCTGGGTACAAACTAATAAGGACCCCCCTGTAGAGGCACTCAGAGCCCCAAGTGGCAGAAGGTGGGTCCAAAACACCCAGGCTTACTCATGCTCTTTGACCAGCCAACGGTGTTCCTTGGTCTTGAAAATCAGGCAGCCAGAAGCTCCCCTGATAAGTATGTAAATGCCAAATTTAATAGGAAATGAGATGGCAGGCATGCCTGGGCTCTAACTCCCATGTCACCGCTTAAGGGACAAGTAAGTTAATTCTATGAGCCTCAGTTTCCCCATATGTTAAATGAGGGATAATGCCAATATTTGCCTTGTAGGGTCATTGTGAAGGTTACCTGAGATGATGCCTCTGAGGCTGCAGCATACAGCTGGAGCTCAATTAATGTTTGCTATAATTATTACATTACTTTTAAAATCAGAATTTAGGACTTCACATAACCTAGCCATCCTCTCTCAGGTATTTAGGGAAGCTGGGTTTCTATTGGTCACTTGGCACTTGCTATGTGTCAGACACCACAGAGAGGGCTAGGGATAAAATCCAGTTTCCCCCAGGAATGTAAAATTCAAGTTTTTTTACAGGGTGCGAGATTGCAGAAAGGCTCAATGAGCCAGGGAAGGCCTCAGGGAAGGCAGAACTGAGGCTGGCCCTTGAAAGGCAGGGTGGGTTCACATCCACAGAGCAGAGGGAGATACAGGTGGACAAGGACAGGGGACCGAGGAGGGGGGATCTGTCTGCACATGGGCAAGGTTGGGGGCCTAGGTAGGTCTCGTCATGATGGGTCGTCTGGGCACTGAGCCCGAGAAAAGCCTTCTGTTTTCTTTTGCACTATGTGGGGGTCTCTCTAGGAATGAGATGCCATGGGGTCTTTCAGTCACTTCTACTAATAACTATCCTTATTATGAGACTTTCTGTCACTGATTTTTGTGGACTATAAGAGGGAGGAGAAGTGATGTTGGAGGAGTTTTAAGTCTTCATCCAGACCATCACAAAAATAGCAATGCACAGTGGCAAGCATTGTGTCCAGGCCCCTCCTCTAGGACTAGCACCTTGGTTATCTTTGGGGACCCAGCCCTTCATTCCTTCCAGTCTGTGTGGTTTGGGTGGGGATGACTACACCCCATGGCAAGGATGGCCACAGTGCCCACACTGGTTCAGTGAGATGTGACTCTGAGGCTCTAGACTCTTGGGAAAAGGACATGCCTGTTCTTCTAGAGGGTGGCTTTGCCATTAGGGTGTCAACCTGGAGTTGCTGGTGGCCATCTTGCTACTGCCTTAGGTGAGTCTTCCTGGGATACAATGACACGGAGATGCAGAGCCAAGAAACGGAGAGAGACAGAGTTGGGATGCTACCATCTGGGCACCTGGATCCCACCATACCACAGCCTTTTCAGTTACACAAGCAAACAAATTTCCTTCTTTTGGCACAAGTCTCTTCAAACCGGGTTTCAGTCTATTGTCGCTAAAAGAATCCTGCTTTGTTGGAGTGTCTTGCTCCCACCTATGTTTTGTGGGCTTCTTCTTAGCGTAGGTATTTGTAGTCCATAGTCAGGGGGTGGCGTGGTGTGTAACAAGGGTCAGTGGTGCGCATTTGCTAGTGATGGCGACATCTGTACACATCCCCAGACAGGCACAAGTACATGTCATGTGCTTGGGAGGGGAAGCCGAGACTGCAGAATTGCCTTGTCTTCTTTGTCCCTCGACTTGGCTTACAGAGCAATTCTCCCCAAACCCTGCATTTTATCCCTCTTGTTCTCAACCAAAGAAATGAGTTCTGGGATCTGTTAAGTATATTTTACAGGGCTCTAAGAAGTCAGGAAAAGGTGTGGAAGGAATGAGGAGAGAGGAAGATCTGCACATCTCCCTTGTGGGTTTTTTTTTTCCCCCTTTTGTCCAATAAGGAATGAGCCGGCCTCCTTTTGTTTCCTATTTCATACAGGGCTTTTTAAAACTAAGATGAACTCGACTGCAATGGGATTTGTCTAATGGTTTCTTGGAAAACATCTTCTTGGATCTCAGCAAACATAATTCACTTGGTGGGAATCATTTCTCACTTCCCCGTTAAGAACTGGACCTACCCTGTTCTTTCTGGGAGCATATTAGCCTCAAAATGAGAGAAGAGAGTACAGGTATTTTAAGCTGGCATCCATCACACAGACTCAAGTCTGCCAGAGACCCAGATCAGGGAGGAGAAGAGGAAGAAGAGGGGCAGGGGAGAGCATTCATGCTGGACCCGAGCACGAAGTCTGTAGTCATGAGCCCCTCAGAGAAACGAAACGGATGCACTCACCTCTTTGCTTTGGCTCTGGGGCACTTTCTTTCTGGGGCGAGGCAGCCACAGCAGCCTACAGCGTCCAGGGTGACCTAACGGGAGTGCTGCAGGCAGGCCGCTGCAGGAGGAAGGGAGTTCCCATTCTCCATGAGAAGGGAGTGTCCTTCACCAAAAGGAGGCGATGCCCTTATTCCCCTGGAGTTGAGGCTGTTGGTTCCGCCTGTCCTCTCTCTCCTGCTCCCTCTCTGGTGTGAGTGGAGCTCAAGGGAGTCCTGAGAGAAGAGCTGAGTGCAAAGCACACACCACACCCGCCCTGATACAGGTTGTTTTCCCAGCCCGGGAGAGCCAGGGGAGGGAGGCAGCCAGTGCACTGGGAGGCCACCCTCTCCGGGGGCCCCCCACCAGTGTGGCTGATGCTGGTGTACCCACGGAAAGCCCAAGGACAGGCACTTGTGTATTTCTTTCTCCCCTCTCATGTGATCTTATTTTTGGGCTGGATACAAAAGCTATTTGGGGGCTGGATAGCTGCCAGGTGAAAGGACCATTATCTTATCCAAGTTGTCTCCGTGCCTCTGTCTGAGCTAGTCTCTGTTGCCTCTCCCCGTATACGGCAAAACTGTGGGGATCTCGCTGTGAACCTTACTTTTCATATATCCCAGCAGTTAGTCCACATTACCAACTTTATGTCAACTAGCTTACCCCCATCCTGTGAGGTTTCACAGAGGACAAGTATAATGAACAATGCCATTACTATTATGTCTGAGGCTGGTGGACCTGTCACATAACCAACATACAACACTATCTTAAACATAGAGACCCTCTTATCAGCACTGGCGTGGGACCTTCAGACCTGGAAGGCACTCAGGAGCAAAGTCAAGGAACAGAGTGAGGCTGTAACACTGAAGGGCCCTGACTCCCCCCTCTCCCAACCGGATGGCTGCTTCTGCTTCTATCTCCCAGGGGTATAAAACTTAAAATGTTTAAATGGCTTGGTTTTTCACCTCTGAGTTTGCCTCTTCAGACATGAATGGAAAGTTTTGAAACACTCATGCCTGACAAATGCTGTATCATCATCTTCACGACCATCACTGTTATTTATTAAGCTCTTGCTAAATGCCATTCATGTGCTGAGCCCTTTTCCTGCGCTGGCTCATTTTTCCTCCCAGCAGCCCTCTGAGGAAGGTAGTCATGTTCCGATAGGACAGCAAGAGAAGCAGAGGCTGGGAAAGGTGAGCTGGCCAGGGAAAGACCCGAGCCACCCATCTGTCTGATTCCAGAGCAGGAGTTTTGGGCCACTGTGCTTAATGTGTGCTGAAGCTATAAATTACTGAGATTTCACTATTGTTTTCATTTCCTAAGAGGAAAATAAAAAACCTCACAGTGGATTCAGATGCATGACTTCACTCCTCAATTTCTTTCCTAATTCCAGTTCTTGAAACAGAGAAAAAGGTTTTCATCTGTTTACAGTCCTGGGCCCTGATTCTAGATACAGGATAGAGGAGTCTGGCCTCCATTCTCCTTGGAGCCCGTTTTCTATTAATAATTCACTGTGCAAACACAAACACGCCAGAGGGGACCCGGCTGGGCGGCCCATTACCCCTGAGATAGAGCCCCCGAGATCGAGTCGAACAGCTTGTCCAATACTGCCCCCTGCAGGCCTCTAGGCTGCATTACCCCCAGAATGGCCGTCCAGACTTCACAAGGATTGTTTTTAGGGAATTGGTTCCTCTAGGCACACCTTCCTAAAACTGATTTGCCTAAGAAAGTGCCTGTGTTAGTAATAACCCTTACTGGAAAGTGTACCCCTCATTCCACAAATCTTACTAAGGTGCCATTACTCCAAATGTGAAAATCTCCGGCTCCAGGTCCCCAAACTGGAAACTTCCTTTAATAATTTAATTCAGCTTCCTTTAATGATTAATTAAAGTATTTTTCTTTTTTTAGTTTATTTATTTTTGTGTGTGAGAGAGAGAGAGAGAGAGTGCAAGCTGGGAAGGGGCAGAGAGAGACATGGAGACACAGAATCCAAAGCAGTCTCCAGACTCCAGGCTGTCAGCAAGAAGCCCAACGCGGGGCTCGAACACACAAACAGTAAGATCATGACCTGAGCCGAAGTTGGGCGCTCAACTGACTGAGCCATGCAGGTGCCCCAAGGTTGTTTTTTTAATTTATTTAACAAAATTTGTTTCTTCTATTCCTTGAATTTGAGGGAAACTACTGTGAAAGTGAATCATAGGGAATCTCGGAAATAATAACAGATGAATAGGTATATTTAATTTTTTTTAACATTTATTTATTATTGAGAGACAGAGAGAGACAGAGCATGAGCATGGGAGGGGCAGAGAGAGGGAGACACGGAATCTGAAGCAGGTTCCAGGCTCTGAGCTGTCAGCACAGAACCCGACGCGGGGCTCAAATTCACGAGCCCCGAGATCATGACCTGAGCCGAAGTTGGACGCTTAACCTACTGAGCCACCCAGGCGCCCCATGAATAGGTATATTTAAAGAATGATGTCACAACTTAAGTTTTTAATTCCAATATTTACAATATGCTGGAAGGTATTATCTTGAAGCCCTATGAACCTAATGATGAGCATGTCACACATCAACTTTAAAATGTAGGTAGAGGGGCGCCTGGGTGGCTCAGTCGGTTAAGCGTCCAACTTCGGCTCAGGTCACGATCTCGCGGTCCGTGAGTTCGAGCCCCACGTCGGGCTCTGCGCTGACAGCTCAGAGCCTGGAGCCTGTTTCAGATTCTGTGTCTCCCTCTCTCTCTGACCCTCCCCCATTCATGCTCTGTCTCTCTCTGTCTCAAAAATAAATAAATGTTAAAAAAATTTTAAAAGAATAAAAATAAATAAAAAAAATAAAATGTAGGTAGAGATGGCCTCATTTTTCAAAATTGTTTCAGAAGTCACAGGAACAAAAACTGGCCGAAGCCTGTTGTACCTGGGGCTGGCCATTGCTGACTGGTAACAGATTGCTGTCCATCCATCCAAGAGAAGTGAGCACCTACTATATGTCAGGCATTGTTTCGGGCACTAGATAGAAACATGGTGAGCAAAAAGTTCCATGTTCCATGCCAAATCTTTACTTGTGGCTGCCTCTAGAGAGTTGAGTGAGGCAAATAGCTTAATTTAATAATACTCATATCTAAAATTCATTTTAGATAAGTACTAAGGAGGAGCATTTGGTGAGTAGAGAAGGTATAAGGGAGATTGACAAATAATGAAGATTGACTTAAGTCATGAAGGAGATGTCAGGGAAATAACATCTGAACCAAGAATAATGCAGAATCTCCATGAAAACCCTTGTGATATGGGAGGATTGGCAGAAGTGTTTTTAGAAAGGGCCTTTGTCCCTACACAAGTAAATCCGTGTTGTAAATCAATGTTTCTCAACTGGGACTCATTTCTTTCCCAGGGGACATTTGGCAATTTCTGCAGACATAGTCGGTTGCTGTGACTGGGGTTGTACTAGTGGCATCTAGTGGGTAGAGGCCAGGGATCCTGCTGAACATTCTGCAATGTACAGGACAGCCCCCACATCAAAGCAGGCAGCCCTCAAAGTCAATAGTGCTGAGCTTGAGAAACCCTGTTGAAGAAGAGGGCAGGGCAGACCACACAAGTGTCTGTAGTAGATGTGGATTCATTTGTTCATTCATTCAACAAATACTTATTGAGTGCTCACTATGTTCAAGACACCATTCTGGGCATAATTGAGGCATACCAGGTACCCCTTAACCAAAATTGTCACCTCACATGGCCTGCCCGGTTGTGTTTCTGTGACCCAGCCTAAAACTGTCACTGTTCAAATAGTGGCAAAACTGGTCTTACTGTCTGGAGAAAGAAGAGATAAAAATGTATGCGTATTATTAGCAAGTTGGTCCCTGAAGCATTGTTTGTAAATAGTGGAAACAACCTAAGTATCTGTCTATAAGGGAATGGTTACATAATTCTAGTATATCCATATAATAGCGCCCAATAAAAAGGAAAGAAGCAAGTCTCCTTGAGATGACACAGAAAATAACCATGAAGGTATTGATAACTGGAACAAAATGCGAAATAGCACGTAGAGTATAATTGATGTGATTTGTGTTTTTAACTTTTTTAATGTTTATTTATTTTTTGAGAGAGAGACAGAGACAGAGACAGAGTGTGAGTGGGAAAGGGGCAGAGAGAGAGGGAGACACAGAATCCAAAGAAGGCTCCAGGCTCCAAGCTGTCAGCACAGAGACTGACACAGGGCTTGAACTCACAAACTACAAGGTTATGACCTGAGCTGAAGTCGGATACTTAACCGCCATCCAGGCACCCTGATGTGATTTGTGTTTTTAAATTGGTTTATGTGTGTGTTTGCATATGCATACAATTACTAAAGAAATTGTCACCAAATCCTACTAATGGTTCCCTCTAAGGAATGGAAAATAACTCTGGAACATGTTCATTGATAGTAACCCTCTACATAATTTCCTCCTTTCACATCATTTAGATCGTCTCCAGTTTATCCTCTTCATTACTACCAATATTCAACCACTCACCAACTTCTGGAGATCCTTCAACTTCTAGGACAATTCCCATTCCTTATTATTAAATACAAGGCCCTTCCAAACTTGCCTCTAGTCAGTCCTCATAGGCTGTTCTTGGGAGCTGCTCGCCCTTCCCAGCCTTTTTCCCACCCCCACCTCCCTGGAGCTTTGGGAGTCCCACGGTGGACTCCTGGGACTTCATTATGCCATATCCTTTCAAGACAAGCTCACCTCTGTGCCTGAAAAGCAGTCCTCTTCTTTTTATACCTTTATTAGGATAGACTAGGTTATACTGTGGTTATAAATAATCCCCAAATTTCCGTGACTTAAAATAACAAAACTGTATTTCTCATTAATGGACATCAACCTGTCCATTTTCAGGTTGGCTAGGCAACTCTGCTCCGTGTAATCCTTAATCAAGGACCCAGAGCTCAAGGAGGTCAAGGAACTCATCCTCTGCGTTCAGGAAAGAAAAAAGAGATAACGTTTACTACTACTTTAGAACCTAGAAGCTACTTCTTTCCCCATTTCATTGACCAAAACAAATCCTATGACCACATCTTACATAAAATGAGATGGAGAATTTATTTTTTTTAATGTTTATTTATTTATTTTGAGAGAGAGAGAGCAGGGGAGGGGCAGACAGAAAGGAAGAGAGAGAACCCCAAGCAGGCTCCCTGATATCAGTGTAGAACTGGAGGCATGGCTCCATCCCATGAACTGCGAGATCACGACCCGAGCTGACATCAAGAGTCAGACACTAAACCAACTGAGCCACCCAGGAGCCCCCGATATAGAGAATTTCAATCCTATTAGTTTCTTGGAAGGTAAGGAGTCCTAAATATTTGGGGAACCTGAATTCTATAAGTGTTAGGTATGATATTTTATATAAGTCCATTAAGTCATTTGGTAATCGTGTTCAAATAATCTGTATCCTTATTCATTTACCTGCTCACTTCTTCCTGTGGTTTTGCCAATCTTAGCTTCATATTTTTGACTGTACATTATAAGATGTGTGCAAGTTTTATAATCACTGTATCTTCCTTGTGAATTTGTTATGATGATATATCTTTCTTTAGCCGTAGTAATGTTTTTGCCTTAAAATATAATTTGATATCAATGTATACTATTAATATTAATACAATTTTAATTAATATTTACATATTTTCCACCATTTACTTTCAACATTTTTAATTTTTTTTAATGTTTATTTATTTTCAAGAGAGACAGAGCGTGAGCGGGGTAGGGGAAGAGAGAGAGGAAGACACAGAATCCAAAGCAGGCTCCAGACTCTGAGCTGTCAGCACAGAGCCTGGCGTGGGGCTCAAACTCATGAACTATGACATCATGACCTGAGCTTTAGTCAGACGCTCAACTGACTGAGCCACCCAGGCACCACTCAACATTTTTAAAATTAATGTTTATCTGTTTCTTATAGATAGCATGCATATCTTTTTATCCAGTTTGATACTCCTTGACTTTTTAAAAAAATTTTTTAAGTTTATTTATACATTTTGAGATAGAGAGAGAGATTGAGAGAGAGAGAGAGAGAGAGAGAGAGCACAAATGGGGTAGGGGCAGAGAGAGAGGGAGAGAGAATTCCAAGCAGACTCCACACTGTCAGTGCAGAGCCTGACATGGGGCTTGAACACATGAACTGTGAGATCATGACCTGAGCTGAGATCGAGAGTTAGACACTCAACTGACTGAGCCACCTAGGAGCCCTGATACTTTTTGACTTTTAATTGAAGTACTTTGTTCATTCACATTTGATGTAATTACTAATATATTTGGATTTAAATCTACCATCTTATTAAATGCTTTCATTTGTCCCACATGTTCTATATTCTTTTTTTCCTCCTTTCTTGCTTGTTTTGGTGTGGTTGAATATTCTATATTTCTGTCTATTACCTTGGAAATTATATACGCCTTTGACTATTCTTTAGAGGTTATCCTAGACCACAGTGTGTGTCATTGACTGAATCAAAGTCTAGTGTTAATTGATATTTTTATCTTCTTCCACAGTAATACAAGGATCTTAGACCATTTTAATTTCATTTACCCCTTCATTCTGACTTATATATATTTGTTATATGTTAAAAAATTTTAAATCCCCAATGGACATTGTTAAGTTATTTGGTACAGTCTAATTCATTTGGATTCTTCAAATTAGCCTTTGCATTCTTCTTCATTTTTTCCTATTATCTATAACCTGTCATTTAAAATCGTTTTCCTTCTGCTTAAAGAACACTCCTTTAGTATCTGCTGCTGGTAAAGAATCCCAAAGATTATCTTCATTTCATTTTTATGATTGCAGGCTGTTTTCTCTGAGTATGGAATTCTAGGTTTTCTATCAGTACTTTAAAGACATTTAAATTCTCCTAATTTCTAGCTGCTATTATTTCTGTTAAGAAGCAAGAGAACAGTCTATTCTTTTTTTTTTTTCAAGTTGATCTTAACATTTTTATCCTCCTTGTCTTTGATTTTCATCTATTTTACCCTGATGTACCTAGGAGTGGCTTTCTTTTATTTACTGCTTGGGGTGTCCAGGTCTTCTGGAATCTTGGCATTTTCCCAGCTATTTTTACTTTGACATATTGCTGCTGTTTTAATTTCTCTCTCATCACCTCCTAGAACTTCAGCCTTCACTTTATCTTCCATATCTCTTCTTCTCTCACCGTATTTTCCATCCTTTTGTCTTTTCGTGTCTTGTCCTGATGTTTTCTTCTAACCTACTGCCCAGTTTATCAATTCTCCCTTCAACTGTGTCTAGTCAGTGGTTAAACTCATCCTCTGAGCTCTTTTGTTATTTATTATGCTTTTCAATTGTACATTTCTATTTGGTTATTTTACAAATCATCATTGTCTTTTTTTTTAAGTTTCTAATTCTCTGCCAGAAATTTTAATATTTTATCTCCTTTGCATAGTCTGTCTGATAACTCTAGTAACTGCAGTTTTCTGGGTTTTTATGGTAGTTGTTTCTGCTGGATCTCATTCATATTATTTCCTTATATATCTGGTTAGTTTCATGTGTGCAGAAATTGTGTGTGAAAAATTATTGGTAGAAGTTACACGAGACAGTATGGTGTTATATTCCTCCAGAGAGTATTTACATTTGCTTCTGCTAGGTACTTGGGGATACTAGCAATCTAGGATCACCTTAATCCAATTTGAAGATTAAGCTCATTGGCAGCTGAGCTGAGCCCCTGCACAATGTGGTCTATCTCCTATTCATCCAGTGTTAAGGTGCAATCCATATGGCCCCTAGCCTAAAATGGGGAATTACGGGCACTCCTCTCCTTTGATGGGCACTGGATTCCAAGTTTCATCCCCTTACTATGCAAAAATGCTTACTATGCAAAACTGCCTACATGCAAAACTGCCTACAAAGAAGCGTCTGAGCTTCTCAGTTGTCTCTTCCAGAAGCAGCAAATATCCCAAGGGGGAAAAGATGGTTGTTGGGTTTGCCTCCCTAAATGCCCGTCTTTTCCCAGATCTTGGTTTGGCACCTCTTTATTGTCTTTTTAATTGTTTGATGCTTTCAGGTTGATTTTATTTTTATTTTGTCCAGCCTTTGTAATTGTCCTAAGCAGGAGAGCAGGCCCCAACTATCTAGTCTGCTGTTTCCAGATGCTAGGAAATATAAATGCAGGAAGCAGGCCAGGTATATGCGCACGTGCACACCTTATGTGAGTGGTGGACACTGCGGTTAACCAGAGAGCATGAGTCTTTTTTGCTTTATAGAAGTGGGAGTCTCATGTTGCCAGATTTTTCAATTTTTTTTTTCAAAAGAAGTAGGAACTGCAAGCTTTTTAAGTGTGAAATCACAATTTTCAATGGTGGTTACAAAAAAAAATTTAACTCTCAAGAAACCAAAGAAGACACATTTGCAGTTCAAATCCAGCCCATAGGACACCAGTTTGAAATATCTGAACTACAGGATGTGTTGATGGGATAAGGAGGGTTAAAGGTGGTCATCTTTCACTATTAACCTTAGCCTCCAGTAGTCCAGGCTGCCTTGAATAAACCCCAGTCCCTCATATCAAAAAAAGAAAAAAAAAGTTTGAAATAAATTTGTGTCTTTACTGAAATGTCTTAAATATGCCAACCAGGAGGATAGGGTCTATTCATAACACCAACAAGGCTTCTGGAAAATCTCCTCTCATCTCTCTTCCAAATCCTTCTCATGATAGCCCACCAGGTATGCCAATCCCCTTTAATTTATCTCTTGAATTCCCCTCAGTTCATCTCATCTCTGGCTCTCAGCTCCTTTATCCTCCCTGTTACCTTCTGATCTATTCTGCTTTCCCTTGCAGGTAATTCCCTGCCTTTTCTCTGGTGGGCTCATCAAGCCACCCACGCTCACAGTGCTGCGTGACTCAGAATCCCTTCCAGCATTTTCCTATATTCCACACAAGAAAGGCTCCAAAACCTAGCTGCCAAGACTAAATCCTCCGTCACAGGAAGTGGGGGTAGGGAGCCAGGATGCTGTAAATACTCTAAAATCTGTATTTTTTCCCTGTCCCATCAGCTCTGCCATCTGGGATGGGGTGAAGCCAGGATGCGATGTCATTTGCAGAGGAAGCAGAGCCCGTTTCCGGGATGCCTTGGCACCAGGTTGAGTTTTCGGATGCCTGCCTTGTCACTTACCTCCTACTGAAAGGACAGGGCCCCCACCCATGCCACCACCCCTCTCGCAAATGGGGAGAGAGAAGCCAGAAGGAAGAGAAATCAAATGTGGACTTTTCCTGATTTGCCTCATAGTAGAAAGTTAGCAAAGCATGTCAGAGAATAGAAAGCATTTGATAAAAATAGCGTCTGTTAAGCCGGGGACTCAAGCTGGAGATGCATGGAAATGAAATTTATTCCTTCCTTGAGTGTTCCCCTACTAGGATAACAATTCTGTCTCCCTCATTAATGACAGAGGCTTAAGATGCTGCTTTCTGTGACCAAAATGCCTCTCCTTCCCAGGGCTGAAGGTGGAGGTGGTGCTGGCCGAATTGAGGAAAGCTGCCAGGCTGTGAAGCCCCCTCTGGCCAGTCGGGTGTGGCTCTACCATCCTCACACCCACCCTTGACTTTGAGACATGGTGTCAAGGGCCCCACCAGCCTGTGAGATGGGGGAGCTGGGAGAAGGTTTTCCAGACTAGCCAGTGTCGCTGGTGCATAGGAACCTGATTGATAACCATACCTTTGTAGTAGTATTACTCTCCCTGAGGGAGCCCTCTGGCAGCCCTCGGTAAAAGGGCAGAGCAAACAGAGGCTGATGTCCTCTCCTTCATAAAGCAGCTCCTCACGGTGCCTGGGGCTTTCACATTTTCCTCGTGCTACCGAGGACATGCAGAGGTGTCCCCCTCAGCTCAGGATGGGAACGCCAGATTGGGCCTTCCTCAAAGCACGTGCTAGAGCCCCCTGAACTCTCCTGGTGACCGTCATGCATGTCACCTGTTCTTCAGGGTCCTGCTCGAGACCAATGGTCCTTTACTGAAAAACAAAGCTGAGCCAAGCTAACAGCAGACGAGAACAAGTGATCAAGTGGCCCTGTTAAGTGACCTGGGTTTTTAATGGGCTTTTTTGTGTGTGTTTGTTTTAATTGTGTTGGGGTGCCTGTCTGGCTCAGTCAGCAGAACATGTGACTTGATCTTGGGGTTGTGAGTTCAAGCCCCACGTTGGGTGGAGGGATTATTTAAAAACAAAATCTTTGGGGCGCCTGGGTGGCTCAGTCAGTTAAGCGTCCAACTTCAGCTTAGGTCACAATCTCATGGTCTGCGGGTTCGAGCCCCGCATACGGCCCTGTGCTGACAGCTTGGAGCCTGGAGCCTGCTTTGGATTCTGTGTCTCCCTCTCTCTCTGCCCCTCCCCTGCTGGCTGTCTCTCTCTCTGTCTCTCTCAAAAATAAATAAAAACATTAAAAAAATTTAAAAACAAAATCTTTAAAAAAACATTTTAAAAATTATGATAAAGTGTATGTAACATAAAATTTGACTTTTTAGCCATTTTCAAGTGTGCGGTTCAGTGGGATTAAGTACATTCATGTTATTGTGCAACTATCACTACCCTCCATCTCCAGAACTCTTTCCATCTTTTTTTTTAGTTTAAATGTATTTATTTTCAGACAACCTACATGATATTTTTTTCTTTAAAAGGTTTTTTTTAATGTGTCTTTACTTTTGAGAGAAAGGGGGAGAGAGACGGAGGTGTGAGCAGAGGAGGGGCAGAGAGAGGCAGTCACAGAATCCAAAGCAGCCTCCAGGCTCCGAGCTGTCGGCACAG
The DNA here is from genome assembly GCF_022837055.1 of Prionailurus viverrinus. NCBI lineage: Eukaryota > Metazoa > Chordata > Mammalia > Carnivora > Felidae > Prionailurus > Prionailurus viverrinus. Next base: position 119,069,894 of record NC_062561.1, read on the forward strand.
AGCCCTACTTGGGGCTCGAACCCACGAACCGCAAGAGCATGACCTGAGCTAAAGTCAGACACATAACCGACTGAGCCACCCAGGTGCCCCATGATTTTTTTTTTCTTAAAAACAATTTCTCTACTCCAAATAAATCAAGGTGAAAATGAATGAAGAGCTCAAGATGACATCTCCCACTTTTCGAAGTCCTGGTAGCATGGATCAAAAGCAGCAGCAGTGATGACACCAGGTGACAGATCTAAAGTAGTAGCCAAACTTGTTAACATTTTTCCATTTCTAAACCGTCCTAAGAGAAAGTCATACAAGGAGCCACACCATCCTCACCGCCGTAGTCTAGCCGGGCAACGCTGCCATCTGGCTTCCACCAATAAACAGCCGGTGGTTTTTGCAGTTAGCCAAGATACGCTTGATTTGGATTCATCAAAGGTTTATTTACTCTTCCTGGTCTCTGGTCTTCAAGTTTGCCTTTGGTTGGGTCCATGTGGTCTTTGATGAACTTCCTGTAGGCTTCTTTTGTGAAGCTGGTTTACTGCAAGTGATAGTTCGTTGATAGTATCAACACCGGCGATTGTTTTTGGTACCTTCGTTCTCTGGGTCTTTAGCAGAGGCAACGCCATAAATGAGTGAGTCACCAGTGGTACGTCTGTCCCCCTGACCATCTTCTCCTCCACCTCCAGGGGCTGCCCACCCTTGATCTCCCAGGTCTTGACGTCTGAGGACTTACCATCATGGTTGATGAGGTCACAATACATGATCACAGTGGCAGGTGGAGACAGCCAAGTGGGGCTTTGGGTGAGCAGGAGCCGGGAGCCTGGAGGGAGTGGTGCAGCCTGAGCAGTGCTCCACTGGGGAGGAAAGCAGGGAGCAGGCAGAAAAGCAGAGGCTCTTTTTGTCTTGCAAAACAGAAACTCCATGCCCTTAGACAACAACTTCCCATCGCTCCCTCCCCTTGGCCCCTGGCAAACATCAGTCTGCTTTCTGTCTCCATGAACTTGACTATTGTATGCACCTCATATGAGTGGAAACATACGGTATTTGGGCTTTTGTGACTGCCTTCTTTCACTTAGCATAATGTCCTCAAGTTTCATCCATGTTGTAACATGTATCAACATTTTCTTCCCTTTTTTATTTAAAAATATTTTTTAAGGATTTATTTATTTTAGAGAGAGAGAGAGGCAGAGGGTGAGTGGGGGAGGGGCAGAGGGAGAGGGAGACACAGAATCCCAACCAGGGTCCAGACTCTGAGCTGTCAGCACAGAGCCCTGTGTGGAGCTCAAACCCATGAACCATGAGATCATGACCTGAGCCTAAGCCTGTCGTCTAACTGACTGAGCCACCCAGGCATCCCAACATTTCCTTCCTTTTTAAGGCTACTATTCCATTGTATGTATAAACCAAGTTTTGTGCATCCGTTGATCCATCGATAGACATCTGGATTGCTTTCACTTTCTGGCTATTGTGAATAATGCTACAATGAACATAGATGTTCGTTTCAAGATTGTTTTGACCTGTTTGTATTTTCACAGGACTCTTCAGGAAGATAATTCAAATGGCGGGATATTTTAAGAACCCAAGAAAGCCGGTGAGAGTTGTTTTAGATGGAGACTTAGTGTCCCTTGCATCAAACCATGTCACCTGCATATGGGACTGCTCCCAGATACATGTATTTTGCATTTCCTCACTGAAAAGGATTCAAAGTAATGCCGAGTGGGAAGAAAATGTATAAACAATTAACTTCCCAAGCCACTTGGCCATGGGAATTTTGACAGTGGGTATTTTTATCAGGCAGTGACATTGGGAGGTGACAGAATGATGCAGGCACAAAAAGGCTTTGGCATTAAACCTGGCAGACATGTCTCCCCCACATGGGTTCCAAACACCTTCTTATCCTGACTCTCCAGGGTCCCTGTTGATTCCCACTTACCCCTCCCTGAGCTCTCCAGTGGCTTCTTCACTTAACCCCTTCTGAGCTGCCACATGCTCAAGTCTTTTACAAAACAAAAGCGCAAGACAAAAGCACAACCCCTCCTTTGAGCCCTGTCTTTCACCTTCCACCCTCTCTCTCTCTCTCTCTCTCTCTCTCTCTGTCTTTGCCCTCCCCACCCCCCCACCCCCCCAAGCCTGTCTTCACCATCCCCTTTCATATCCCACTTCACTTCACTCCTTAACCCACTCTGCTCTGGCTTCTGCCTCTGTGCTCTTCTTCCTCTGGGTTCTGATGGGTCTTGCTGGGTCTCCTGGTCTGAGCTTGTGATGGACCTGAGTCTCAGCCTCCTGTTCAAGGCAGCAAGGGCCCAGCATCCTGAGAAGCCTTGGCATATAGCTTCAGAGGCAGTCCCTAAAATACCAAAAATACTTATTTTTCCCCATGAAGGTGTATGGTAACCCAGGTAAAGAGTATGATCTATGGAACTATATCCTTACAAACTCAGGAACAAGAACAATCTTTGCGAAACATCTTTCAGACAGTGGAGCCTAGAGGTGAGGAGAGCTGCTCTATCATCAAACATACCTGGAGAGACCCCCAACTCTGTCAGTTGCTACCTGGGAGACTATGGGCAAATTACTTCAACTCTCTGTGCCTCCTCACCTCAGCTTGAAAATGGCCATCGCAATAGCACATATGTTATGGGACTATTGGAAAAAATGAGTAAGACAATGCGTGTCTTGTGCTGAGCGTAGTGCGTGGCTCATAGGAACCATTTCTTAAGGAATCACTCTCATCACTACTTTTTATGGGGATAAGTTGACCTCAGTATCTAAGTCCATCTTGATTTTCATCTTGTAAAAGGTGAATGAACACATGTGATAAGGCTAAGAGGTGTATTGCAAAACTCTCTAGAGAATCACTCGTTTCCTGAGTGATCAGAAACTTTTAAAAGGGACAGCGTGAGAAACTACAGGGAGAAACCTTGCATGGGGGCGCAAGAAAGGCGGCATTCTCGCATGAGGATGAACATTCTTAGATGTCAGGAGATAAACCAGAAGGCACAAGAGCATGACGAACATGTGCCTGTGTGGTTAGCATCAGATAAGATGAAACATCTCTGTTATGCAAGTACAAACACAGACTGTGTGGGGAAACAGCCACTGGAAAAGCTATCAGAACTAAAATTAGACAGTAGTCAACAGTCTGGCCACCAGAGGAGGCATCTACTGTGATAAAACTGTAGACCTCGTTTTAAAATAAGTAGAGATATTTCAGGAACAGATTGTAGAGTACATGAATAGGTATGTGAGTCTGACAAAATGGCTGAAACGCAGGCAGAAACTGAAGGACATTGAAGTGAAATTGGCACATGTTATTCTACAAATAAAGGCTTGAAGACAGCTGAGCAGAGAGTCTGGGCTTGTGCCTTCCAGAGGGGCAGCCAGTAGCACGGGTGGCTCTCGGGTACTTGAAACATAGCTAGTGGAAATTGAGGAAGTGCTTTATTGAAGTGTGAAATACACACAGATTTCAGACAGCAAGTACCAGACATAGAAAGAACGTAAACTCTATTAACAATTTTAAAAATATTGATCACATGTTAAAATGATCACAGTTGGGATATAAATGCTGAGTTAAATAAGATATACTAAAATTAATTTTACCATTTCTTTTTCTTTGTAAACGTGGCTTCTTTAAAATGTAAAAATATGCACACAGCTCCTCCTTGTGACTTCCTTTATATTTTTCTTGGGCTGTGGTGGTCTGGATACCCCTTTATTCCCTTTGTGCCACCCACAGCCACACTGGTAGTAACCATGACCTTGGGCAAGAACTGAAGGGGGTAATTTATTTAAAAAAATTTTTAAAGATTTTATTTAAAAATTGGTGTAGTTTATGGTGTGATATTAGTTTCAGGTGTACAATGTAGTGATTCAGCACTGCTATGACAGGTGCACTCCTTAATTCCCATCACCTATTTGCCCCATCCCTCACCCACCTCCACCTCCCCTCTGGTAACTGTCAGTTTGTTCTTGATGGTTAAGAGTCTGTTTCTTGGTTTGCCCCTCTCTCTTTTTCCTCTAAAGGGGCTAGTTTAAGAAGCATTAGCAGGGAGACTTGCACATAGTAGGTATTCAACATATGTAAGCTATGGGGGTTTTTTTGTTGTGATTTAATTCCAAAGAGCTGACAGTTTAGTTTATGTCAGTATCATTATGAATTTGAGGCAACATTTTAGGATGCCTTTACACTAGACCAAATGGGAAAGGAAAATCTGCCTACCTTTTAGGGCAGCAATACTCGTCTGGGGCCAGTTTTACCTCCCAGAGCCATCTGGTGATGTCTGAGACACGTTTGCTTGTCGAAACCTGGGGGGGGGGGGGGGGGGGGGGGAAGGGGGGGGACAAGGCTGCTACAGGTATCTAGAGGAGAGAGGCCAAGGATGAGACTAAACATCCTACAATGTACAGCCCAGCCTCCGCTCCACTCCCCAACAGGACAATGAAGGATCAGGTCAAAATATCATTAGTACCCCAGGTGAGCAGCCCTGAGTTAGAGACTCTTGGTTATTTACAGACTTTGATGAATAATCAAGCGTCAAGAAATGTGTGGCACAGGGAGAACTACAGATGCCATCCAGGTGCTTTGGGTAGCCCCCCGCCCCCAGCAGCAGCATCACCAAGCAGGAAGTTATGAGAAACACATGTTCTTAGGCCCCGCCCCTTCCCCACTGAATCAGAATCTTTAGGGTGGAGCCCAGAAATCTATGGTTTAACAAGCAAGCCCTGCAGGTGATTGTAATACACTCTCAAGGCTGAAAAGCCTGTTTAGCTGACCGTGTCCCCAGGTTACCTCCTCCCGCATGCTCCATGCCTGAGCAGCAGGTGGCAGCCGACCAGAATAACGGGACCAGATAACTGTAAGCCCTGCATAAAGCTGAGATGAGACACTGCATACTTGCGCCGGATTAACTGGGGACAGCTGGCACCAGTGCACTACCTCACACTCAATAATGCCACCTTTCTAATTTCGGGAAAGGTGGGGGGAAAGCATGGTTCCAACTCACTCAGAGTCCCTTCTTAGCCACATAGCACTTACAGGGCTTTGAAATTGTTCAGTTGTAACTTAAGTTACTGAGGCATATTCACCAGCAAAGAATGCGGGGAATAATCTGGTTTGGACTTCTAAAGCACTTTGCACCCTACAAAATCCCAAGCCATGAGAATAAATCATTTCTGCTACCTGGAGCACCTTTGGGCCAAGCACTTGGCACAACGCACACCTGAGTCGCTCTTGGATCCCTCCTGGTGAATGATGAACATCTAAGATTTCTGTGGATCTTTTGTCAGGCAGATAAAACTAAATTTGTTCGGCAAACTTGAAGGATTACAGCGAGTGCATTACCGTTCACGTAAGTTTTCCATTTGAGCCACAAGGGGGCACCCGCCACCCTGCCATGGGAGTCCATGGTCCAAATAAAGACCCTGAAGGGGAAGGTTGCATGACCTATTAAAGAGTGAAGGAAGGAGGAGGGGACGGTTACTTTGTTGGTAGAGTGGCTCAGTGGTGTGACTTTTGGGTTGGACCTCTGCCCTGAACTCTAGAGCTGGGTTTCTCAAGGTGTGGTCCCCAGTCTGGCAGCATCAGCATCACCTGGGAGCTGTTGCAGGAAAGCAAGTTATTGGACTGTGTCCCAGACCAGCTGAATCAGAAGCTCTGGGGGCGGGGCCCAATGATTTCTGTTTTAACAAGTGTTTTCTTCTCCCCCATCCCCTCCAGGTGACTGCGGCGCTGGCTCAAGTTTGAGAACTACTGCTCTGTAGTCCAGAACATCTTTCTGGGAATTAGCTGGGATGCAAAACCATGTTGCCATCTGATCTCATCACACTTCTGCCAAGAGGTGAAATCTAAGAGTCCACGTTCTTGATGCCTGACATCTTCTTCAGGTCACTTACCTGAGAACACCTGAGGACACTGAGGTCAGTCATTCTGCATGAATATGTGCAGTCAGTCCCTGGCCCATGTAGGTGGGATTGCCACAGAGAACCAAAGACCAGGGGTCCCCGAACGGTGTGGTTCTGACTACATGTGGAAGCAGTCACATTGCAAAATCCCCCTCCCTGTGCTTCCTTGCTTTTCTATTCTCTCATACCCAGCTGCTGCTACAGCCCCTTCCCCCTTTCCTTCCCGCTCACTGCCAACCCTCGGTTTGCCCTAGTTTTCTCCTTTTTTGCCCCTAATCTCCCGCACCTCTTGTCCTCTTCCCTCAACTTGGTTCTGGTTTTGTTTTAAATCACACAAGTCTCAGGGATAGATTTAGCAAGGACAGATACCCCACATGGCAGTGGGGGGAGGCAAGGAGAGAACAGAGTGGATAAGGACAGATTTTGGTTCAGGATAAAGACTGAGAAACACCCAAGTGCACTGGACAGTCATCGCTTCTGTCCCTGTGCAGTGCAAGCCTGGGGCAGGGAGACCACGCTGTGGGCTGCAGAGCGTGGAAGAAACCCTTGAGGGCAATTGGACGTGAACTAAGCCCTGACAGGTGAGGGGGCTCCGGGGGAGTGGAAGGGAGGGAGGGGCCCTTTCAGCCCATAGCAGGAAGGAGCTCGAGTGTGAGGAGGCATATTAGCCTGTGGGGGATGATGGATATGATGCAAAGTCGTGGGAAGTGAGGCTGGATGGTTCCCCAGATGGAGGAGGTGACAGATAAAGTTGGAGTCAGTTCTTAAGCAGAGAACTGTGTGTAAGAATGAATTATATTGGTATTAAGAAAGCATCATTGTTTGCAGGAGTCGCAGTTACAACGCCTGCAGAGTGAGACAGGTCAGATCAGAAGCAGTAGGGCCTGGAGGAGCTGTGGTCAGCTAGAGCACATGCCCTCAGTCTAAAGTGGGCACTTACTACACGAATCCAGACAGTTAATGCCATGGGAAAATGGGAGCCCAGAGGTACCAAATCTTACAATGTCCCGAGAGAAGTCAGAACTCGACTTCTTTTCCTTAACGTGAAGTTTCTTCATTTTTAAAAACAGACTAGATTTTATTTTAAATTGAGGCATATGGGCACACACTTTACATCAGTTTCAGGTGTACCACATAGTGATTCGATGAGTCTGTACATGACGCTATGCTCGCCACAAGTGTAGCCGCCATCTGTGGCCATAGGAGGACGACTGTATTCCCGGTGCTGTACCTTTCATCCTCACGACTTAATCATTCCATAACTGGACCGTGTACCTCCCACTCCCCACCCCCTATTTTGCTCACCACCCTCAGCCTCTTAATCTCCGGCAACCATCAGTTTGTTCTCTGTATGTATGGGTCTGTTTCTGCTTCTTTTTGGTGTTGTTCTTTTGTGTTGTTTTTTAGATTTCATATATATGTAAAATCGTAAGGTATTTGTCTTTCTCCGACTTATTTCACTTAGCATAATAATGCCTTCCAGGTCCATCCATGTTGTTGCAAATGGCAAGATCTCATTCTTTTTATGCCTGAGTAATATTCCACTATTCACATATATCACATCTTCTTTATCCAGTGCATCCATTGATGAACACTTGGGCTTCTTCCATCTCTTGACTATTGTGAATAATGCTCCAGTAAAAAAAAGTGCATGTGTCTTTTCAAGTTAGAAAAGTTTCCTTTTCTTTGGGTGAGTACCCAGTAGTGGATAGTATAGTATTTCTATTTTTTATTTTTCCAGGAATTTCAATACTGTTTTCCACAGTGGATGTACCAATTTACATTCCCAGCAGGAGTGCTCAAGGCTTCATTTTTCTCTACATCGTCACCAACGCTTATTTCTTATCTTTTTGACATAGTCGTTTTGACTGGTAAGAGGTGATCACTCATTGTAGTTTTCGTTTACATTTTTCTGATGATGAGTGATGTTGAGCACCTTTTCATGTACCCGTTGGCCATCCGTATGTCTTCTTTGACAAAAATTGTTTTTTAGTTGATATTTATTTATTTATTTATTGAGAGAGTCTGTGCATGCACGTGAGTCGGGGAGAGGCAGGGAGAGAGGGAGACAGAGAATCCCAAGCAGGCCCCATGCCTCCAAGATCAAGTTTGGAGCCCGACTGGATCACTCAAACTATGACATCATGACCTGAGCCCAAATCAAGAGTCAAACGCTGAAATGACTGTACCACCCACGTGACCTGGCAACATTTTTTATTCCTATCCTCTGCCCAGCTATTTTGTTGTTTGTTTAAGTAGACTCCATGCCCATGTGGAACTCAGTGTGGGGCCTGAACTCACAACCCTGAGATCAAAACCCAAGCTGAGATTAAGGGTTAGATGCTTAACTGACTGAGCCATCCAGATGCTCTTCTGCCCATTTTTAATCAGATTATTTGTTTCTTCATTTTGTGGGGCACCTGGGTGGCTCAGTCACTTTAGTGTCCAACTTCAGCTTAGGTTATGATCTCATAGCTCCTGAGTTCAAGCCCCCGTCAGTTTCTGTGCTGACTGTTTTAGATTCTGTGTCTCCTTCTCTCTTTCTCTCTCTCTGCCCCTCCCCCACATGCTGTCTCTCTCTTTCTCACAAAAATAAATAAAAATATTTTAAAAAATTTAAATATGGCAGCTAATTAAAAATTTTAAAATCAGGGCCTTTGGTTGGTAGATTCTGACTTGGATTTTTTTTAATATTTAACTTAAAGATTTTAATCCTTTTTTTTTTTTTTTTTTAGTTTTTATTTACTTACTCATTTAAGTAATCTCTACACCCAATGTGGGGCTCAAACTTATGACCCTGAGATCAAGAGCTTCACACTCTTCCAGCTGAGTTAGTCAGGTGCCCATCTGACTGGATTTTTTTTATTTGGCCTGGGGATCTGTACCATACTCTCAACATACTAAAACTACTGTGTCTTCTTAGTTTCCTCCTTCACTCTTTTCTATTAAATCAACTTATTATGAGTAGCCAAAAAATGAGTGTAACATTAACTGCACAAAAACATCGTTGTCTCCATGATCCTCACACAGCCCTATAAGGTTAGCTACTCTTATAGAAGAGAGACCCCTTAGTTCTCTCAGAGAGGTAAAATAACTTGCTCCAGATCGCACAGTAAGCGGGGAAGCCGGGACTCCAGCCCAGGTGGTCAGATTCCTGAGTCATACATTTAGCCTGTGTGTAATATCCTTTCCTGTGTAGTTCAGTTACCGTATGTCAGTCACGGTTTTCCCTCTTCCACACATGAGTGATATTCATGAGGTTGCGTTTACCTTCTTGTGTTAAATTTTCCGTGTGCTTTTTCCCTTGCCCATGCCCTTGTGCGGAATGTGAGTCTGCTCTGGTTGGCTTGTCAAATATTTATGAGTCCTTGCAATGTGCCGTGCAGTGTGCTGGGCAAGTCATCCATCTTCATGAAACTGTCTCATTTCATTTTCTTATTTTACTTACTTTTTTTAAAAATTTTTTTTTTTCAACGTTTATTTATTTTTGGGGGGACAGAGAGAGACAGAGCATGAATGGGGGAGGGGCAGAGAGAGAGGGAGACACAGAATCGGAAACAGGCTCCAGGCTCTGAGCCATCAGCCCAGAGCCCGACGCGGGGCTCGAACTCACGGACCGCGAGATTGTGACCTGGCTGAAGTCGGTCGCTTAACCGACTGCGCCACCCAGGCGCCCCTTATTTTACTTACTTTTGAAGTAAACGCTACCCTGAATGTAGGACTCAAACTCACAACCCACCCCAAGGTCAAGAGTCATGTGTTCTACTGACTGAGCCAGCCGGACACCCCCGTGCAACTATTTTAATAGGAGACGGTGACAAACAGAAGCACAAAATCTCAACATAATATGGGATATCATCTTGGAATAAAGGCGTCTCCAGGATGTGGTGAGATCACACAGTGGAGTCCTGCAGGTGGGGGAAGGGGTAGGCCAGAGATGACTTCCTGCAAGAAATGTCATGGGGGCTGAACGTTGAGAACTCTGAGGAACAGGAAGGTTCTAGAAGCCAGCTCTGGAAGAGGCAGAGGGTGTAGGGTGTGGGCTTCAAGAGGAGTCTGGGACAGCATGGTTAGATCTACGAGAGGGCTGATAGGCCACTGCCAGAGAAGGCAGGGTTGTTGGGCTAAGGGGCAGACCTCACAGAGAGAATGAAGATTGGTTTGTGAGGGAATGGGCAGGATGAATGAACTGGAAGGCAGGAAGAGGGCATTGTGAGAGCTGAGCCTGGCACTTGGGAAGGACACACTACTTCTTATCGGTGTGGTGCTTCTGAGCAGGCTGCTTCACCTCTGTGAGCCTCAGTTTCCAAACGCAAAATGGAATCAGTCTGTCGCTCACAGTTTGGTGAGTGTTGGGTAAGATGCCCATGCCAGGTCTAGGCTAGTGCCTGGCCAGGGCAATCACTTAGACGATGTGAGTTGTCATCATTGGAGGCACGTGGTAAATGTTTTTTCGATGAATGAAGGAGATCAATGGCTTAAGCCATCTCAGTGATACCCACTGGAGTTGGGAGATCAGGGCAGGAGCT